>NW_021703778.1:166640888-167056220 GCF_005190385.1 Monodon monoceros
CTCCTCTCTCCTCCCTCTCTCTCTCCCTCTCTCTCTCCCTCTCTCTCTCTCTCTCCTCTCTCTCTCTCTCTCCTCTCCCTCTCTCTCCTCCCTCTCTCTCTCTTCTCTCTCTCTCTCTCTCTCTCTCTCTCTCTCTCTCCCTTGTAGCTTTTCCTTTGCCTTCAGGCCTATTTTCCTTATGACCACAGGCTGGGGTGACTTGGCACTGAAATTGGACTTGCCCTGGGCTGGCAGGCACAGATTAATTTCCAGGGCTGGAGTGAACTGTACACCCAGGGAACAGAGTTGGAAGGGGTCCCAAGCCAGGAGCTGGACCTCTTCAGGTACTTCTGGCTCCAGCATGGGGTAAACTCTCTAACTGGTGGACCTGCAGGACTCCCCTCCTGGGGTCCCTTGTATGACATACCTGGTGAGTGACGCTCTGGCATTTGCTTGTACACCACCAGTGATGGGGAACTTGCTTTCCATTCCCAGATCCATTTCCCGCAGCTCTAAGGTTTTAACAAAGGGAAGCAGGTGGGTGCCGGGAGCCCACAGGGGCCAAGAACCAAGGTCAAGATGAGCCCAAGGCAGGATCAGAGAGAGTTACTGACATCCTGTATCAGCAAGGCTTGGGTTGGACAAACCCAAGTGACCCTGGGTATCTCAAGCAGGAGGGGACTTACAGGGCATTGGAGGCATTGGGATGATTGGAAGAGCTGGCCTTGTAAAGATCATGGAAGCTGCTGCTGGCGCTTGGGAACTCAGAACTGCAGAGATGGTGGGCACGGCTGCCAGGAGTCTCAGCTGAAACTGTGGGCTGCCCAGGTGCCGGTCAGTGGTAAGACCTTGTGTCAGCTGTTTGTGGAAGCCGGGGTGCCCGATGTTCCTCCAAGGGCGATAGAGGCTCCTGCTTCTCTCCCACCTTCCAGATCTCCCTGGAGTGCCTCTCATTGCAGGGACATACTGGGGCATCCTGGGGCTGAGAAAGGCAGCTTCTGGGCTTCCAGCTTCTGCCGTGTGGGGAGGGGCAGAGTAGAGGGCAGGGAGGAGGGGTGGGAGGGGTGGGAGGAAGGGAAGGCAGGAGACTGTCCAGCTCACGTGGTCTGCTTCAGACACTGTGCCCACATCTTTCCTGGCGTTTTCATACGAGGAGTAGTCGACCAAACACACGCTGGCTTAGAAACGACCACATGGGTGAGTTTTTTGTAAGTTGCACATGCTAAAGAGATGACCTCAAATATTGGGTCATTCCTTATTTTCTCAATGAAAAGATTCCCACCGAAGTGTTTTGACTACTCGGAAAATCAACTCAGGATAACCAATTTGTTAACCTACGAACCTATACTTAAGACCACATACAATATAAAATAGAGATTTCAAAAAATGTCCTTTTGCTGTCTCTCATTTAAGTTTGCCTATCACTGACATGTGATTATTACTTGTTACTTAAGCTCGCATATGCTACTTTGACACCAGCAGTCACGATCATCTCAGCTCTTTGAGATACAGCATCCTTGAGATTTGTGTTCCCTGGAAGTTGTATTCCAAGCCACAGGGGTTCATTCACATAACATTACAACCGTTTACACAAATTATCCTGAAAGTGTACATTTGTGATCTGGGAGGCTCTTGATGTGGTCTTTAAAGGGCTTCTTTAGAAAGACACTCAGCACTGAGGGGCGTCGGCTCGTCTAGCCCAAAGAAGGATGACTAACTCCCTGTGGTATTTCTTTGCCTCCTTTATAGGTGATTTCTCTCAATATCCCAAGCTAATCAGCTCCAGACGTAACCTTCCCTTGTATTTGGGCTTTTGCACAGAATAAAAGGACAGTGAAGACACAGCTCCCGTGTGTGCGTGTGTGTGTTTATATTTGCATAGTGCTCTTAGAAAATTCTTTCATGGGCCTTATTCCTTCATTCACATTCATTCATTGACTCATTCACATCATTTCCATTCTGATACCACTGAGCGGATTCCCACTGCCCTTGGGATAAAATCCAAGCTAGTTTCCCAGGCCTGTGGGTCTCAGCATCACCTGAAGCCTGTATGGGTTCCTCCTCTTCCTTCCCACTCTGTCCCAGTGGTCCCCCTGCACTAGTCCTCAGCCTGTCCAGCCTGCCTGGGGCCCTGGCATCAGCTCTTTCCCTGCCAGGAATGCTGGTCCCCCACTTCTGTACCTGGTGGATCTCTCTCTACCCCTCAGGTCTGTGTTCAGTGAGGCTGACTCTGCTTCTCTTCCTAAAGAAGCAGCTCTCCATCACCATCACTCTTGGTTGGGTCTTCCGGATTGGTTCTCCTCTTGGCTCTTAGCATTATCTGGCAGGGTCTGGCTCAGCCGTCTGCTCACGTACCTGTGGTCTGGGTCCTCCCCGTCTCATGAGCTCTGAGGGGGTGGGAACTGAGGACGAGAAGAGCCCTCCCTGCAGCTCCTGGAAGACCTGAGCTGGCTGGCTTTGTGACACCAACCCCAGCGGGGCCTGGTGGTCACCATCGGGTGTATGCAGCCATTGGGCAAGGCTCAAGTCTTATTGGCCTAAGTTCACTCCAGGGGGAAGGGAGCTCAGAGAGGTCAAGTAACAAAACCAAGACCACACAGGGCATACGCAGGGGAACTGGGAGAGAGCCCCGGCGTACTCACAGCTTGCCCCTGAGCATGTGCGATGCTGTCCTCTCTGCCCCCTCCCACTGACCTGCACGCACTGACACACTTTACAGCTGAAAAAATTACTTACATTAGGAAAATTAAAGTTTTAAGGGTCTAACCTTTTCTTATCCTCACTAAAGACATCAGCCTGGGAAAATCTCTCCCAGGCCTTGTTTAACTTGATGGAAATAGGTAATGTGACAGCCCAGGTTCCCTTGTCGAAAGAAGAGGCAAAATGACTTCCTTTGCTTGGAGTCATGGGTGTAATGATTGGGCTAGAGAATCCATTTCAGCTGGAGAAGGGTGGGTGCTGATAAAGTTACGAGTCTGCTGCACCTTTTAAGATGAGATACTTAAACAAGTGGAACCTCGAGTGGGTGATGTATTAAGCTCTCCTGAGATGTAAATCACACGAGTCCTAAGCGCCCTTTAACAAAGTCAATTATGTTACAGAAGCTTAATAGAGACCAGGGTCCCTTATCCTTAGAATCGCCCGTTTCTTCCTAGTACTTTCGCCAACACAAAGACCTCTTTACAGAAGCAGAATATTACTTAAAACCCTTCAACATCGTTTTATAAAGTGGATGAAATAAAAAAAAATTCTGAACAGAAACGTATGCCCTGTTGACGTTGCTGGTGAGGAGTTGCACTTTGACAGGTACATGGCAGGAAACATCTCTGTATTCCTGAAATCACCTCTATTAGATTATGTAGATATGATCTATGAAAATACTCCCAAACTTAATCTGTTGAGACTTTGGAGAGTGTATAATCAAATGCTTAGATTTGCATTAGAGTCTTGACTTTGAAATCCATTACTGTAAGTTCCTTGCTGACTTTTGAGGGGCAATCTTTAGCACAGGAGGGAGGTGGGAGGGGACACGTTTGTGTTTAGAGGCTGACTGGCCCCCTGGATGTGTTTTTAAGGCCATTTAAATCTCTTCTGAAGGTCAATCCCATATTTTTCATTAGGGAATTAGTACCAGCCAAGCAAGGCGAGCCTGTGTCAAAACTGACTTCAGCCTGATGGCTTTCTGCAATCATTTTTAGAATATTTGTTTTATTATGTTTTTGTTCCATTTCATTTATTAAAAAAATTGAAATTTGTTGCATTTGCTTTTTTGTTAAACACTTCCTCTTTCTGAACCACTCTACTTGTATTCTCTGGCAGATGTATATAGTTTTTTAAAGTCAAGCGTAGAGTAAAAAAATAACAACAAAAAAAGAACGTCTGTTAGCTTCTTAATGATACAGGACTCTCTCTCTCTCTCCCTCCCTCCCTATTTATTAGGGGGTGGTGCACAAATTCTTTCTGTTCACATTTTACTTTGTTTTATTCAATTATTACATATTTTAAACAAGATGACTTTTCTGTGTCAGGAGTCAGCAAACTGTGTAAAATGACAGATAATACATGTTTTAGGCTTTGTGGGGCAGTTTGGTCTCTGTCAAAACCACTCAATTCTGCCTTCTAAGCGTGGAAGCAGCTGTAGACAAAATGTAGATGAACAGGTGTGACTGTGGGCTAATCAAATTTTCTTTATGGACACTGAAATGTGAATTTCATATAATTTTCAGTTTTCCCCAAATAGTATTATTCTTTTGATTTTTTTCCAACCATTTAAAAATGTAAAAGTCATTCTTAGCTCTCACTCATGGAGAATTAGGCTGCAGGTAGGCTGGATTTGACCCTTGGACCATAGCTTTCTGATTCTGCTCTATATAGTAGCTGAAGATAATTGCCTTTCCTTAAAATTTTAAGGTTGATATGAAGCTCTCAAGTAATTCTGTTTCAAAATGAAAATAAGGGAGGATTGTTGCAAGTGAAGCCTGGCCATTAGGAAACTATTTGGACTCAGTTATGAATTGATTAATCCATCACCTATTTAGAGCACCTGCTCTGTGTCTGATGCTCTACTTGGGGAGGACCATGGGATTGTAGAATGACCCGGGATTGTAATCACTGTCAAAGGCAGGGAGGGGCTTGCAGAATAATTTTTGTTATTCTGAAGACATTTTGGAAGCAATGTCAAAGCGATGTAAAAGTGTCTATTTTTTTAAATTTAATCATTTGTCACTTTCCATATTCCAGTCACTGGAATGGAAAGGAGAAACTGCTCCTGAGAAATTTAAGCCTCTGTAAGTTTTGGACCTGGGCATGGACTCAGCTGTTCCTAATTCATCCCTGGCCAAAGGTCACCCGGAGGGCTTGCGAACTCATCCCTGACAAATAACTTGGTTGACCTGGCAGTGTAAATTCATTTAGGTGGACATGTATCAGTGACCCTCTAAAAAGAAAGTGCTGGTCATTATACCAGCAATTACCATCACTTACATGAGGCTACGCATACAACTAAACCCTAGAATAAATGAAACCAAGAAGGTCCTATTACATCCAATCCCAAAGATTTGTCATCCTAACACTCTATGTGGACCTATTTGGGCTGAATTGGGCATGCTCACCTGTGACTTGGGAACAACAATTCAGCACACAGATCTTTAACAGCCCTGGAGATGTTCCTGTCCTTTGACCTTAATTAAATTTCTGGATAACTTTCCTACCTAGAGACCTGTAGTCGAAAGTTATATATAAATATATTTAATATGTAGTATTTGTAATATGAAATTTGTGAAAGCCACATACATTTCCAATGATAGCCAAATATGACAAATCATCATATACCCATATATTAGTGCCTACTAACATTTTTTTTCTAATAGGATGATTAAAAAAAATATTTATTGATAAAGTCAAGACTCCAGACAACCGTATTGAATTGTTGCAACCATAGAGACATAAAAGTGGGAAATCCTGGACAACATTAGCAACACCTTTCTGACAAGTGAGATCATAGGCTGTGTATTGAGTTGTGGCCCTTTGGAAAAATGAAATGTCAAAGTGAAGCTTCCTCTTTGCCTGTGTTTTCCCCCAGTGAAGTAGTTCCTGGTGAGGCCAACACAACGCCTGCCTGGAATGCAAAAGACACTATTAATAATTTTAACCAGTGAATAAATGAATAAATCCATGAACCAAATCTATTTTAATGGGCCTTGGAGAATTCCAACATGGTGGCATGGTAGTTAGATGATCCAGCCCTGGAGTTGAGATCTCATTACCTGGGTGTGTCAGGAAACTTAAGGAACTTCCCTGAGGTTCAGTCTTTAAACACATTCATAAATGGGGACAGCACCTCCTTCTCAGGTGATGTGAAGTTTAAAGGAGATGATTGACGCCGGTGATGTACCTGACCTGGGTCTGCATTTAACGGGTTCCCAATAAAGGTCAGCTTTAGTCCATAGGTCATTGTGAAAGACATTGGCCCACTTAGAAAAAGTTCAAATATTTAACTGAGCAAAATAATTTCTTCATGACCATGTTGTTTAATCATATCTCACCCTTCAGCATTTCAACATTTACAACATCCTCCTTCTTTGGAGGCACTGTTCTGTATTTCTTTTTAATAAATTAAGTGTAATTTTTAAGATTAATAATGCCTCCACGGTTTCTACTAACATTAAAAAATTCCATGATATACACATTGGTTTTCATTTGGTCTATTTCTGAGCTTTCAATAATGTGTGTGTGTGTGTGTGTGTGTGTGTGTGTGTGTGTGTGTGTGTGTGATGTGTTTCCCTGAAGGTCCAATAATTTCTTCTGTCTAACCTGGGTCAGTTTGTAAGGCAGGAAAACAGTATTTAAAATCCTATTAATGAAATTGTTGGATGCTTTCAGATATTTCCACAGCACACAGAGCACTTGCTGCATATGTTACATATTTTATCATTAATTTCTAGTGACTCATCAACACCAAGGGCTCTCAGACACCTTCCAGCTGAGTGCCTGAAGTGCTCACTGTGGTGGACGCCACCAGGTCCTGACCTTCCCGGCTGACTGCCCCCAGCCCATCATGGAAATCCCAGGCCCCTGGGAATGGTCCAGTCATGGATGGGCTTAAGATAATGAAAACCAATGGCTTCTGGCCAATGAAACCAGAGGGACACATATAGGTCTTTTGGGAATTAAACATCCTCATTCTTCAGAGAAAGCCATGGGGAGCTAGTTCCTCTTTGTCCTCTAAATGTGAATGAGAAAAGCCCCATGGCTGTTGGCAGCTATCCTTCCTTGATGGATGTTGAAACAGGAAGACAGAGCCAGTAGAAGGTAGCAGGAAAAAGGTTGGACCCAGTGACCAAGAACACTTCTTGTTAGTTAAGCCAGATACAGGCTTATTTTTGATCCTTGCAGCCCAAAGCACCCTCCCTCATTCACTCGGCCTTGGCTAATCACCTGGGAAAATGGCTCACTGTACCTATATGATAGTCAAGTGCAAGAACTAACTGCTGGGACAGTGCAAGGCCCAGTGTGGGCTGAGAGCTTGGGGACGGCCCCTCCCACTTAACATTCTCCTTTGACCCATGAGTGAACAACAGATGGAGTGATTCCTTAGAAAATGGTCTGCAGAAGGATGTTTGGGAGCCTCGTCAAATTAAACTGTAAATATTTCCTGTGTCCTGGGTAACCTATTTCTATCTTTTTCATAAAGATTAAACATGATTGGCTGTCTCATACGATGAGAGTTTTATTCTGATTCCTTTGATCTCCACTGAACTAAACTGAAATTCAAGGGAAACAAAAAAAACACACAATTTTCAAATCCTATTTAGTTGTTTGAGGATATGATGTTAAAATGTCACTGGTATTTATTGGCGCTGGTTCTGAGTGTGTGTGTATATATGAAAAATAATTTTTGCTTGGAGAAAGAGAGAGAGAGAGAGGGAAAAGAGGAGGAGGAGATAGAGGAGGGGAAGAAGAAGAAGAAGAGGAAGAAGGAGAAGGAGAGGAGGAAGAAGAAGAAAGGGAAGCAGGGGGAACGGAGGAGAGGAAGGGGGTGAGGCAAGGAGGGAGAGGACCAGTATCTAAGGGTATTCAAGGAAAAGCAAGTCTCCCTTCAACCTCCAGCTACAAGTCTCTCAGATTCAAACCTATGGTGGTCCAGTGGTAAAGAGTCCGCCTTCCAATGCAGGGGACGCTTGTTCGATCCCTGGTCAAGGAACTAAGATCCCACATGCCGTGAGGCAACAAAGCCCGTGTGCCGCAACTACTGAGCTCGTGTGCCGCAACTACTGAGCTCGAGTGTCTCGATGAGAGAGCCTGCGTGCTGCAAACTACAGAGCCCATGCGCCCTGGAGCCTGCACAGCACAACCAGAGAGAGAAAACCTGCATGCCACAACTAGAGAGAAGCCTGCGTGCTGCAAACTACAGAGCCCATGTGCCCTGGAGCCTGCACAGCACAACTAGAGAGAGAAAACCTGCATGCCACAACTAGAGAGAAGACTGCATGCTGCAAGGAAAGATCCCGCATGCCATAATTAAGACCCAACACAGCCAAAAATAAATAAATAAATAAATGTTTTTAAAAATTATAAAAAAAATCTCAATAACTGTCCCACTTAATGAATTAGGAAGCTCTTTATAGAGAGGCGCACTTTCTGGAAGCACAGGCAGGCCACTGTTATATTAAGTCATCAAGTCTGGCTTTTAAAGACATCTGATGTGATGCAGGTCAGAAGCAGACCTTGATCAGAGGACTTCTACGTCGAGAAGTAGTCAGGACGTGAAACAGAGTTACAGCTGAATGCGGCATGCCGGACCTTCTCTCTTGAGCTCTTCCTCAGCATGAACAACTAAGCGTTTTCCTCCTAGGTAGAGTCCTCGTGGAAATTTGCCTTCTCAAAGCCCTTATCTTGGCATCTGAGGCCCTACCAATCTGAACTTGATCTGTCTTTCCCACTTTATCCCCCATCTCCACTCTCCACACACTCTGTCCCTCCATCAGGGTTATATGTCCCATCCCAGTGTCCATCCAGCCCAGGTCCAGCTCAGTTCTCCCGAGTACCCAGACTACCTGTTGGAAAGGCGCTCGCTCTATTGAAGAGGTGCCAGGAGGACAGGAGGACGTACAGCCTTCTCTTTTAAAGTGTCTTTTATGGGTCTATCTTTAGTCCATTGTGACATTGTCTTTTCACTTCCTTTGGTGTTAGTACATGGAGTGGTGGTCAGAAAGGACAGGCTTGTCTAAGGTCAAGAGTCAAGGTCTCAAAGGGAGTGAAACTTGGGGTTGGAGTCTCTCCTGGCCATGTCTGGCTGGTGTGGCCCTGAAGAATCACTGTCATATCCACTCTGTGGATAACTCCCTAGAGGAAACGTCCCCCCTTTTCTGGACCACGGTCCCCTGTCCTGACCATGTGACAGCCAGTCTCTGTCCTGAGGGCTGTCCTTAGGTCCAGGATCCTACTCAGAAGCTCCCCCCCAGACAGACCCTGTTTGACTTTTGAACCCACATGGAAAGAATCACAATCAAAGACATCAGCCATCTAAACAGCTCAAGTAATAAAGATGACTCTCTTCTTGAACTTGCACCTCTTGAAAAATGCTGAAAATGATCCAACACACGTTCCCCCCAGTAGTTCTGAGGTTCCATTTCTTCCCGTCCCTAATTCCATCATTCCCACACTGCTTCAGAGCCTGTGTTTTGTTGCTGGTACTGCAAAAGAGGCCACCTACCCTTTCCCCCTGCCCACAAGGCTTGCTTCTGCCTCCCCCTCCCCCTCTCTCTCCCCCCTTATCCCCTATCAACCCATTCTTTTCTGTGAGAATTCTTCATCAGAAAGCACTCTCCTGTAGTTTATCTCATCCATCCCTCAGCATCTCTGGGACTGTCTCAGTCTACTCCCTGATTCTAAATCACGAGTCCAAAATCCATGCTCCAGAAACAGGCATGGTAGGGAGTGGAAGGGAGGGTCCATCTGCTGGGAAGAGCAGCCCCCTCCCCACCGAGCAGTGAGGGGAGTGTGGGAGCTTCACACACCGACCACCTCCCCTCTGCACAGTCCAACAGAGTCAGCTATCACTGCTGCTAAACAGTAGACACCTGCTAACTGTTAGCATCTCCTCCATAACCCCTCCTAAATCTGGACAGTGTCCAAAATGGGAAGAGCAGAGATCTTAAATGGATGACAAGGGAGGAGCCCATTTATAAGGGAATGCTGACTTCTTTAGATCAGGAGCTCAGGGCAGCTGACTATCCATCATGCTGGCCTAGAAAGAGCATGTGACACTCTAAGTGAGAGTTTCCACTCGTTTCAAGAGTGTTCATCTCATTTTCATTGGCTCATGTGAATTATGCTTCGACTACATGTCTCATCCTTATTCGTGGCAAACATGCCGAGAGAGAAGACCTGAGCTATCTTGGGGTTCAGATGTTGCCAAATTCAGGGACTGCTCACGTCTGGACTGTGAAAAGTCCCTAACAGGTGTGAGGTTCCAAGCAGGTTGAACTGGTCTCCATATCAGAAGAATGGTGATGTAGAAAGGACCAGAGCTTTAGCAACAGGAGTCCAGAATCCAAGTGCAGACTCCTCTCACCTGTGTGAAATCCCACACTATCTCCAAGTCTTATTTTTCTCATGTGTTAAAAGTCCAAGGGAGAAAGGCCAATGGTTTCTGGAACATCACCCATCTGGGCAACAACCTCACAATTGTTCACACTCAGCCCAGCACCCAGCCCAGAGAATGCAGTTCCAACATCCTCCACCGAATGCCCGGATGGAGGCTTAACTCATTTCCTGAAAAATATACTCTGGCTTAACAGGAATTTTGAAAGCACCACCTCCATGGCTATAATTATAAGACATGATTTCCACATCAGTTAAGCCAGAGGAGGAAGCCGGGTTATCTGCAACCCAGTGGTTACCGAGGGGGTCCACCTTCCCCTCCCTCTGGATGTGACAGCAGTAATCCATTCCCTGTCAGACCAGATCACTAGGAAGCACCATTCATAATCGTCCCCTCTATTGATCCTGGTCAGTGGGTATTGGCAGCTTAAAAAGATTATGTTTTAATTGGGGACCGGATAGATGGCGTTTTAAAGTTTTAAGTTTTGCTTTGTGCCATGCGATGGATTATTTGAGAGTTCACTCAACACCAGGAGGACAAAGATTAATGTGTTGTCCTTTTCTTGGGGTGACCCAGGGTGCAAATGTAGCTTGGGCTAAAGTGACTGAAAATCTTTTGCTATCACAGGGCTGAAAAGGTTGACTATGAATTCATTAGTGTTATCTTTGTCTAGGGTATAAAATCTACGCATTAAACAGCTTCAGTGGAACACACATTTTCTCCAGGCTATACACGCCTCAAGGGACTGCAGAAAAAAATGGGGGCCTCCAGGCGGGGTTGAGGGTGTAACAATTTATGGGGCATGAACCCAGGCCTCTCAGAAGCTGTTGTTTCCATGTTTTGGCAGAGGAAGAGGATAATAATAACAGTAGTTAGCTGGGGACAAGATGCCTGGGAGGATTAGACAGAGTCTCTGCAAAGGGTTTCGTAAACTGGGAACTTGAGAATAAAAACATAAGAGCTATTGATTGCAGAGTATTTACTAGGGGCCTGGCCCTGGCCTGGGACATGATGTACATTATTGCACATTAATGGTTGGGGCAAGTGACAACCCTCTGGGTTGTTATGTCATCCTTATTCTAGAGATGAGGAAACTGAAGCCCAGAGAGATTAAGTCATTTGCTCAGGGTAACACAGCAATGGTCTCTCCCTGAAGCCTTGGGTCCTGTCCCCATCTGTTTTATGCTCTACAAGTGCAATCATCATGGTCCACATTGGTATCTCGTTGGTGTATCCATCGTTCTCCTCATCACCACCGTTGAATAATTTCCAGGGCTCCCCTAACGAAGTACCACAAACTGAGCAACTTAAACAACAGAAAGTTATTGTCTCAAAATTCTGGGGACTACAAGTCAGAGATTAATGTGCCAGCAGAGTAGGTGTTTCTGAGGGCTGTGAGTTGTGGAATCTGTTCCAGGCCTCTCCCCAAGCTTCTGGTGGTTTGCTGACACTCTTCGGTGTTCCTTGGTTTGTAGATTCATCATCCTGATTTTTGCTTTTACTTCCACATGATGTTCTCCTTGTGTGTCTGTGTCCAAATTTTCCCTTTTTATAAGAACATTGGTCTTATTGGATTAGGGCCCACCCTAATGATCTCATCTTAACTTCGTAATGTCTAAAAGGGAGGAGAGGGATAAATTAGTAGTTTGAGATTAAAATATACACACTACTATATATAAAATACATAACCAACAAGATCCTACTGTATAGCACAGGGAAATATACTCAACATCTTGTAATAACCTGTAATGAAACAGAATGAAAAAAATATATATATATATATATATATATATATATATATATATATATATATATATATATATGTATGTAATTGAATCACTTTTCTATACACCTGAAACTAACATAACATTGTAAATCAACTATATGTCAATAAAAATTTTTAAAAACTGAAAAAAAATATACAAAAGACCCTATTTCCAAATAAAGTCACATTCTGAGATACTGAGGGTTAGGACTTCAACACATCTTTTGTCTTTTGCAGGGGTGGGGGGCAATTCAACCCATAACAGTCATCAGTATTTAGTTGTTAAGAAGTAAATATGGTAAGTCATTGCACCTGTCTTATTCTGCTCAGCATTCTATAAGAAATTACCCTAGACTGGGTGGTTTAAACAGTCAACGTTTATTTCTCACAGTTCTGGTGGCTGGAAAGCTCAAGATCAATGTGCCTGCAGATTCTGTTCATGATGGGGCCCTCTTCCAAGATGCAGATGTTTGCCTTCTCCCTGTACCTTTACCTGGTGGAACTCTCTTTGTCTTACTGTGAGGACACTAATCTCATCATGGGGCCTCATCCTCACCACCTCACCTAAATCTAATTACTTCCCAGAGGCCCTAGTTGTAAATATCACTTTGGGGGGGATACAAGCATTCAGCTTGTAACAGTCTCAAAAGATTTAACTTCACCTTCCCAGAGAACCAGTTATACCAGTGTAATAAGATCAATTAATTTGGCATGGAGAGTTCTGAAAACCAGGTAACTATTCACCTTGGTTGATCAGTTTTCAACCAATAAAACTGACACATAGCCACTGTCAGGGACTGCCCCTCTTTGGTTGGCATTTGACCTTTCTCAACTCCTAGGGGCATCTCTAGAGATGTCATATTGGATGCTGAATAAACAGTAAATGCTCTAGGACAGGGATCCCCAACCCTTGGGCTGTGGACCGGTAATGGTCCGTGGCCTGTTGGGGACCATGCCTCAAATCAGGAAGTGAGCGGTGGGTCACATTACCACCTTAACCATCCCCTACCCATCACTCACATCACTGCCTGAACCATTGCTCACATTATTGCCTGAACTCCACCCCCCTCCATCCCCTGTCTGTGGAAAAATTGTCTTTGACAAAACTCGTCCCTGGTGCCAAAAAGTTGGGGACCACACTGCTCTAGGGCACTCTCACAGAGCCAAGGTCAAATGTGCAGACTCTGAGAATTTGTGGGTGACCTCAGCTTAAAAAATCATTTCCCTGACTCACAATCCCTGGCATCCTATTTCTTTCCCCAAAGAGTCTTGCAAGCTCTAGAGAAACACCTGCCTGGTTCAGCTTCCCCAGTTCTCCAAGTTTTCTTGGCATCCACTGAGTCTTGTAAGAGCGGGAGAATTCTCTGACTTCTCAGTCAGCACAGGCCCCCACGTCCTCACAGCCTCTAATCACGCCAACTTCCTGCTTATCAGGGAACCTCACCAAGTACAAGGTTGTCCTGGAGGCACGAAGCTCACCAGAACCTCTCTAAGGGCACCAGAAGAAGCTGACCTCGATTATATGTTGTGAATGGTCACCATCTTGTTCCTCTTTCCCGCTTCCCTCTGCTCTGCCCTCAGGTCCCCTGCCTGCCTTCACCATGAACCCCTTGGTATGGTCCTGTTAACAGAGGCATGCTCCTCAGACACATTTGTGTGAACTCAAAAGACTTGGCACTTTGGCATCTTCTGAAATCTTCCCTTGCAGTGCCTGCTGCTTTGCCCCTGCAGCGGATAAGACCTACACAAAAATCAACAAAGAAGAGGGGGTTGAGATAGAAGTCATTTTCCAGAATGCAAACCTTGTGCTTCGAGAAACAGCTAAGCATAACAAGTTATTTATTCATGATTATCTGTAGTCATGGTTTGTTTCTACCCTCTCAGAGTTTATATGACATTTATATAATGTGCATAATATAATTATATATTTACATTAATTTCTCTTGTTTGTATTCATATATTTATTGTGAGCCCTGCAATATGCATCCGATTAATTTAAAAATAACATTTGTGGAAATCCTTTTGCAACAGGAGGCTCTGTCAGACATTCCACATTAGATTACTCCCATCCTTTTTCATAACTTCTAAGGGGCTGATAAGCTCCATCCCTTTGGAAACTGTGTGTTAGAGCTGAAAGTTCACTTACAGATTCTTCAGGGCAGACTTTTTTTTTCAGAGACAGGGCAAACGAGGCCCCAAGAAGAGAAGAGATTCTCTCATGGTGTGTTGGCAGTCAGGTCTCATGTTCTCCAGTGCAGCCCAGGTACATACATGTGCACCTCCATCTGCAGTGTTCATGGCCAAAGGCTTGTGTTAACACAAGCCCAGTCTATGAGTCTCTGTCTAGACATTCCATGGTCACTCATGTTTCTGCATCAACTTTATGTTACAGAATTCTTTCCAATCTGGTTCATCCATTGTTGCACAGTCCAACTATATCATCATCACCACCACCATCATCACCATCATCACTGTCACCATAATCACCACCATCACCATCATCACCATCATCACCATCACCATCATCACCATCATCACTGTCACCATCACCATCATCAAAAGGACTTTATAAAGGGACTATGGGCACTGAGAAATGAAAAGAATATGGTCAAGAAAAGGTGCATGTGTCATGAGAATCAGGGAGTAAGGATCTCATGTGTCTCTTGGTTTGGTTTATCAGGACACATCATGGAGGCTCCCCCTCTGTGGTCTAACTTGTCTACCTCTTTCTTTCCCGCCTGATGCTCCTCCACACTGAGCTGCAGGCTTTCAAGCCTGAAGGAGGAGGAGCAAGAGAGAGATGGAGTCAGAGCCTGGCTCTCTGCATATAATTGATTCCAACTTACAGACTAACTTCCTTAGCACTGTGAAATCTTCGTAACAGAGATGTCCCTGTCAAGCATTTACACAATTACACTCATGACCACCAGCACCACCAGCGCCTCTCAGGGGCCTTCCACTGGAATTCTGAGAATCTTAAGCCTTATTCATGAAAAACAGTTAAACACCTCCCCTTTTTTATTGAAGTAGAGTTGATTTACAATGTTGTGTTAGTTTCAAGTGTACAGCAAAGTGATTCATTTATACATATATGTATATATATTCTTTTTCAGATTCTTTTATATTATAGGTTATTACAAGATATTGAGTATAGTTCCCTGTGCTATACAGTAGGTCCTTGTTGTTTAACTATTTTATATATAGTATTGTGTTATCTGTTAATCCCAAACTCCTAATTTATCACTTCCCGCCCCCTTCCCCTTTGGTAACTGTAAGTTTGTTTTCTATTAAAACCTTTTATATGCTGTGCTCTGTGCTGGTTTAACCCTCTTGATTGGGGACATCTTGAGGGCAGGAACTTGGCTGACCTGGTCTCACTTGTTGTTGAAGCCGCCATTGGTGTCCCAACAAGGAACCTCACAAACTGTGTCCCCCTGATGAGAGTTTATAGATTGAATTCCAGCTGAGAAAGATGAGGTTCAGAGAGGTGAAGAGGCTTGACCAAGGCCACACTGCACGTTACTGCGGAAGTGGCAACAGAGTTTGGACTGTTCCACGCCCACCCAGAATGGGTCAAGACAGCACCATGTCTGTAGCAGATAGAGAAGCCACATCTCCTACTTTTCTTTTTTTTTTTTTGCATTTCAAACTTAATTCTTATTTGACTACTGAATGTGTTTTTTGGTATCAGAACTAGGCTATAAACTTTCAGGAGGCAGAGCCATGACTTACACTGCCATGTTCCTACAGGAGAAGGAGAACATAGTAGGAACTCCATGCCCATCTGAAGAAGGATCTTTCTTCAGGTCTAGAATCAGGTCTTGACTCAGATCCTGGTTTCATCACTCATGAGTCCTGTGAACAAGCTGCTCAGACTCTCAAAGCCTCAACTTGATCATTTGTAAAACGGGGAGAATAATACCTCCCTTGTAGGGTTTTTGTAGGGATTTAACAAAGCACCCAACACATTATCATGTGGTCAACGTTAAGAACAATTAACTCCTATTATTTTTTCTGGTGTTTTAATACTATGATTTCCCATTTGAAATGGGAAAATGGCTGAAAATTTTATTCTCCACGTCTCCTCTCCTCTATTTAAAGGTGATTCAAGGTTTATACCCCTTCATCTAACTAAGCTTTAAATTTGGATACAGTCAATTATCAAAGATCTATTATCAGTCTATTATAATCTTACCTTTAGGATAAGCATATCCCAAATGAGCTTATTTAAGACCATTCTTCAGTTACTTTCAGTTATTCAATAACTAACTTCCATGGTGTGCCAGGCACTGGGTTAGGTCTGGGCTCTCAGAGATGGAGGAATGAGCTGAGGGTTTGGACCAGGGAGGTTCAAGGCCACCTGGGATGGCAAGGGTGGGGTGTACCAACTTAGCTCTCCCACTTGGGGGCCCTACTTTCTCTTAGTCCAAAATTGTTTTTTATTAGACCCAACACATGACTCACCATTCCAAATTACTCTCTCTCTTCCTTATGCTGTTTCTACACTGAAGACTCCCCTCTAGCCCCAGAGGGAAGGGAGAGAGTGAAGAGATGTGAGTAACAAAGGTGGAGGTATTTATTCCTCCTTCTCTAACCAGGACGACTGGCTAACACTCTTGTCCTATGGGACCCCGTGATAGGAGTGAAACAGCAAAGAACCTGAAAAGACACACAGGAAAGCCAACCTTCGTGGGGCCCTGCAAAACCTAATTTGGTCTAAGAGCTGGAGGAAGAGAAGGGGATACGATCTACACCAATACTTTCCATAATATGTAGAATAAAAATCAAAATAATGAGCATTAAGCTCCCACTATGAGCCACTAACTGTGTTCTAAGCTCTTTATACTTGATCTCAGTTATCTCTTAAATCTTCTAAATTTTGTACTGTTACTGTGCCCATTTCACAGGTGGGGAAATCGTGGCTTCGAGAAGTTAAGTGATTTAAGCTTGCAAGTGGTAAAGCCAAGATTTGAACCCCAGCATTCTGGCTCCAGAACCTGCAGTCCGCACCTCTCCCAGGACCCTGGGTTGGGGTTTCCTCAGCTGGGGTCAGGGTTTCATTGATCAGGCCACAGTTGCGGAGTGCACCACAGAACAATCTGCATAAAATACAAGAGGTTCTTAAAGCCCATTTGCTAAGAGGGAAGAACACAGGTGTGTTCTTCATTCACCTTAGGATTGGACTACAAAGAAGAATTTTTATTTCATTGCCTTTTGGTGTTTGGTATGCAGTCATATGCTAAGGTCTCCACGGTGGGAGAAACGGGGGTGAGGGGGAGAGTCTAAGTCTCTGGTCTGGAGATTTTCCTGCTGCCCAGGGAGTCTGGAAGAGTTCACAGGTGCAGCATTTGAATTCCCAAGTTTTTCACAACCACAGTGAACTGACAGACATCTATAGATGTGAATTTTCATACATAGGAGATAAAAATACAGACTAAGATGATAAACATAGGTTTATAGACTAAGGGCTGTGTGATTGCATCAGGTAAAAAGTATTTAATTGTTTCCGGAGATAAAAAGGGTCAGTGTGATCAGGAAATATGCCACAGGTGGCAGGGCACTTGAGTTAGGGTTTTAAGGGATGAATGGGAGTTTTCCAAGCAGAGAATATGGCAAGAGGGTTACCCTCCAAGCTGGCAGAATGTCCCAAGCTGATGCTGCAGTGCGTTCTCTAATGTACTAAGATCCTACATTGTTTTATTCTTCTTTCTTTTTAATGAAGTACTTTCATAAAATGGCCTGTGGAAGTTAAAGTGAGTGCTCTGAAAATCCAAAACATTTCTATCCTTAAGTTCCCTACTTGGTCCTTGAAACAGAATCTCTTTTTAGGAACACAAAGAAGCCAATTCTAATCGATTTAGAATTTCCCAACTGCAGATGGGGTATGGAGATTAAAAAGTGGAAAATGAAATTTGAAGAAACTGGGTATCTTCAGCACTGCATTCTCCCAAAAGTTATGGCATGTGAGGGTTTGTTCCCAGAATTGAGGCCACATCATGTGTGAATATTCAAGGCTCCATATTTAGCATGATGGATGCAGAGGCAGCTGTGCGGAGCTGACTTGAAACACTGCAGCTTTAGAGAGTTTTGGAGGCTTTAGACCCATGATCCTGCTTATCGGAGGCCCCAGAAGTGCTGGGAAGAGAGTGTTGTAAAGGGAAATGGTCTCTAAGCTCAGTAACACTGGAGGAGAGGCTCACTTCCAGACTTGCCCACAGAACTTTCCAGAACATTCCTTAGGTTCAAGTGAGAAAAAGCCCTGTTTTTGCTGTTGGCATCTGTGAGTGGCATTTCCTGCCACTACCCCTCAGCACAAGGGACATTCTGAATCTAGCTCCTGGGCTCCATCCTCCCTGCAGGCCCAGGCCTGCCCTGGATCACCTCTGCGTCTAGCCTTCTTCCCAGTGCTGAGTGGAAGGCACTGGAAGGCCTGCGGAAAGAGGTTTATGGACACGTGACCAGGGGAAGGGCTGCAGATGGGAGGGAGGGCCCACGTGGATTTCCGCTTCTGACTGGAAAACTACAGCTTCTGGGGATGTTCAAAACCTGAGTGTGAGGCTCTAGTTGCCCCTGGTTACCTGGCGTGTCTCCAGGCCGGCCTAAAAGGTGGTTCATGCCAAATGCTCCTGGCATCGCCCAGTGTTTGCATTAGGACTGCCAAATCCCTTTGGTGCTTGGTTATCACGTCAACCCCTGGGCATCAGCTGGCCTCAGGGTCTCCAGGAGATAGAGGATGAGCCTGTGGGGCCCATCTCCATGTGGTCCTGCTCATGGGACTTGCCCCCTTGCTGCATCCCCAGGGACTCACAAAAGGGCCATTTAATTGACCTCCCCAAAGCGGGTCCAGATGGGCTTGGGATTTCTGTGTGATTGTCCAGGAGGTGTGGCTACAGAAACCTCATCACTGGTGTTGTTTTCCTCACGGGTGACCTTGTATCAGCTCAGCCACAGCCTGGTCCCAAACTGTCTCCTCCGCCGACATTGGCTTCCTGGAGCCCTGGCTGCACTGGGCCTGGGCCTGGAGGATTATAGCCCATTCACAGAAAATAGCCCCCCAAGCTCAGACCCTTGATACCAGTAGGGGTGAGGGGGGTGGCACTGGTTCAGATGGAAAGTGGGCGTGGACGTTGAAAACATCCAGTGTGTCCTTTAAGCCAAATTCCACCTGGTGTGTGGAAATAGGTGTGGCAGGTCCCTCTGTGGAATCGCTCTCTGAGATCTTACTATGGTTTTCTCAACATAGCTGGGCTTCTCATCACCCTCACGTGGGCTGGTGCCTGGTCTGGAATCCTTTCTCCACCTTGTTCTCCACCCTGGACCCTTCTAATAGCCACACGGCCCTTCCTCATATAATCCCATGTGACTTAGAGCAAGGGTCCTCCAGCTAAAAGATCAGTAAATTCCATAACTCTTCTGTGATTTTTTTCTTTCTCATCCATGAATGGGTGTGATAATAATACATCACATTCTGTGTCAGTATTGTGAAGTTTAATTACATTCATACACTTGAAGGACCACGGATCGGACTTCTGGTTAAAGACAGTGGAGTGACCCCAGATATTATGCTTCTTTTCCTCCTCAAATCCACTCAAAAGGCAATCAATGGCCATCTGAATAGACATAGACCCGCAGGGGTCCATGAGATGAGGGACAGAAAGCAGTGCGTGTGCGGAAGCAGGAGAGCGGGTAGGTGCGTGATGATAGTTTTTGCAAATCTGAGGAAGCATGATGCTAGTGGCTGGTGGGAAAAGCCAAGAGCAGCCCTGTTTAGGCTGCAGAATCCCCAAAGACCTCAGGGATTAGGGGCACCACCTCTGGAAGGGAAGGATGACAAGAAACTGTAACCAGAGAGTCTGTTGGAGGATGAAGGAATGACTTCAGAGGCAGGTAGAGGCGCTTTCTGCCGTCTTTGAGAAAGATGAGCGGAGCAGCCATAGGTGGAGGACCAAGAAGACGCAGTAAAGAAAAGGGGAAGTAAGTGAGATTTTCGGTACAAAGTGTGAGAGCCCCAGCCCTGGGACTCTGCCTGCCCTCGGAAGGGCAGTTTGGAGGACTCTTTTCTGGGGAATCTGACGCTCCAGAGAGACCTGAAGATACTGACGTGGGGGATTCCCTGAGGGAATTATCCAGCCAGACGTCCAGGAGCGGAGCTTTCAATGCAATCTGGGGCACAGCTTTTCAGAGTGAGCACATAACCAGGCCTTTGAGGAAAGAATGGGATGTGAAAGACGGCCAGCTGAGAAAGGGCCTGATGTGAAAGGCAGACACCTTCAGAATTTCTGCCTCTGTCCCTGTGGCCTTAGAGTCTGCGTGGCTCGTGAACCTGGTTCCCAAGGGGCAGATGTTTGCAACAGGGATGCAGGGAGGGCTCCACGGAGCTGGCAGCCATGACGACCTGCTGGTTACTTTCAGACCTTCACCCAGGAGATCGGCGATCGGTGCTTTTCCAAACATCGACCACAACAAAATTCCCTGTTTGCTTCTAATTACAGAAAATATATACAGACAATAAAAATCTCTCAGAACCCCAACAGTGTTGACATTTTAGTGGATTTCCTGTCAATCTGTTTTCTGTGGATGTGTCTATATTTCTTTTAACCCACATATGGATCATAATGTACTTACTATCATAGAAACACCATCAATGAGTAACACATCATTAATACTTTCCAGTGCCATTAAATATTCTTCTACAATTTGACTTTATTTTAATGGCAGCATGATATTTCATTATATGAATGGGCTCTGATACGCTTTTATAGTAGTTTTCCAGAATTGCGTAGATAATATGGGCTTAGTGCTAGACATTTGGAAAACATAATCACAAAAAGAAAAACAATTTATATTATTATTAATATTAATTTAAATAATATTAAATATTAATAAATATATTATTATTAAATAATATATAGTATATATACTATTTATCCAGTGACCTTGGCTAATATTTTGGTATATTGAAAAACATGTAGCGTTTCAAAGATTGTATGCTATTGTATATACTGTTTTATAGGCTTTAAACCAATATATCATAGACATTTTCCCATAAAAATAAACTGTCTTTCACAAAAAGATTTTAATGGCTGCAGAGTATTCCACATTACAGATGTACATAATTTATCAGCCATTGCACATCAGGCAATGAAATCGATTCCAAAATTTCACTATTATAAATTATTCCATTATAGACATCCTTGAATATATATCTTACATTTCTGAAGATTTCTAAAATGATAAATTACTAGAAGAGGATTTTTGTGGAGGAGGAAGAGTATTGCATTAATTGTCTACAGCTGCTGTAACAGATTACCATAAGTTTAGTGCCTTAAAACAACATAAATGTATTATGTTATAGTTGGGAAGATCAGATGTTTAAAATGGGTCTCATTGGGCTAAAATCAGGGTGTGGCAGGGCTATGTCCCTGCCGAAGGTTCTAGGGGAGAATCCATTTTTTGTGGCTATTCTAGCTTCTTCTAGAGGCTGCCTGCCTTCTTCCAAACCAGCAGTGACTTGTCCTGTCCTTCTCAGACATGGCTCCTTCTGCCTCCTGCTTCCACATTTAAGGACCCTGGGATTACATTGGACCCACCAATAGGCTAATCCAGCATAATCTCCTTATTTTAAAGTCAACTGATGAGCAACCTTAATTCCTCTTTGCGTATAATATAACATATTCACAGGTTCTGGAGATTAGAATGTGGGCAACTTTGGATGGCTATTACTCTGTATACCATAGGCATGAACATAAAAATGAAAGTTTTAGTAAAAATTGGCCTCCAAAAATCATGTGATGATTTTACAATCTCTGTAGCAGCACATATAATTGTCTATTCTCCCCCATACACACCAATATTGAGTGTTCCTATATATAAAAAAAAATCGCTGCCAACTTGAACAGCTGAAACTTAGTTTCTCATTGCTTTAACTCTTATTTCTTTGATGATGTGATATGTATCACTAGTTTTTTCCCAAAAGGTTATTGGTCATTTCGATTTCGCCTTTCATGAATTGTCTGTTCGTGTCATTGGCTCATTTTTCTATGTGTGTGGGCAGCCGAGCATCATATTTTATAAAAGCTCTTTTTCCACTAAAGCACTGAACTCTTCATTTATATCTACGTCAAGTACATTTTGTCCTGGTTAGAGATTATTCTTTAATCTTATTCTTGTATTTGATATCCAGAATCTTAAAAATGTTCCACATAGATTATATCAGTACTTTCTCCTATGGCTTCTTCCTTGGTTTTATGAATTAAAAAAATAATAATAATGGATAATAAGATTTTCCTCACCTCTGGTTACATAAATATTTACCAATGTTTTTGTAATTTCCATTTATACATTTTAGAATTTATTTTGGTTATAACACAAAGTGAAGTATCCTCCCACTCGTCCTTCTTCCAGTGACTCTGATCATGTGCATTGAGCCCCTGGATGTTTCACCCTATGTAGCACCTGATTTGGGTATGTAGCCTTGCGATTCTGTTTTCTTTTAATCACAAAGGTGAAGCTCCTGCTGCCAAGATCTTATTGCCATTTTAACACAGGTGTTGCTATCCTCCGGGTTTCTGGGGCCAAGAAGTGTAATCCATACAATAGAAATCGGGTGCAGCCATCCAGATACCGAAGGCTCTGATGCCAGCATTGTGAGGCCACGGGCGGCTGTGGGACCATTAAGCTCTTTTTGGAAGCTGCCAGTTGTTTGTTTCCAGGTCCTACCCTCGTTGGGACAGCCGGGGGAGCCGACCTTGTCTTTGTGAGCATGCGTAGGGTGTGCTCTTGGAGAACACACAACACAGGCATAGGGCAAGATGCCATCACTGCCTTTGGTACCCACCACATCCACACTGCTTTCATTCTGGGGGGCAGCAGAATGAAGGGAGGATTGAGAGAGACCTCTGTGGGCTCAGCTGCTGCCTGGCGCCCCCGACGCTGCACCCAGAGGTCCCTGCCTTGCCCTGGTTACCATGCCTGGTGCCGCAACCCACGCCCAGACAAGATGCTTTCCCAGAGGCTCGGGCTCCTTCCTTTCGTTCGTTCACGTATCCATTCTGTGCATTTTTATAGGCAGGGGAATCATGGAGAGTAAACTGGGGAAGGCCCCTGGCTACACGGAACTTAGGAAATTGAGAAGAGAAAATAGAGATCAAAAAACAAAGAAGCCAGAAAACAATGGTACATTGTGATGAATACTTTGGAGAATTCAAGAATTCGTGGAGAAGCCGGGGCTTGGAGAGAACCTTCTTCCGGTGGCAGCTGCGGGAAGGCCCCTTTCCCGTGTTATCTGCTCCCGCCCAGCTGGTACCCAGTGAGTGATGGCACCCTCTGAGTTCCTCGAACACAGCCAGGCGTTTCCTTTCTGGCCTCTGCCTGGAACGTTCTTCCCAGGTTCTAGACCCGGCTGCTTCCAGGTTGCAGTTCAGGCCTCGGTTCAAACGTTAATCCCTGCAGTAAACCACTGTGAAAGCGCCTACTATAGAAGGCTGCTCCCCATCTCCCGAAGGAGAGTTCCTCTCCAGTGCGTCATCAGTTTATTTCACTCCGAGAACTCATCTCACTGGAGGTATCTCCAACGGCGATTTATTTACGGGGTTATGGTCTGTCTACCCACTAGGCTTAGAAGCTCCATGTGGGCAAGGGCTGCGCCTGTCTTATTTACCACCGTGACCTCGGCAACTAGCTTAACGCCTGACCGTACCAGATGCTTAGTAAATGTCTGTTGAGTGAATGAAAGGACAAAGAGCCGCGGAGGGAGTAAAATGAGTCACAAGGGGCTTAGAGGTTTAGATCCATCAGATCTAGATGTGGGTGTGTGCCCGGGCTGTGGGTATTGCCTCTTCAACCTCACCTTTCCCTGGAAGATTCCACACCCACCCAATGGCTGGGGCAGGAAGGGGCCACCTTCTCTGCACCTTCCCTAGGGCTGGCTGCTCTCATCCGCTGGGCGTTTGCGAAGAAGACATGGAAACACTGACCCCATTAGCGATCGGAAGCCCCGCTGTGAGGGGACCAGGACGATGCTAGACCCACAGCAGGATAGAGCCCGGTGCACTGAAGTTACAGGGCAGCAGCTAAGAGGCCAGGAGGGGAAGCCACTTCCGAGACAAGGAAGAAGACAGGAGCAGAGAGGAGCAGGGGTGAGAACCCAGCGGATGTGCAGGGCAGGAGGGAGAGAGGGAGACAGGGAGGGAGCGGGGAGGCGTGACTGCCTGACCGCACTCTCGTTTGTGGGGACAGCACGGCTCTGAAGCCACAGTTAGTTTTGAATCCTGGCTGCACCCCTTTCACTGCAGGACTTTGGGAAAATTCCTCAACCTCTCTGAGAGTCAGCTTCCTCTTCTGGGAAATGAGGATCGGTGCTCTTCACAGGGCCTCGGGGAGCGTTACCACACACGGTGTGATAGACCAGCATCAGTTCCCAGCCCGGCCCCGCCTCTGCTTTGGGAGGATGCGGGGGTGTTTGTGGACCCAGGAGGTTTGCTGAGTGCAGAGCTGCTCTGAGAGCCAAGGTAGCAACCTCGGGAGAGCCCAGGGCCTTACCCGAGGGAGTTTGCACACAGCCGTGAATGGAGAACATCTACAGAACAACTCCCTCCTGCCAAGCCTGTGGGCCATGTCAGACCCGCCTGCAGCGCCACGATATTTGCCATCGGGAGCTTTGCCAAGCCCACGCCCCGGGTGGATCCCGGCCTCCAAACCGCTCACCAGGGAGCCATGAATAAGTGCCCAGCCACGCAGAAGTCTGCTGTGTGAGGCTGGACGAAACCAGGCTGACTTCCAGCTGTGGGGCTACCCGGGGCTGGTCCATCCAGCCCCTGGAGACCGCCTCACTCTGGAAAATTCTGCACGGCCATGAGTGTCCCTCTGTCCAGTGAGGGATACAGCCTCATCCAGCTTCCCCCTTGTGGAGAACTTAGCCTTTGAAAAATGGAGAGAGAGAGAGAGAGAGAGAGAGAGAGAGAGAGAGAGAGGGAGAGAGGTGGGGAGAGAGAAAGGGCAGCAGGTGGCAAAGCTGGAGCCGAAGCAGCTTGCATATTGCATATTTTAAGGCATTTTAGGGACTTCCCTGGTGGTCCAGTGGTAAAGAATCCACCTTACAATGCAGGGGACACAGGTTCCATCCCTGGTCAGGGAACTAAGATCCCACATGCCGCGGGGCAACTAAGCCCGTGTGCCACAACTACTGAGCACACGCACCCTGGAGCCTGAGCGCCACAACTAGAGAGAGAAAACCCGCAGGCCACAACTAGAGAGAAGCCCGCGCGCCGCAACGAAAGATCCCGCATGCTGCAGCAACCAAAAATGAATTAAATAAATAAATAAGTAATAAATCTTTTTTTTTAAAAAAAAGGCATTCTAGGTCATTCTGTCTGGCTCAGTACAGAGTATTCATTGGATCATGTTGTCCCAGACTGAATGTAATTGGACTGAACAGCTTGGTCTCCAGGGCCCCATTCTTTGTTCACTGGAGGTCCTAGGGGCAGGTGACAATTGCCTTCCCACACAGAATCAGACAATTATAGAATCGCAGGGTTTCAAGTGGCCTCATAAGTCATCGAATGTAGACTCTTCCCTCACCTCACCTGGTACTTAGAGACGAGTCACAATCATGACCCAATCTGCTTTTGATCTCCTCTAGGAACCGGTGCTCACTACCCCTTAAGGCAGCTCATGCGACAAAGATTACTCGGCAATCCACTTGGAAGTTTCTTCTTTACACGGAAGCAGAATCTCTTCCCTTGAAACATCAACGATTTGGGTCCTTTCTCCTCCAGACCCAGAATTCCCTGCTCCTTTGGCTGCTGGGTTCTGACAAGGCCCAGGAATCCCCCTGCCACCCTGTCTCCTTCTGCATGGCCTGGCCAACTGGCTACTGCCTCAGTCAGGATGGGCTCAGCCGGGCTGCGCAACAGCTAACCCCAAAGCCTCCATGTTTTACAGAAACAAAGGCTGATTTCCACTCGGGCTGCACATCCAGGAGGTGGGGGAGGGCTGCAGCTCTTTCCTGTGCCACTTTGTCTCCAGGATTCAGGCTGAGGGAGAGCCCTGGACCTGGGATTCACCAGTTCTTCTGACAGAGGGAAAAGAGGACATGGTGAGCCATGTGATGGCTCTTGGAACTTCTGTTCAGAAGCAGAATTGATGCCAATTCTGCTCACATTTTCTTGATCAAAGCAAGTCACACAGCTACGTCTGAAATCAACAGGGTGAGGATGCCTGGTCCTCTCTCATCTGCCACATCTCCGTTCCTTTAACAGGAAGAGACCCAGAGCCAAGGACCTCCCTCCTGTTTCTGTTCTTGCAGCAAGTCGAGTTGAATGGTTTCTTTCCCCCTTCCAGCTCCGGTAACCTGTGAGTGCATTCAAGCTGTCCGTTTATATTTTGGGGAACCTCACCACTCTGTTGTACCCACAGATGCAACTGAAGGTTCCTATGCTGGAATTATTCCCTCATTCCCACCCCTTATTGTTTACCACTCTCCCACTTTAGGCCTCGTCTGAAATGTTGCTTCCTCCATGAAGCCCTCCTGGCTTCCCATACAGTTGAGTCCTTCTGTCATTTAGTTGCATAACTCCCTATGATTCCTCCCAGCACTCATCACACATCTAACTCAGCCAATGCCCATCGTTTTGGCTAGACTGAACATTCCCTAAGAACTGGCATAGTACCCGCCCTATTCAGTCCTAACACCCCAGATCCTATTATGAGACCTAACACACTGAAGGCACTCAGTAAATTTTGGTTGAATGATTAAATGGAAAAACGTAACTCTTTCACAGGGTATAATTTTCCTATAAATTTCTTTTTTTAGCCCAAAGTGGGTACTTCAAATTTCTGTACCCAAACCCTGATATCTTCTGTCCCCAAACCCTGATATCCTCTGTCCCCAAACCCTGATATCCTCTGAGATTTGGTTTTCCTTCTGTGTATTTCAATCCCCTAAACTAGAAATCACGCAGACCTTACAGAATGAAAAACCTGTTACGTGTGTGTGAGCGTGCGCGCGCGCACACACACACACACACACAATGCAAAGTCTCATCTAGGTTTTTTTTTTTGCTTTTACAAAAGTCCCCTGCAAATTTCTTTTATGAATTGGGTCCTTCTGTTTTATAGCTAGCGCTATTTGCATTCACCGCAAAGCCGTATTATGGCCACAAATTCTCTTTTTTTATAGTCCTGGAACATGAGCCCCCGGAGAAAGTCGCTTCACAGAACAACGGCCAGTAAACTGGGCTCATGTGTCAGCGAAACACTTCTCACAAAAGTGAGTCAACTCTCTGTTCTTACCTGTTGTCATCCTTCACCTTAACAAGCACACCCCAAAAAAGTCCTCTGGTTTCTACGGCTTGTTAGGTCTATCATCTTTTTAATTAATAGTGTTTTTACAAAGCCGTCTGAACTGTGTCATTCCCATTATCAGAAACGCATTGCCACTAATGAATCATTTTCATTTCTGATCCCTGGTATCATGCTAGTTGATCTCCTGTTTCCATGCCTTCGAATGATAGCATCGTTTTCTGCCCACGATCAAATTTAATTTGGACTCTGATTATATTAGGCTGTTGCGACTGAAGTGTCAATTTTTGTCAGGCAATTAGGAGCTCTAACCTGTGAAGTTAAGTTTGATAGGCATTGTAATTGGATTGTTACAGTAATAGCCTAGAACATTCCTTTTCCTCCTGCTTCTTTGATTCTTGATTCATACTCCCGTCGTGAGAACAAAGACATTTGGGTTATTATACAACATCAGGAGGTTTGCGACAACAAGGTGGCAACAGTGGAGTGTGCTTCCACCTAACTCCAAGTGTGGGACATTGAAATTGTGTGGGATTTAGAAAAATCAGGACAAAGGGGAAGTACACAGCGCTGTGTAAAGAAAAGTTACAGACTTCAGAAGTTAGTGTGGAGATTTCTGGCAAGTTGCAAAGAAAGAAGCCCGAATAGCTTAGAACCTCCTCTCCTTCCCTCCCTCCCTCCCTCCCTCCCTCCCTCCCTCCCTTTCCCCTCCCTCTCCCTTTCTTTCCTTTCCCTCATTTCTACAATCTTTCACCCAGGCACTGGGCTAAATCATCATGAAAAAGACAAGCCTTCCGTGTGCTGGTGCAGTTCACAATGTAATAGTAAAGAAATGGAGACCCATAAGGACAGCAGGTCTTTGTAGAGAACACCTGGATGCATCAGAAGATCCTAGATCTTGCTCGAAGGATAAGACTTTGCTGCAGGAGAGAGGAGGAGGGCTGGCCAGCTGGTGGGAAGAGCGTGCACAGACACCTGGGTGCATCACAGAATTTGGCCACGTCAGGCAGAGATGAGCATTGCAGCGTGACAGGTGCCCGTGGTGCCTGGCTGGGCCGGACTGGCAGGAACTGAAGCTGGAAGGTGGGGGGGCACATGACAAGTGAGGGGCGTCCGGATTTCATCCTGGAGCGCATGGGTGTTTAAAGGCAAGTGCAGTGATTTTGGAGGGTGGCGTGGATGACTTCAATAGCATCTTTTTTTTTTTACATCTTTACTGGAGTATTATTGCTTTACAATGGTGTGTTAGTTTCTGCTTTATAACAAAGCGAATCAGTTATACACATACAATAGCATCTTTATCAGTCCTGATTCCATGGCCTCGAAAACTCAGTTGCTTCATAGCTCTTCTCAAATGGAAATCCGGGCAACAGCGAGCGGGCGGCTTACAGCCCTTCAGGGGCTGTGAAGGCAGGACTCACCGGCATGCCCTGCAGAAGGCAGACCAGACGAGTTATTGCCCAAACCAGGGCCCTTTGGGAGAGTGAAGGTGAGGGGTGACTTACTAATTCCACCTCTGCGATGGCGGTATCCTTGAGGACTGTCCCGGGCAAACCAGGAGGCAGGCCATATACCTCTAAGGCCCATGTGGTGAGGTCTGGCTCCTTCGTCCTTCCTCAGTGTTCTCTCACATCGTTCCAGCTCTCTGAGGGCCAGCTCCATTGACTTTTCTGGTTTCTCCCACTTCTCCAGCCACAGGGCCTTTGCACATGATGTTCCCACCGTCTGAACCTTGGCCTTATTGCCTTTCACTCCCACACAGACTCTCATGCCAGCTGGTTCCAGTGGCATTAGTCAATAGAAGGTACTGGAAGAAGATGGATGAGCAGGAGAGGAGGTTACATATTTCTCTCCTCACTTCTGTCTCTGCATCTCTGGCAAGAGTTTCATCCTCCACAACTTGGCTCCTACCCGCTGTCTCCACCCACATTGTTGCCTCCATTTTTCTGCCTCGTCCCTTCAGTCCAGGGAGTGTGAACAGCTCCCTGTGCCACTTGCCTCCGACTGAGGCACCATCCCTTGTTTGCTCTCTTTACACCCTCATCTCTGTGAGGAGTCTCTTCACTAAAGGTTCATCATCAGTGGTGAATTCTGTCTCCTGCCGGGACCTTGGCTGCTGCAAAGTGCCCCAGGGGAAGAGAGACTGGAGCAGACTCTACCCGGGTGCACCATGAGCTTGCAAAGGAGCTAATGCTGCCTCTGAAGACAGATGTCAGCAGACAGAGAATCTGGTGAGAGGGTCTTTTGGGTGGAGAAAACGGCATTTGGTATTTGCCAGTACATGGAAGAAAGAAGGAGGGTCAGTTTGTGGGCTGGTGAGCAGTCCAATTTCTTTCTTTCTTTCCTTCTTTCTTTCTCTTTCCTTCTCTTCCTTCTTTCCTTCCTTCCTTCCTTTAACAAACATTTCTAGAGCTCCCACTCTGTGCCAGGCACTGTTTTGGTCACAGCATCAATGACAGAGAAATCCCCTGCCTTCACAGATGTCCTATTCCAGTGGGAGAAGACCGGAAACTAAAAAAATGGACATATTTCTAATATGGAAAGTGGCCATGAAAGCATGGAGAGAGATAAAGCCAGGTAAAGAGAGCCGCGAACCTGGAGTGTGGTTTTGAAGATGATATATTATTAGGGGCTTTTCTGGAAAGATGGCATTTGAATAGAGTTCAGAAGGAAACGAGGCACCAAGCATGCAGCCATATGAGAGATGGGTGTTCCAGGCAGAGAACACACCAAGTGCAAAGACCCGGGGTAGAAGCTTACTTGGTGTGCTCAAGGTCAGCAAAGAAGCCAGAGTGGCTGGAGCAGGAAGGATAAAGGGCGGAGCAGAGGGGGATGATGTCGGCAAGGCTGAGGGACCAGATGGGTCCAGTCTTAGAGGCTGCTCTGAGGATTTGGCATTTTCTCTGAGATGGGAAGCTAAGGCAGGTTGACAAGAGAGGAATAACATCACCTGGCTGCTGAATGAAAAATTAGTTTGCTTGGCAAGGGTGGAGGAGGGCGACGAGGCAGGGTCTGGCTGCAATGGTCCAGGTGGCCAGAAACAGGGCAATAGCAGGGGAAATGGTGAGAGGGCGTCAGATTCTGGATACGTGTTGCAGGTAGAGCCAAGGCTTCACTGGGTAATTGGAACAGGAGCGTCGGGGGAGATGAGATGCCCGAAAGATGACACCAAGGTTTCTGTCTTTAGTGCTGCCACTTACTGGGGTGGAAAGACTGAAGTCTTAGCTTTATGTTATGTTTCTTTTGTTTGGGGGTCAGGAGTTCTGTTTTATTTATATTAGATTTGAGCTTCCTCTTATGAATCCATGGGGCGATGTTGATGAGGCAACAACATGCCTCCCTCTATGCCACTGGTTACTCTCTCTCCAGGTTAGACCTACGTGAGAACGCGTGGCAGCTGGATCTAAGGATCTGAAGTCCTGGGAGATATGGATTCAGGAGTCATCCCTATAGAGATGGTACCTAAGGCCACGTGACTGGAGGGGATCACCTGTATGCAGTAGGGAGGAAGCCAGTCCTGAGACCATTGGATTCAGCTTGAGTGCAGTTTGGTTTGGGGCAGCCCATAACGATATTCCTGTCCTTTGGACTCTGATTTTTCTGATGGTTGCCTCATCAATTGTGACCCTTATTAAAAATCGCATCATTTGTTGTTATTTTTTGGTATCATCCTGCACACCAAGTACCTGGTGCAGAGCTCTGAGTGGAGGAGATGCTCAGTTATTGAATAAATCAATGAATGAATGAATCAACCAATAATTGAATGAATGAACAAAAGAATGAATGAGGCACATCTTGACTTTCCCATGTCATTGTAAGCAGCAGAAGGGCCGTGGAAAAGTCATGTTCTAGTGGCTTGCACCCCAGGGAAACATCATATAGTGAGAAGACAGATCTAATATCAAATCCCATCTTTGTACTTCAGGCTGTGTCACCTCGGGCAGGGCATGTCACCTCTCTGAGCTTCACCTTCTTCTGTTTATAAAACGAAGACTATTGTGAAGGATCAAGGGAGGCGGCTGTCACTGTGCTGAGCACACAGTAGGGCTGCCCATGTTTTTATTCTTTCTTCTGACCCCACCCCTGCCCTCCAGGGTCAGATGAGGTTGGGCCCAGAGTGACCAGCCAATTAATAATAATTAATTATATGTCGATAATAACAAGGTCTAGAGTTTTATCTAACAATTTATACTCTCAAAAGCTCTTTGGTATGTTTCCCTTCTTGGCCCTTGCTGACCCAGTGATGGTATCACTCGGACAGGTGATAGTTACTGATTTTCCTGATGAAATGGGGCTCAAGGGGGTGGGGAGTAGTGGTTTGGTCAGAGTCCCCAGCTGGTGGGTGATGAAGGGAATATCAAAACTTGTCCTGAGGCGGGGTGGTGGTGATGGGGGGATGAATTGGGAGATTTCGATTGACATATATGCACTAATATGTATAAAATAGATAACTAATAAGAACCTGCTGTATAGCACAGGGAACTCCACTTTGCTGTACAGTAGAAACTAACACAACATTGTAAAACAAGTATACCCCAATTAAAAAAACCAATAAAAAAAAACCAAAAAACTTGTCCTGAGTCACAGTCTCTTGCAAGCTGCCCACTCGTTATAGTGCCCCGACCTGGTGAAACAGATCTAAAATGCAGTGCAAAGGCCTAGGCTGAGCTCTGGGGACCCAGGTTGAAGTATGCCTGCCTAAGGTGCTCACACGTTGAAGACCCTCTGGGAGAGGTTGGCAGGGGGAAGGCAGATGGAGAACCTCAACTTTCAGATATGTAAAATGGGTTCTTTCCAGCCTACCTTGCTTGTAGTTATTCCCAAGGCCTACAATGCCTTCCACCCCTGCACCTCCCACCTCGTCACCCAAATCTTGAAGTCAACTTTCCTCTACCTTCAAGGCCTAGTTTAGATGCTGCTTCTTCCAGGAAGCCTGCCTTCATGCCCTCCTATCCTCCAATTTAAAGAGACTTCACCCCGAACCTCCACAGCAGTAGATGCCTCCCTCTATGCCACTGGTTACTCTCTCTCCAGGTTAGACCTACGTGAGAACGTGTGGCATCCATCCCTCTGCAGACGGCGAGCCCCTCGAGGACAGAGGCTCTACCTGGTCCATCCCTGCATCCTGGGGCAGCTGGGCCTGTGGGAAAGCTGCCGTGTCATGAGTGAGGGAGCCCCAGGAGGGGACTGAGGAGGCACAGGATAGCCTGGAATTGTGCAGAAGCAGGAGGATGACCGGCAACTCAGGGGAGGATGATGGGAGATGAAGCAAGACCACCGAGGCAGCTCCTGGTCTGAACATGGACTCAGGAGCCATCAAGACACCTGCCACTGGCTCTTTTCAACAAGGATGAAACCGAGTCTCCAAGAGACGAAGTGGCCGCCCCAAGTCACAGGGCCACTCCTGGTGCTGTGGCCCCAGCCCTGCAGTTGAGGTGGCCCCGTGCACCACACCCACCTTCCGTGAGGCGCCCGTGGCTGGAGCCGGGCTGGCCAGCTGGTTAGAGATGTCCACTTACAGCTGGTTAGCTAGCTTCATTTTGGGAGGACATTCTGATGGTCACCAATGCTTTGTCTCCTGGTGGGGCTGTACGGACCAGGTCAACTCTTCTTCACGCTGCGTGGAATGTGGTTGGTGGCCGATCACAGTTAGCAGTCATGGTGTCTGCAACTACTGTTATTCTTCCAGGCCTGCTTCTATTGTTTAGAGCTGCAGGGAGGGCCTAGGCCTTCGTTTCCCCACCTCTAGGGCTGCTTCTTCTACCTGGCTTTACCTCCTCTACCCCAGGCAAGGGACACCCAGCAGCATCAAGACAGTGCTCAGTACTTGACATGAGACTCTTGGGGGTCTGGCTTCAAGCTTTTAACATTGGAGAATTGTTTAAAAAACCTTTTTTCTTTTTTAAAAAAATGGTGGCTAGATGGTAATTTCTGGGAAGTTGAGCAGCTGAGCAGCAGAGACGGGACGGGATATCAGGCCAGGGGCAGCCTTTGAACAAGGAGTGGCTGTGGCCATTGAATGGAGGGCTGGGGAGTGAGGCGGCCAGAGGTTGGAATCCTGGCTCCATCACGCACTAACTGTGGGAACTTGCATAGACAATTTGACCTCAATTTTCCTCATCTGTAAAATGGAGCAATAACAGTATCTGCCTCATATTCTGTGTGAGGATTAAATGAAGTAATACTACTTCACCGTGAACATGGGACCACGCTGTTTATTACTGTTATTGATCAGCAGAGGTGGGAGAAGGCAGGGTTCTTGCCCTGGGCTTGGTCCAGACTGAGTTCCTCCCTTCCTTCCCCAGTGACAGATGTTTAGCTCTGTAGGTACTGGGGATTCACGCACTGAATAAGCTGAGTGAGAAAACCCAGGCCTGCGCTCCGGGGGCTCCCTGTCTCCCTGCGGGTCCACCAGGGAGACTGAGTTACGAGCAGTGGTGACATTCATTCCCCACCTACTGTGGGCAAGGCGTGATCAGGGAAGGCTTCCCAGAGGAGGTGACACAGGAGCAGGGTATGGTGGTGCAAGAAGGGAAGGCACACCGTTTGATTCTGGAACCTAAGGTGTCAGAGCATGTGGGCAGAGATGAGTAAGAGAGGGCTTGGCTGGCTGAGCTTGTCTGCTCATCTTCAACCTGGGGTGGGCAAACCACAGCCTGCGGTCAAAGCCAGCCTGCAGCTTGCAAGCTAAGAATGGTCTTCACGATGAGTGTTTGCAATTGATTTGAGGATAGGAAACACTAACTTTGACAGTCAGTTAAACCAAATGTTATCTCAAAAAAAGAATTCCATTCTGCTCACATGTAGACCTATATTACACAAATTTATACTCAATTATTATGTTTTAATTTCATCAACAAAAATTTGAGGAAATATTTTTTCTTCTATTGTTATATAAGTACCTACATGATATCTTAGATTTTGCCACTTGGCCTGCAAAACTTAACATATCTAATATATGGCTTTTTTACAGAAAATGGTTGCCAAACCCGGTCTTAAATCCCAGGAAAAGAAAGAACATTCAAATTCACCGAGCTAAGGAATGTGCCAGAACTTTCAGACGTACTGTTAAAAATCTTGACCATGACATTGCAAATTTCACAAATGGTAAAAGGAGGCACTGAGAAGTCAAAAGGCCTCCAAAGTGGTCCCAGAGCCCAGCCTCGGTCTTCCATACCCAGCCAGGTCACCATGCAGCCAGGTGACACACTGATCAGGAATGCCAGGATCCATCCTTTCACTACGCCGTAGATTGTGCTATTTAAACTTAAAATAGCCATTCTGCCTAAAATCTCTAGCCTCTTATTGGGAGCCGGGTTATCACCAACTTAGACTCCAGGTCACTTCCTGAGTTCTTTCTTAGACCCTTTTCGGAACAGGCATCCGAAAATCCCCTCTTTCTCCTTCCCTCTGCTGTGAATGTGACTGATGGTCCAGGAGGGTCAATGTCGTAGCCTTTATAAACGCAAGGGCCAGCCATCAAGACCGTGCATGGTCTTGGCCATCACCCAACATCTGGCCCCATACTGGCTGCTCACCTGGCCTGGGGTGGAAGATGGCCCATCCAGCTGTGAGGGGACCTCTTTGTCACACCGGGATGCCGGTCATGCAGCTTGCCCGGCGACATGATCAAGCCAGAATAAATTTTAGAAAATGTAATGGAAAAGACGAAAATGCACACATTAAGAAAACAAATCTGAGTTCCTCGGCGTGCCTTTGGACACCAGCCAAGGTGTTGATAGTCGTCTTTATTAACTTTCCGTCCTGCTTGATGTCGAGTGACAATTACCATAGCCAGGCGATCGATACCTCATTAACGGCAAGCTCTTGAAACAGAAATCGCAAACTGGGTCTTTCTGAAATGCAGTCTCCTCTTGCCAGGTTCCCTTGTTTGTGCAAAGAGAAACACTGTAGATTTGCCTCAAACCAACAAACAAAACCCTCCCGAGTTGGGGGCTTTTACTCCGGAAGAGGCACCTGCTAGCTCTGCAAGCCAAATGCCCTCATTCTCCTCTGACGTCTGTCCTGATGAGCAGAGATGTTGAAAAGTTTCCCATTTTTCTCTGATGTCAGAGATGTTTTAACCAGCTGGGGGCAGAATTACATTCTGGAAATTGTAGGGGATGAGGGAAAAAAAAAGTGAATATTACGAATACAGTAGTCTTTTGGAGTCTGAGATTCGCTGTTAATGCATTATAAAACAACTTAAAAAATCCTATCAGGAGAAGTGATGTTTGAAGCCACGTTATATTTTAAAAGTGTCAGGACATGGGCAAGTTTACATTTGACAAGCAATTTAAATATTTCAATATATTTTATATCTTGAAAAAAAATTGCTATGATCAAAACCTAGATGAAACTCTTTCATTTGGTACCTGGGTAGGAAAACATTGAGTTACAAATCTTTTTGACAATGTGGATTCTGGGTGTTACATAACCATTTTTAATCTTATGAAATATTTCATTGCCTGGGAAAGAAAATCAGGGACGGGGTATTGTGTGCTTTTAACTTCATTTGTCTTAACACCCTTTCACTTTCTTGTTCTGCTTTGATGGTCTGATTACTTCTCTATATAAATATAAGCGGAATTCATTCTAAGTATAAGCCTTATCTCTTTCCTCAGTGGAGATACGGGCTGCAGAGGGTCTTTTTTTCCCTGTGCATCAAAGTGAATTTAGTAGTGAATGGTGTCTGCCATTGCAGAAAAACCCATTTATTTACCCCTATAATCAGAGCAGTGCAGACAACGGAGCCTGGCGCTTCCTCATTTCAGGTTCAGATGTAGGGAAGATTTATTGAGCACATACTATGTGCCAGACACCCTGCTAGGCCTGGCCCTGCTAGGAGGAAAAGGGCCCCACTGGCCTGCATTAGCTCTTTAGCCCTGTTTGCTCCTTGCACCAGGCAAGAAAATTAACTCGCCCTCTGCCCTCAGGGAGGGAGTGGGGAGCTGGTCCAGGTTGTCTGAATCAAGTTCCTCCCTGCCCAGGACCTATAGAATGGGGAGGGCAGTCATGTAGCGGTGATAAGTCTGGAATTGGAACCTCTGGAGGCAGGGCGGTGGCTGAATATTTCCTGTGCCTCACCTTTCTTTGGGCTCATTTCCTGGTTGGTGGTGGGGCAGGATTGCAGAACAGGCTGCATCAGCTTCTGGGTCATCCTCAATTGTGGTAGAAAAACTTCTACTGACATTTTATCTCTTCCAAAATTCCTTTTGCAAATTCTCCCCCCGCACCCTCTTCTTTTTCTTGGCACCGTCAATGAAACAATCCCCAAAGCAAGGAGGCTCCTTACCCAGCTCTCTGGTGCTATGAAGGGTCAGTAAAGCCCCCAGAATGACCCACACTCCATGGAAGTGTCACCTGTGAGTGGCTCCCTGGGACACCTTTGCCAGAAAGTGTCCCAAGTAGGTTATGGTTGAACTGGAGATGGAGACACTCCCCATGGACAGAAAGCCATGCCTTCTAGTGGAAGGGCGGTAGACTGGGAGGCAAAAAGGTTCCATGGCAGGGCAAATAAAAACACTGGACAACAGTTAAATTTGAATTTCAGATAGACAACAAATAATGCAATATTGGTGACACACCCTAAAAATCACTATTTGTTGTGTAATTAAGTTAGCAATTTAAATTGAACTGGCCTCTTGCGTTTTTCTGGTAACCCCATCAGAAGGGCATGCTCTGTTTCAGGGGCTTTTGTCCTAACTGGTAACTATTTAGGTGCAGAGGAGCTAGGCTATCTTTTTGGTGGTGATGGCAGAATTGATTTCAATTGGAAGGCATGACTTGGAGGGCTTTTAGGCCCTCCCTCCAAAATATCTCTCAGCACCACATCCCCAAGCCAGCCCAGAAAAATGTGTAAAAGCACACAGTGGGACTTCCCTGGTGGTGCAGTGGTTAAGAATCCGCCTGCCAATGCAGGGGACGCGGGTTCGAGGTCTGGTCTGGTCTGGGAAGATCCCACATGCCGTGGAGCAACTAGGCCCGTGAGCCACAACTACTGAGCCTGCGCTCTAGAGCCCCCGAGCCACAACTACTGCAGCCCACGCGCCTAGAACCCATGCTCTGCAACATGAGAGCAATGAGAAGCCTGCGCACCACAACGAAGAGTAGCCCCCGCTCGCCGCAGCTAGAGAAAAACCGCGCACAGCAACGAAGACCCAACGCAGCCAAAATAAATAAATAAATGAACACACAGTATGCTTAGTAATATATGCTTACAATGGTGCTTCAGCTTTAAAACCAGTCACTTAGGTCCCTCTTTCAAGCAGATGGCCACCCAAAGTCCCTCCCATGGAGGAAATTTGGAGCCTCTCTGGCTTTAATCAAATGTGCTTTTAGGGTGTCTCTCAGTTCAGTTAATCCCCATTTGGTTACAACAGCCGGCAAGGCCACAGCACTGACTCCCACTCAGAACAGGTGGAATCATCTCTGGGAAAGGCCACGTGGATCACGTCATCCCGGGGCTCACAGAGCCTGGTCAGAAGGTGATGTCACAGTCATTCGGAATGCCTTGCCTGGCGAGTTCTTACTCATCCTTCCGGGCTCAGCTGAGAGGCCCTTTCTTCTAGCCTTTCTTACTTTGAGCCACCCCACTCCACCTCTCTCAAACCAGCCCAGGGGTTGGCTGCCCTCTGTGCGCCTTCAGGACATCTTGGAGATTTCCCATCAGAGCTGTTGTCGTTGTGAAATGTCACAGTTGGTGTGTCTGCATCTCTCGCTTGACTTTCAGCATCCTGAGGGCGAGAGATCCACCTCACTGCCCGTCGTTGTGTCTCGGAGCCTGGCAGAGGCTGGCCCGGTGCATGTATTCAGGATGGGTTTACCCAACGATAGACAGCTGATAGAGTGAATGAGCAAACCAATGGATGAATCAAGGAATGAATGAGTTACTTGGTAAAACATTTATGATATAGCATTACATGAAAAATCCAGCAGAATGACTTTTATGCAAAATATACACATCTTCTAAAATTTACTGAGTAAAAGGAAGAAGTTCCTATGCTGAAGCAAGGACAAGCCACACTGATCCCACGCACACGAGGCCAAGGACATAAAGGTGATGTCTTGCACAGGATGTCAGGTCTAACTGCTGAGGGTTGCAGGGTTAACCCACAGCTGGTGGTCCTGGAGGTTCTCAGTGGTGCCCGTGATTCTTTTCCTCTGGGGGCTTCTTCATTTAGCAGGGATGCCAAATGCACAAAACCCCAAATAGCCATAGGAATGTTGGAGGGGTGGAGTAGAGGAATCATTTTCACTTTCTGGCTGCCCTGCATCACCTGCCTTTCGTATTTACACTTCCCTCCTTCTGGGGAAAATTCTGGAATCTGTGTTGACTCCGCCAGAGAACAGTGCTGGGTGCCCACCTCCCTCTGCTGCTTCCCCTCCCAAGCTCAGGATAAAGGGTACAGGTCCCTCTCCCACCAGCAGGATGGTGCAGCCAGAGGGGCAGGCTAAGGCCCCCCAACACCAGAGGCAGGTTTGTGTCAGTGGTGCTTAGGGTGGGCCTTGTACGGTTCCTGATGCTGGGTTTCTGCTCCCGCAGTGCCACCCAAGCCGGGTCCTCAGCCTCCTGTCAAATCAGTCCATCCCCAACATTCTTTCAATAAACTCTCTGCCTCTATGGGAAGAAGTAGCCAGAGTAAGTTTCAACTAATTTAAACCACGAACCCAGAGGGATACAAAGGGGAATTAGTTAAGCAGCCAATCTATTCAATCCCTCTAGAAACCTCCCATGTGCCTGGTTATGTGCTAGGAGCTCTGTGGCTCCTGGCAGCTCCACCCTCCTGTCCCACCAGCTCAAGGCACTGTCCTTCACCCAGTGCAGGAAAATTTGAAGCTCCCCCAGCCCAGACCCCATGTTATGGACTGAATTCTTGTGTCTCTCCAAAGTTCATGTATTGAAGTCCTAATCTCCAATGTGATGGTATTAGGAGGTGGGGTCTTTGGGAGGTAATTTGGTTTAGATGAGGTCGTGAAGGTGGTGTCCCCATGGTGGGCTTAGTGCCTTTAGAAGAAGAGGAAGAGACACTTGAGCTTTTTCTTGCCATCCTGCGAAGACACAGTGAGAAGTTGACCTTCTACAAGCCAGAAGGTGGATTCTCACCAGGAAAGGAATCTGCTGGCACCTTGATCTTGGACTTCCAGGCTCCGGAACTGTGAGAAATGAACGTCTGTCGTGTAAGCCACCCAGTGTATGGTATTTGTGACAGCAGCCCCAGCTCAGACACCCCAGGTCTGACCTCCCAAGTCCGTCTGACGTGGATACACCCTTGTGCTCAGTTCTGATAACCAGCCATCTATCTCCATCATGGAATCCCTTTCCACCAGACTGTCCCAGGCTTTTCCTCGTGTGTGTATAACCTGCCTAGCACACAATCCTTCAAGGACCTGCCTTGGTCTTGTAGGTGGGTGACAGGCTGGCAGTGGGGACACAGGCCCTGCCACCTGCTGTTACACCTCCCAGGTCAGGCTGCTCTTTCTAATTGACCATCTTGTACATTTCACTTTGGGCCTATCACCACTGGCCCATTTTCTAGAAGCCCCATGTCTGGTCTGGGGATGCCAGATAGGACATCCTCAGCATGAGGCATGGGGTCTGCTCCAGTCCCACACCTCTAGTGGCCATCTAACCCTAAAGAGCTATTCTAGGGCCCCCCACCCCCCCCTCAGGGCCCTGTTCTGCCAGGAGCAGCGACCTCATTGCCTTCCCTGTAGAGCCTGGTAAGGGAGATGCAATGAACATGCAGGACATCCCGAGAACAATCACGTGCAAACTCTGGGTGGAGGCTGCAGGTCAGTGGGGTGTCTGGAGATGGCTGAAATGGACAATTTTAATCCCCAGGATTGCAGTTTCCCATCTGTTATTTCTTCCAAGTGTCAAAAGCATCAGGGCCTCAGAAACAAGGCCTGGATGCCACCCAGAGCCCATCGCTGGCAGCAGGGACCAAGGACACACAGTCAGTCAGCACCACTGTGGGTGGTCTACAAAGATGAAGCAGTTGGAGCTGCAGGGCGGATTGGAAGACCCTGGACAATGGCACAAGAGGCATTTTTTTCAGAGGCTTCGTAACCTTGAAATTCTCTCAACCTCTTTAAAAAAAAAATTTAATTAAAACACAAGGAGGTTAGACCAGAGGACACACCTGAGATGTTGAATAATAATAACCATGGTAAAAGGAGAGTGTCATTCATTGAGTGCTTACTATCATCGGGAGCTTCATATACATTCCCTCATTTAATCCCATCTCGGCATTGACCGTCTGACCAATGATGCTACGAGTGTCTTTATCTCTCATTTGCCAAAATTTCTCTGCGCAGAAAATGCACTGATGCCTTCATGACTCTATACAACCAAAGTGGAATTCCAATGGTTGTTACAGTCTTTATTGAGTCAGAAGCTAGGGGCCCTGGTTGTGTTCATCTGACTGCACTTCCGGTCACCGAGTCCCTAAATGGACAGCTGGAAAACTACTAATTGGTAACTGATCAAATTATCTTGTTAGGAAGATAGATGGCTATGATAGCAGTGGGAAAACAACGCTAGCATTGAAGAGTGTAATTATATGTGGGTTCAATTCAATATTTAGTCACCCTGTGAGCATGCAAAATTTATATTTTGGTTCCTGGACTATTTATCTCTAAGGATTTGGTCGTTGGGTATTAAATTAAACTCTAATACAGGAAGCAAAACTCCACCAAAGCAGTTACGAGGTTTGTAACAGAGGGCTGGAGGGAGCCACCCCCCAGGCTTCCAAAATCAACCCCTTTGATCCTGTTCAACACTGAGTGTTCATTTATTTATTGCTGGCACAAAAAATCCTGCCTTTTGGCTTGAGGATACATACATGGAATTAACATTTTCTTGCTGGAAGAGACAGAGATGGATCTTCTAAGGTCAAACCTCTGTCTTTTTGCAGGTGAAGAAGTTAGCAAGAGAAGTTGAGGTCCACGCAAGGTCCCACAATGGGCTGGGGTCATAGCCGGGACTGGGGTCAACCTTCTGGATCTGTCCTGCAGCGATTTTCATGCGGGAAACTCCGGTGCTGCCCATGTCCATGGTCGCAGCTGGGCCCTGGAAAGGTTCTGCTTCCCCCCAGCCGTATCTCCTGAATGTGTGAAGCCCTCACATTCTTTGGTGACTTTGTGCCCACTTCTGCCCCTTTCTTAAGCAGCAGCTCACATGACACCTCCCTGAAGAGGCTTTTTCCTTCTGTGGCCAGTTTCTGCACCTTTCCAGGGCCTAGAAGACAACTGGGCATTTAACAGCCGTGAAGAGCAGCTAGTGGAGGGATGCACAAATGCAGGATGAAAATGGGCATCCCAGGAAGTTCCCATATGTGGACCACACCCTCTTTTTCCTGCACGTTGCTTTAAATGTCATGTCTCTAACTTTTATGTAAGGTTCCTACAAACCATATGATGCTATTTCTGCATTTCCTGCAAACATCTATCTCGAGATATTTCATTCAGAGTTTAGAACTAGGAAAAGGTCTGTCTATCCTGGGGAGCTGGCATCATTCAGTACTTTTGGACAATCCACATTATTTAACATGGAATTTCCCTCTTTGCTTTGGCCACTAAGAAACTCAGAACCTGGATCTAAACTTAGTCATGGCCACTGTGCTGACCCTTGTCTGTTAAAATAACTTTTTCTTATTTCTATTCCTGTTTTATTCATCTTATTTCATGCTGGCTGTCCTCAAATCTTTTTTTTTTAATTGAAGGATGCAGGGTATAAACACATCCAATGAGTATATTTTAAAAATAACCTTGTGGAGGAATAACACCCTGTTATTTCAGGATTCATCATCTAGGTTATAGATTATCTGAGGTTCTGGGATTTTCTGATTATAAACAATGGGGAGACTGAGGCTTTGTATCTGAAACCATTTTACCCCCTTGTCTGTCCCCACTGTGGGGTGGGGACCCATGCCCTTGTAGGCCCTTTCATCTAGTCTGTGGCATCCTTGAAGCAGGGTCGTGCCTGCTGCCCCCTCACCACTTAGAGGTCCACAGTGAAGGTTATCTGAATGCACCTGCCAAACCCCTACAGCTTTCCAGAGTTCTTTCTTCAATGCTTACAAGAGGTGGGTAGGAAAGGAAATGAAATTAGGTAAAAACCCAAACACTGGTTGTTATCCTTTCTTATTAAATTTGGTAGAATAATTGGTGGCTTACTTTATACAAGGTTCTTCTGAGTCTGACCACAAATTACCTCTTTAACTTCTCCTTTTTTGCACATTTCCCTGCTGCTTCTGTCCCCCACACATCAGTCATATACAATATTTCTCTGGTCTTTAAGCACAGAATGCCCTTTCCTCCACTTCTTGCCCAGGTCAGCTCCTATTCATCCTTCAAAACCCCAATGAAATGACTCGTGTTTCTGAGAAAATATTCTTGATCTCCCTACACCTACATATGGTAATTTGCTCCTTTTATTGTGTGTGTACACCTGTAGAATCAATGTATATGTATATGTTACTGGAGCAATTAGCCCATTGTATTATGATGGATGACAGTTTTTACTTGAAGGAGTGGCTAAGAGTCCAAGCTTCCTGCACTTGAATCCCAGAGCTGCCATTTAGCAGTCATGTGACTTTGGACAAGGTGTTTAATCACTTTCTGCCCTAGTTTCCTCATCTGGAAAATGGAGTAACAAAAGAATTCCCCTCATAGGAAGATGGCAAGGTAAATAAAATCAAGTGCTAAGACAGTACCTAGCATACAACAAGCTCTGGGTCAAGATTACCTCTGTGTTTAATCTCTTATCTTCCCCTGACTCTTTAGGATAGGATGTCCATGATATTTATGCTAGATTCTCTTACCTTTTCCAAAGAATGCTTAGAGAAGTTTTAGCAAATGATTGCGGGGTGAATAATTGAATGAGAAGGTTGGATTATGTGAAGTGTTATTTGTTTTCCCAAGGAATTTATTTATTTTGGGGAAAGGTCTTCAATCTTCCCTTTCAATAGCAAAAGAGGTCCAGGCCCAGGAGGAGAGGCCTTCTTGGAGAGGAAGAAGTCACACATTCTTTGGATGGATATCTTTTTCCCTTCTGCATCTTCCCTCCCTTCCTTGGGGGAAGGTGGCAGAGCGGGGCGCCCACCTAGATCCAGCTGATGAGCTGGTTACAAGGGAAATGTCTCTCAAACGAGCAAATGCAGAAACCTCCCGTGGAGCTCCTCCCCCAACGCAGGGGAAAAGTCGACTCCCCTGAGGCCTGTAGGGAGCACAAAGGGGGACGTGGAACTAGCCTGGGGGGATTTAGCAGCAAGAGAGGCTGGTGGGCTTCCAATACACACGCCCCCCCAATTCAGCGAGCTTGGCTGGAGTTCCTCTGGACCTGGGACCCTCAGGAACTGGGACCTGAGGAGGAGCTACACCCGTCCAGCACTTACTGAGCTGAATGTCAGACTCACCCCCACCGAGACCCTGGTCCAGAGGTGAGTGGGAAAGAAAAATATGCACTCTAGAATATTTCCAGTGAGAGCACTATGATGGGGAAGAATGCTTGGAATCCAGAGCAGACAGGTGTGATTCAGGGGTAGGATGCATGGAAGGCTTCCTGGAGGAGGTGATGTCTACACTGCTACCCAAAGGACTGAAAGGGATTTGGCTTGGTCAGGTCAGAAAGTTTTGAACAGGTGAATAAAGTCAGTTTAAAAATCTTTTTCCAAGAGTTTCTGAGCTTCCACTGAGGCAGGCTTCTGACCTTGTCTAGATTTGGAGCAGGCCAAAACTCTCTGAGTGTTTGGAAAGCTGCTGTCCATTGATACCTGGCACAGGCCATCTGTGGCTGTTATTTTAAAATCTATATTATGTTAGTTATAACATGAGGCTCACTTAATGATTTCTGGCCCCTGAGTTGCCCCCATTCACAGCCACAATGAAAATAACATTAATTCTTCTTAAATATTTTGCAAATCATTGAAAAAAAGTGCATTTCTTTGCACTTTGAAAGTGGCATTTTCTAGCACTCCCTGCGATCACATCATCAAAGTAGAACTTCCCTGAGCTGAAGAGTTTCTTCTGTATAATTGAGATTATAAATTGTGATTAAAAACTATTGTGATAAGAAGCCCCATAATGGCTACAATTATGGTGTTTAGAGATATCCTAACTATGTCTGTTTCACAGCTGCAGTAAATCTCTTTGGGGAGGGTCGCACCTCACTGGTGTTGGCAAAGTACAATTAAATTAGTCAAAGTGTAATAAAGTCGTGGGGAAACATCGAGATATAAGAGCCGAAAATAAAATAAGGATAATTTAATCATTAAAATTGGCGCTGGTTTTGAGGACATTCATTGCTATGGAGATGTTTGAGCAGATTCCAGCTTGCATTTTAATAGTGAACTTAAATAAATCTGAGTCCTGGAGAGAAACTGCTAAGTGTATGGAATCCGAGCTAATCAGAGAAATAGCTCCGACTTGGAGTTAAAGCTGGTAGTTGTTTGCGGGGAAGAAGCCGAATCATCCAAGCCCTGTCTGTTTTTTCAGAATTTATTTTCAAGTTCTTGGAGTTTTGGCGTCAAGTCCAAACTTTCTAGCCAGGCATGAGGGGCCCTCGGCGTTCTGGAGCCCACTTCCTTCCCAAATTCCCATGGCCTGAACTTGCCCCTCAGGTCCACACGGCCCCCCTCTCCTTCAGGACCCATCTCTAAAGCGCCACATCTCTTGGTAACCCCTGTTCTTTCCTGGAACCCCTGTTCCATGTACCATGCGGTACCTCTGAGTGTGGGCTCTGGACTCAGACAGCGTGGGTTCAGATCCTGGTTCTGACATTTACTGAAACTTTGTTTCTTTCTCTGTAAAATGAGGATAATAATAAAACCTGCCCCTAGGATGGGTGCTTAGGTAAGGGTCCAGCGCCTTCATGTGCCTCGGAGCTACTGCATGGTTACTAGAAATTATTGCTGTCGCTGGAGCTCTTGTCCCCTCCTCTCTCACTTGGTCATGGATGTACATGGACTCTTCATTGGAGTTTACGTGTCTTACAGAAGGAAAAGATGACTTATACATCTTTGCAAGTAATAGATGTTCAATAAAGGTGTTTAATTAATAAATAGATATCTGCTATTAGCAGCATATTTACATATAAGGAAAGTTAATGGTTTCTTTCTACATAATAATGTATGACTCTAATTATTCTATCTCTCCGAAGAAGATAAAAACCCAGAAGAAAAACCAAGTGGAGATAGGCAATCTAACTGAAAAAGAATTCAGAGTAATGATAGTAAAGATGATCCAAGATCTCAGCAAAAGAATGGAGGCATAGACCAAGACGGATACAAGAAATGTTTAACAAAGAGCTAGAAGATCTAAAGAACAAACAAACAGAGATGAACAATACAATAATTGAAATGAAAAATACACTAGAAGGAATCCATAGCAGAATAAAAGAGGCAAAAGAACGAATAAGTGAGCTGGAAGACAGAGTGGTGGAAATCACTGCTATGGAACAGGATAAAGAAAAAAGAATGAAAAGTAATTATTCTGTCTCTGGTGCACTTCTGATAATTGGGAGAACATTTAATGTCCACATGTGCATGGACTGGGGCTAAGTGATGTCCACAGAATGAGGTCAACACTCTTATTATCATCCTCAAATGCTGGTTCATTAGTTAGAGTAACACTAGCTGCTGAAACTAAAAGACCGCAAGAGAATATTTCCAAATCAAGTAACAGTTCAAGGTGGGTGTTTCCGCCCAGGAGCAGTTCCCTCCACACGGTGATTTGGGGATCCAGGCTTCCCCCAGCTTGCAGCTCCACCATCGCCTTTATGGTTCTCCTGCAGCGGGAGGAAAGCTAAGAGTAGGCGTGCAGGAGGCCACCCCACTTCTTAGAAGATTGCACTGAAAGCAACACAGACCAGTGAGAAATGATCAAATGACCACACTTGGATGCCAGGTGGGAGGCTGGCTGGGAAACATGGTCTGAAGGCCACTGCTGTGTTGGTGCCATCAACAACTGACTCTGTGTGTCTCTTCCCAAGTCCAAGTTCAGTGAGTGATGTCACTGGGTAGCTTGAAATCGCCAAAGTGGGGGTATTTACACCACAGCAGTTGGCAAATGCTTTGATTTGTTTGTGCCGCTAGTTTATCAGCATTGTACTGGTCCCTTCCCAGTGACAATGGTGTAAGATGGAAGGGAGAATGTGAATTTTGGAGGGCAAAGGTCATCTCTGGTAGGTATGATAATAACCCCCTTAAAAAAATGAAGAAGTGGAGGTTTAGGCGTTCTCGCTAACTTTGTTCTGGACTTCAGAGCTAGTGAGAATTGAGTTAAGAAGGGCTTCTAACTTCAGCTCTTACTGCCCTGCCATCTGGCCTCCCAAACCCAGAACATTCACTTGCAAGATTATTAGCAATTCTATTTTTAACGTATCCACGTGTTTACCCTCTCCAAAACTATTTTAGAGCGATCGGGAAAAGAGGATGATTTCTTTCTCTGCAAGTGGATTTAACTAGGACCGAAGCCACTTTATTTCCTCTTTTATCCTTATTAAAAATAAATTTTTCTTTCTTTGTCTGAGAATTGTTATAGGAAACGCTATTGAATAGGATCCTGCTGCTCTGAGCATTGTTCTATCACTCTGAGGGCCCAAACAGCATTTTTTTTTTCTCTCCCAGAAAATGTGGTGACTGACTATTTTTCACTGAGTATTTTCCTAGTAAATCTCCCTGCTAAATTGGCCACTTTATTCATGATGATTCCTTCAAATATATCATTCTTGTGGCACAATATGAATAATGAAGAGGAATATTTTCAAACACATACAGGGCTCTGAATAAAACTAATGGGTGAGGCATTTAGCAAAGTCGATGGGGGCTTGATCAGTCCTCACATGCCTTGGAGAGAGAACGGGGGTTGCAGAGAACCCGATCCAGGGGCCCTCAGTCCCTGGAGAAGTCTTGGTCCTTGGCCTCGGTCCCAGCCTCCAGGGATGGCTGAAGTAGCCCCATCAAGTGTATCTCTCAGCATTTCCGCTGGCAGCCATCAGCACACCTGTACTCAGCTTCTATCCCAGAGGCAGGACGGCACCCAGGTCGGACACTCAGGAGGGGAGCCAACCTCCAGGGTTTGGACCAGCTGCCCTGCCTGCTGGCTGTGAGGACTCGAGAAAGCTAGCTCACTCCTCTGAGCCTCTCTCTCCTCCTCTTGAAAATGGGGATCATTATACCTATTAGAGGAGCATCCATCTAACGACTTGTAAAGTATTAGAATGCTGCTGGCTGGGGTTCTGTGTTCTGTGTCACCATCATCACCATCATCATTGCCACTGTGATCTACCACATGTTGGGTACTCCAGTGGCAAGCTCCGGGATGCAGTTTGGCTTCTCTAGGCATCACCCTGCACAGTGCAAATGGTCGTAGTTCATGATGGTTTATTTTGTTTTTTTTTTTAACATCTTTATTGGAGTATAATTGCTTTACAATGGTGTGTTAGTTTCTGCTTTATAACAAAGTGAATCAGTTATACATATACATATGTCCCCATATCTCTTCCCTCTTACGTCTCCCTCCCTCCCACCCTTCCTATCCCACCCCTTTAGGTGGTCACAAAGCACTGAGCTGATCTCCCTGTGCTATGCGGCTGCTTCCCACTAGCTATCTATTTTACATTTGGTAGTGTATATATGTCCATGCCACTATCTCACTTTGTCACAGCTTACCCTTCCCCCTCCCCATATCCTCAAGTCCATTCTCTAGTAGGTCTGCATCTTTATTCCCATCTTACCCCTAGGTTCTTCATGACCTTTTTTTTTTTTCTTAGATTCCATATATATGTGTTAGCATACAGTATTTGTTTTTCTCTTTCTGACTTACTTCACTCTGTATGACAGACTCTAGGTCCATCCACCTCACTACAGATATCTCAATTTCGTTTCTTTTTATGGCTGAGTAATATTCCATTATATATATGTGCCACATCTTCTTTATCCATTCATTGGATGATGGACACTTAGGTTGCTTCCATGTCCTGGTTATTGTAAACAGAGCTGCCATGAACATTGTGGTACATGACTCTTTTTGAATTATGGTTTTCTCAGGGTATATGCCCAGTAGTGGGGTTGCTGGGTCGTATGGTAGTTTTACTTTTAGTTTTTTAAGGAACCTCCATACTGTTCTCCACAGTGGCTGTATCAATTTACATTCCCACCAACAGTGTAAGAGTGCTCCCTTTTCTCCACACCCTCTCCAGCATTTATTGTTTCTAGATTTTTTGATGATGGCCATTCTGACCGGTGTGAGATGATATCTCATTGTAGTTTTGATTTGCATTTCTCTAATGATTAATGATGTGCTCATGATGTTTTAAATGACCAATATTTAGAAAATCTGGGAACTCCGAACAGAAAGCCTTTTTTCTTGGGGAAAAAAATCAGTTTTCCACTGTTATCACCTCTCTCATGCCCTCTACACCTGATGTGCTTCACTACATCTGTTTGTGTAGATGTGTGAGTTTGTGGTTCCCTCTCGGGCCATGGAGGGTAGACTTGGCCTGGTTTTCGGGTCAAGAACACTTCTGGGGCAGACTGGAGGACAAGAGGCAGAGATGGGGAGAAGAGCTTGGAGGCCGTTGTGTCAGTGCAGGGCATTATTATTACTGGTGCTGTCTTTGTTGGTGTCACAAGTTCATTGCCATCGGGGCAGGAGCTCCATGAGACCAAAGATGCTGCCTCAGCCTCCACTTTTCAGGACAAGGGTCTCACTAGGTGCCCCTCTACTCCCATCCCCAGCCCACCTGGTCTGGCACTAATAAGCCATGGATGTTTCAGAGTAAGGGAATTGATTTCCTGCCCCTATGTCCATTCAGACATTCGGCAAACATTTTTAAGCACCTACTATGTTCTGGGTACCATGTGAATTTCTCTAATGCTATTTATTTAATTAAAAGCGTCCTCCATAGTCTTTATCTGTTGTTGTTTTATATTATACATTTGTTTATTTGTACAGGGTGTCTCTCCTCCAGTTTCTGGGGGCAGGAACTCATTTTGCTCACTGCTGTGTTCCCTGGTGCCCAGAACGGTGTCTGGAACAAAGCTGGTACCCAACAAAAGCTCTTGAATGAGTGAATGAGTGAGTGTGTTCTCTATACTCTTTGACGTGGGCATTAGTCTCTGTATTACTAGGCAAGGAATAGAGCTCCCAAGAGGATGGGCATAGGAAGGGGTTTAAAAGCAAGGACTTTGGAGTCAGACAGAACTGGCTATCTTATTTTCTTTTATTTATTTCCTCTCTCTTGGTTCCTATATAGAAAAATAGGAATCATAATAGACCTACCTCACCTGATGGTTGTGAGGATTGAATTAAACCAGATAAAGAGCTTAGCTCAGTGCCTGATGCACAGAGACCATTCAGTGAATTGCAGCCAAAATCATGACCAAGAAGTAGGATCAGAATGGTTGTGTTCTGTGGCTCCTTTTTCTCACCAAGGGCCGAGCCTGCTCTATGGAGAGGTGTTCCGGGGTGCTGCAGAGGCTGGGGTATGGTCCTGGAGAAGGCAGATTTTATGCTGTCAGCTGGAGGGTTATGGGGAGACCAGGGTGCTGGGCTCATCTTTGCCTCTGTTCCTTGCTGGCTTCAGGGTCGTCACCTCCCCTCTGAGGGCTCTGTGTGGTCTCAGATGTGTTAACTGAACATCTACTATGTGCTGAGCACTGTGCTAGGTCTGGGGTCACAGAGGTGGATGAGACACAGCCCCTGCTCTCAACTATGCTCTTTGCTTCATGGAGAAAACTGATGGGAAAGAGAAATGGACTGTATTTGTTTCTTGCTTTTTAAAAAAAAATTATTGAAGTATAGTTGATTTACAATGCTGGGTTAATTTCTGCTGTATAGCAAAGTGACTCATATATATACATATGTAATAATATATACATATATATATATATATATATATACACTTTTTCATATTGTTTTCCATTATGGTTTATCTCAGGATACTGAATATAGTTCCCTGTGCTATTCAGTAGGACCTTGTTGTTTATCCATTCTCTACATACTAGTTTGTATCTGCTAATCCCAAACTCTCACTCCATCCCTCCCGGACCACTCTCCCCCTTGGCAACCACAGGTCTGTTCCCTATGTCTGTGAGTTTCTTTCTGTTTTGTAGATATGTTCATTTGTGTCTTATTTTAGATTCCATATACAAGTGATATCATACAGTATTTGTCTTTCTCTTTCTGATTTACTTCACTTAGTATGATAATTACTAGGTCCATCCATGTTTCTGCAAATGGCATTATTTCATTCTTTTTTATAGTTGAGTAATATTCCATTGCATATATGTACCACATCTTCTTTATCTGTTCATCTATCGATGGACACTTAGGTTGCTTCCATGTCTTGGCTATTGTAGATAGTGCTGCTGTGAACATAGGGGTCCGTGTATCTTTCGAATTATAGTTTCGTCCGGATATATGCTAAGGAGTGGGATTGCTCATACGGTAATTCTATTTTAAGTTTTTTGAGGAGCCTCCATACTGTTTTCCATAATGGCTGCACCAATTTACATTGGACTGTGTTTGTTTCTTATTGCTGCTGTAACTAATCACAAACTTGGGGGCTTAAAAATAACACAGACTTATCATCTCACTGTACTGGAGGTCAGAGGTACAAACTGGGTTAGCAGGGCTCTGTTCCGTTCTGAAGACTCTAGCAGAGAATGTTCCCTGAATTTTCTTGCTTCTAGAGGATGCCCATATTCTTTGGCTTGTGCCATCATCACTCCAACCTCTGCTTCCAACGTCACACCTCCTCCCTCTTATAAGACAATTGTAATTCTGTCAGGTCCACCAGGATAATCCGGGATCATCTCCCCATCTCCAGATCTTAACTTAGTCACTTCTACAAAGATGTGACGTGTAAGATGACATATTCACAGCTTTAGGGGGTTTTATGTGGACCTCTTTGGGGGGCATTATCCTCATGACCACAGTGGCACCAGGACTGATGTGCTGATAAGGGCTGTGATGGGGGCCCATACGTGGGACATCTCACCCATTTGAGAATCAGGGTTTCATCCTCTAGAAAGCCAGAGTTTGAACGAGTTGATCCCCAAGGCCCCCACCTTGACATTTCTGAGATGTACGAAAGCAAACGCATTGCCCACTCTGGTATTTTAGGTTTGCTGCAGCTAGCTCTACTTGGGAAGTCCACATCTTGGCAAATTACAAACAAGAAGAGCAAAGGGTCAACACATAAGAAGATTTAGGTTCCCTGGGTGAATGCTCTCCTGTTTCCTTCTTGCCGGCTCCAAAGTACCCTGCCCCTGGGAGACAGCTGCGTGAACCAACAGCGTTTCCTCAAATAACTTGGAGGAACTTTGACACTTTCAAGGCTGGGGGTCCTTGAAAAAGGACTTATTGAAATGATGCTGAAGAACAACCCTCCTCACCCCCACCCGTCCCTGCTGCAGGCAGACCATCTCCTTTTAAGCCATGCCTTTCTGAAGGCCCAGCTCCCTGTGCTCAGCTGCGTGATTCAACACTAGGAGAAACATTAGTCACATCGGATTACACACGGCAGCAGCTAAAACAGGAAAGACGCTCCCTGAGTCATCCCGGAGCCATAGCAGAGGCTCTTGCTCTGAACCGTGTGTGGACCTGAAATGAGGAGGTCCTCGGGCTCCTTCCTGGAGTGGACCAGAGCTTCCAAAGGAGAATTTGCCTTTTTTTTCTCCCTCCAGCCTTCCAAAGGAAGCACAAGGAAGACTCGAATGTGAAAAAGCATGATCTATACAGCCTCTGGGTCTTGATGGGTGGGACCCTGGGGGGCACCTTGTCTCCTCCAGCAGGTTCCGGTGAGTTTACAGGATGAAGTCTATGGGAGCATCACCCCCGCCCCCGCTCCCTGTGCATCTGCCCATTGCATATTCACTTTGTATTTTTAGTTCCCAAACCTTGACATCTAAAGTCCCCGCGCTGTGGCTTGGGCGGCAGGCTGCCAAGCTTCCTGTGAAGTCGCCCGCTGCTGAGCATCCTTACTCTTCCTCCGGAACAGCGAGTCCTCCAGAGCGGGATCTTCTTGGAGGAAGACAGAATGTGGGCACCGAGAGGAGTGGGTGGTGACGGAGGTGACAGCAGCCACCTAGGAGCCTGACTCAACCAGACGGGACATGGAAGTCAGTGGTTCCCTCCTCTTTGGAAAGTCATAGCTTCATCTTTCCCCATTTTGCAAAACACACACACAGCTCTACCAGAGATTCTGTGTCCATGCAAAAGATAAAATAAACGTTCATCTCTGGTGGCTTTAGGACATCCAGGACAATTTTCTTTCTTGTTTGCCAATTTTTAAAAAATGTTCAAAAATACTTAATACCCCGAGGAAGACAAGACCTCTAGAAAAAGGGCAAAAGGCCTCAAGAAAAAAACCACAACCAGCTGACATGACGACAAAGAGGCAAAAATAGAGAGGTGAAATAAGAAAAGAATGTAAGGAAATACAAATGGAGTAGGAGGAGAAAATCTACATTGATTTTAGGGTAGAAAACAGAAAATGGACATGAAAGAATTTGGACCAGAGACATGGACACTGAACTTGAGAATCCTCCTAAGATGAAGAAGTAAAAGAAAAAAGGTAAGAATGCCGAGAGAGTGTATGATTAGTATGGTAACAGAGAAGAAGATCACTTATCACACATTTTAGGGAAAAAAAACACAACCATAGAAATAAAAGTTATCATGAAGATGTTAAGAGAAATTTTTCTTAAACTGAAGAAGGAGCTAAGCGTTCAGGTCTAAAGGAGATACAGTGACCTTATTTTAAAGACACTGATATTGGGAATTAAGGCTGAGAGAAGGCACGTGACGTGATCAAAGTTTCAAGACTGGTTGGGGGGCAGCCCCTTCCATTTTCTAATCTGCCCACATGCTTGCAACACACATATGTGTATGTGTGCACGTGTGCACGTGGGTGTGTAAATGAGAGGATGGAAACCGACAGAGGAGAAAATAATACAGGGAAAATGTATTTTCAGTGATGGCAAATCGAGCCCCATGGTTAAGAATTAGATTCTAGGTCTGGCTTGGTTCCACCAGGCTCCACTATGAAAAGTATTAGGACCTTCAACATAATGTTCTTGTAAAAATTCAGTGAGATGAGGCTGGTGAAGCTCTCAGCAGAGCAGCAGACAGGGAGTTAGCACTCCAAAGGGGTGAGCTGCCCTTATTAATATTTAAAAAGTGAGTGAGAGAGAGATGCAGAGGCTGGACATGAATGGCTGTCTTAGGGAAGAAGACACAGGCAAGCAAGACATCAGACCTGGAGGAAAGTCATGCACAGGGTTCTATTTTGCAGGGAGGAGAAGTTCATGGGACAAGGGCATTGACTAATCATTTCTAAGGTTGGACATAAATTCGCTATCTGGGCATCATTGGCCCTTTGTCAGGGGCCATCATCCCTTTAGCCTGACACAGACATTGGCAAGGCGAAAGATCATTAGAACACGTGTAGGGTCGATTGCTTGCCTTACATGTCCCATCAGAAGTTTCAGGTGGTACAGAGATGCAGCGGACAAGGGGAACACCCCTATGACAAGTCTTCAATAAACTAGTCAAGTGGACCAATGTCTTGAATCACACCTCTTGAAATATACGGTGAAAAGTCACTGTAGAGAGTCACAAATGTTTTGAGTGGGAAAGAATATTTGTATTAGGGTATTACACCCCTCTGCCCCTTTCATATCCCAGAAGAGGGAAAGGGGGTACAGAGTGGAAATGACTTTTATAAGCTCATACGTCTTCCCGGTGGCTGGAGGCCAGAACCCAGACGATAGCAATAGTATCATGTAATTGACCAGGGTTTTGACCAAGCAAATGACTGGCGGCTCCCTCAGTTCATTTAGTCCTTCTGACAGCCTTCTGGAGCAAGTAGAGCGGAGATGATGATTCCGGCTTGAAGGAGAGGAACCCGGGGCAGAGGGACTAGTTACTACAGCTAGTTAAGTTGCAGTGTTGGCACTTGAATCCAAATCTCAGGACACTCAGACAAACACATTTTCTACTTAGAATCTCACCTCTTTGAAATTTCAGAGAGAAAAGTCAATCTGCTTTTCATTATGTTTCTGTAACATGACTCTCCTATAAGTTAATGAGTCTTTAAAGAATACCTCCAAGAATGAATGAGTTGATTGATAAAGGAGCAAATGGATGCATAAAGGAGTGAATGGATGAATTCTTGAAGAGATAAAAGAAGTATTCACATTAAAATTTCAATCCAGCTATTAAATGTAGGATCCCCAGGGTCCTCTCTTTCCCACTGACCTAAAAGCAACAAGAAAATGTTATTGTCGAAATTCCAAATGGTATCTCCATTCTCCACATATGCTTGCCATTTATTCTCATCTCTGTAAGAGAGAGATTGTAAGGATGAGTCACACGGGAACCTCCCCGTACCCTCACAATTATCATAGGGTAAATTTCTGGAATTGGAGAATTTCTTTTTGGAAGAAATCAAATGGAGCATTCCTTCTGAAGAGGGAGCAAGAAAGGCAGTTGGTACAGACCAAAGAGCTAGAACTTGGGAGTCTCTAGTTGTGTGATTCTAGGCAGAGTTGAGAGGATTTAAGAAAAGAATTTGCATTTTGTATGATACCTCATACTAAGAATGTGTTCAGGAGACACTGACTGGTGGATTTATGTCCCTCTAATAATTAAAGCCAGAGCCCTTAGCCTCACAGCTTTGGTCTGTATTTGGTAAAGGAGTTTGAAGTACATCTTTTGCGCTCCTATCTTTCCTTTAATAGTCTTTTGAACATCACCTCCTCTGTGAAGCCTTCTCTGATAGCTTCCTCCCCCCTTATCTAGACAAAATTGATCACTCCCTACTCTGCTCTCTCCTTGAACCCTGTACCTTCCTTAATAATCACGGTGTTTTCCAGAGGTATCCATAAGGCTATCGTAGAGGCAAATGACCAAAACTGACTCTAGATGACTTTCATGGAAGAGAGTTGATTGGAAGGGCATGGAATGGGGGCCACTCCAGGGGACGCTGCCGCAGGAGCTGCCAATGTTGGGATACATTGGTTTTGACCCTTTTCTCTCTTGCATCATTCTATTCCACAGGTTATCTGAACTTGCGTGGGGCAGCTGCCCTTTCCTTGCCCAGAAGATGGCAGAGCTCCTCAACTGACCTGCCCATCCAAAACCTACCCCTCCCCTCTGGGAGACGGATTTGCTCTTTCCAGAAGATGGATGGGCAGACCGAGAGAAGTGGTCCACCGCACCACTCCAGAGTGTGATGGTTGATGTGCATGTTTGTCTCCCTCCTCTCCCCCCTCCCCATCCCCCCTCCCTCCAGCAAGACTATGAACATCTTGGAAGGAGAAATTGTGTCTTACTCAGATGCTCAGTAAATGTATTTCAGTGTCTGAATGCAGTCATGGGGATGTGAAGGGTATGGCCAAGAACACCGATGAGGTCACTGCTCAACTGGAAGCACATGCTCTTTCCAGTTGCCTTTGAGAGATTCTTTATTAACACAGATCTGATGCCCCCCCCCCAATATATCTTACCTCCCTTAAGGTCCTTTATAGGTGGTGATGTGAGGTTGTGATAACTTAATTAGATATCTTTTTGTTTCTAGAACTCCTACGAACAAGGAGTGCCTGCTAGGGTTTCCAGAACTACCTGGTTTTGGGTTTTTTTCCCCTGCTGCAGAAAATTTATTTCCAGTCGTCATTAAAATTCTGCTCCTACCATTTGTAACAAATGAGAGAAAGCACTGAGTACAGTATGTGGAGTATATGCTTGTGAAAATGAGGCATGAGTACCTTCCAACACTTTGGGATTTTATGAATGATTTACATCTGGTGCTAAAGTTCACAAATGAAACGTCGGGGAAGCAGATGCTTCATTTCTTGACGGCATCGTGCCTGCCCATACTGATGGGGAATTGAAAACAGCGAGGTCTCATAAATCAACAAAATCTATTTTTGTGCCTCTTGATCTCCATTCTGAACATCCATATAACACCCAAACAAATGTGGAGAAAGGAGTTCCTCAAGAAACCCTTTATGTTGAGTAACAGTGTGGACATGTTAATAAAAAGAGGAGAGAAATAAAAATGGACTGAAGGGGGGTGGGAGTGTGGGCGAGGAGTGGAGAGTGATAGCGAAAAGAGCCAAATCTCAGAGTCAAAAAGCTCTTCGATGGTCAGTGATTTACGGAGAGCAGGGAAGGAAGTGTGGCACTGGTCTGGAGAGACGAAGGAAGACCTGCCCTGGCCAGCCTGGGGTTACAGTGATTTGGAAAGAGGGCTCATCCCAGTAAAGGGAGAATGCTGTGTTGCAAATTGAAAAAGAATTAGCATCTGGAAATGAACTTGAGTTGGTAATTGGAAAATCATGGAAAGATACTTGTAAAGAAGACAGGAGTCTAATGTTTTTGTATTTTTTCCCCTTCCTCTTTACCCCTTCCTTTCTTCCTTCCTTCCTCCCTCCCTCCCTCCCTCCCTCCCTGCCTTCCATGTAAAATATCGTCTTATGTGAAACATGGTGACCATCTGACTGTTGAATAAGAAAACATAACTTTCCCAGAAATATACATGGGGCCCAGCCCTATGGAGTAATTAATATACAGGATTATTATTCTCATCTTGGAACACCACCCCCATTGAGTCCAATCCCTTGAGTTTCTCAGATGATTTTAAAAAGTCTAACATGTCACCTCAAATTTGTACTTTATCATCTTATGTCTCTCTAATTGTTTTATAACTTATTTAATCGATAGAGTTTGACCTTTCTTGAGGGCAGAGGCAGTGTATTAATCACTCTGGGGTTGGGGTGCAAACCTAGCCCTGTACTGAGCAGGGGACATTTCATTGACAATCTTCCAACTGCAGGCTACCAGCATCGTTTTTAAGCGTTCAGTGTGAGAGAGGAAATGGACTAGGTGCTGTGAATATAAACATGATCACACAAGGTCCTTCCTCAGAAAGGACCCACTTAGTGGAGGAGCAGGGCTGCTTGTCATGGATCTAGAGCTAGCCTGTCTTGAGACTCAGAGCACAGTGGGGGCCAAAATAAGGAGAGAGCAGTTGTATCCAAGGAAGCCCAATGGGCTTCACAGAGGAGGTAACGTGAGCTGGGTCTGAAAGAAGAATTATTTGGGGGAGGGCAGTAACTGAAAAGGCAGGAACAGACACTGGTCAAGAATAAATACCTATTGCCTTTGCATTTTTTCCTTCCAGCCAGAACCCCATTCATTATAATGAAGCACTGATTTTCTAAATTAATTGCTTGGGGAATTGTAAGAGTTAAGGTACACTTTACACTGTATCTAACTTATATCCTGCGAGGAGTTTATTCATTCACAGTTTCTAGCTGGTTGACTTTTATAAATGAAGCAATAAACACAACAATATTAAATATGCATCTATAATATTTCTTCACATTTATTTCTATAGCCGTCACTCTCAAGTACCCGCTGCATCCTTTGTTGAGATTTTTCCCTTTTGTATTTGAGCTTCTATATGCAAGAGACTTTTTGATTTACGGATTCCTCTATACTTGGTTAAAAAAAAAAAAAACTGGGGGAGACAGGTAAAGAAAAACCAAACAAAACCTGTTTTCATCTCTGCACTGAAACCCATGCTTCATTTCTTAGAATACAAGTTATTGGTTTATTTTGAAAATTCCATATTGGGGAGATCACAGCCTTTTAAAAGGAGCCAGAGTAGTGCAATTTGCTGCACGTAATAGTAACTACTGGATTAAAAAAAAAAAAATGTTGTTGCTGCATTAACAGATGAAATCCGATATTGTAATTTAACACCCAATTTTCCAATAATTCTCTAATACGTAGACCACGTCCAATTTTTTTAAAAGAGAATCTCAGTTTAAAAAAAAATATATATATATATCATTTGCATTTTACTATAATTAGGTGGTGCTTTCGTGGGGGAGTTTTTCTTGATATACTGAACTCCCCCAACCTTCTTCACCAAGGAAGCTACTAAAAGCAGAAAAAAGAAGTTCAGTGGTCTCCCTTAGTTACCATTCTGTTCAAAATATGTCCTCACCTAATATAACTTGCAATGTGTCATAAAATACAAAGGAAAGTGCTTTTCATGCCAAATATCAGAGAAGTGCTCTCTTTTCTATACTGCATGACGAACAGCAATGATGTGTTCATTTTAAATTCCTCTCATGTAGGTTCTAATAAAAGCTATTATAAAATACAATTGTGGAGAGACAAAAAGAGAGATAATATCACTATAGCTCAATATAAAATTTAAGTAATTAAGACATGAAAACTATTACACAATTTACTACAGATGTGGCAAGAATAATAAAATGTTTAACCCTTTCCCTCCCAGCTCCTCCGACTGTTGGTCTCTCTCTTTAATACCAAACTGAGAAACTTGAACACCTGAAGGGATGCATAGAAATATCGCAATGCAGAGTGTTTGGGGAAAGGAAGGGAAATGGCTTGATGGTTTTTTATTTCAGGAAAGACAGGTTCTGTTTCTGGAGTGTGATGCTGCTATCTACTGAGTGGAAAATTGATTTTATTTGGAGAAAATAGAAAATTGCTTATCAGCCTAGCCATTACATGATTTCCCAATAAAAAGTCATGATGACAAAGAGAAGGTATCATGGGTCAATGGATAGATCTGAATTCAAATCCTGACCCTAATGCTTGCCAGTTATGTGCCATCAGGCCACCTTATTAAGACTCACCTTCAATAAGTGGTGCTGGGAAAACTGGACAGCTACATGTAAAAGAATGAAATTAGAACACTCCCTAACACCATACACAAAAATACACTCAAAATGGATTAGAGGCCTAAATGTAAGACCGGACACTGTAAAACTCTTAGAGGAAAACAGGAAGAACATTCTTTGACATAAGTCACAGCAAGATCTTTTCTGACCCACTTCCTAGAGTAATGGAAATAAAACCAAAAATGAACAAATGGGACCTAATGAATCTTAAAAACTTTTGCACAGGAAACCGTAAACAAGACAAAAAGACAACCCTTAGAATGGGAGAAAATATTTGCAAACGAATCAATGGACAAAGGATTATTCTCTAAAATATACAAACAGCTTATGCAGCTCAATATTAAAAATATATATATATTCAAAAGTGGGCAGAAAACCTAAATAGACATTTCACCACAGAAGACATACAGATGACCAAGAGGCACATGAAAAGATGCTCAACATCACTAATTATTAGGGAAATGCAAATCAAAACTACAATGAGGTATCACCTCACACCGGTCAGAATGGCCATCATCAAAAAATCTACGAATTTTAACACTGAACAGGGTGTTGGTGGGAATGTAAATTGATACAGCCACTATGGAGAACAGTATGGAGGTTCCTTAAAAAACTACAAATAGAACGACCATACGACCCAGCAATCCCACTACTGGGCATATACCCAGAGAAAACCATAATTCAAAAAGACACATGCACCCCAATGTTCACTGCAGCACTATTTACAATAGCCAGGTCATGGAAGCAACCTAATGTCCATCGACAGACAAATGGATAAAGAGGAGATGGTACGTATATACAATGGACTATTACTCAGCCATAAAAGGGAACAAAACTGGGTCATTTGTAGAGACGTGGATGGACCTAGAGACTGTCATACAGAGTGAAGTAAGTCAGAAAGAGAAAAACAAATATTGTATCTTAACGCATGTATGTGGAATCTAGAAAAATGGTACAGATGAACCTGTTTGCAAGGCAGAAATAGAGACACAGACATAGAGAACAAACATATGAACACCAAGGGGGGAAAAGGGGGGTGGGGTGAATTGGGAGATTGGGATTAACATACATACACTAATATGTATAAAATAGATAACTAGTGAGAACCTGCTGTATAGCACAGGGAACTCCACTTTGCTGTATAGTAGAAACTAATACAACATTGTAAAATAACTCTACCTCCCCCCCCCCAAAAAAAAGAATGCTAGAAATCTGAAGCTTGGTGACAGTTACACAGGGGCTCATTTTACTATACCTTTGCTTTGTTATGTATCTGAAAATTTTGATAAAGTATCAGAATAAAAGTCTATACAAATTGATTATAAATTCACAACAACAACAACAAAGACTAACTTTGGAACTTCGTTGGTGGTTAAGACTCCGTGCTTCCACTGCAAGTGTTCAATCCCTGGTCGGGGAATTAAGATCCCGCATGTCACGGGGTGCTGCTAAAAAAATAAAAAGACTCACCTGTCAAATGGACATAATCGTATGTGCTACCTCTTAGGGTCATGCTCTAATCAGGCAATGGGGGTGTGATGGCCCTAGAATTAATGCAGCAATTGGATGTTCATTGAAACCCTAGCAAGAACTATGATTTCCTATTTTGATTTTCCCTGAGGTGTGTTCCATGTTTGACCCAGATCATTTCAGAACATAAACACCATTTATCACAGAAGGGATGCACTATTTCTTGGTCAAATCTTTCCCCACCTCTCTGATTCGATTAAAGATAAAGGGCTTGTACGGTGCCAGTGGATCTTCAGCATTTCTCTAGCACTTGCTAAACTTCATTTTTTAACAAAGATGGTGAGATCTTGGGCTCAGAACCTGCTTCGGGCAATGGCATCTCATGGGAATACGAGGCTTTTGTCTTTTCAATTGTATTTGTCTTTCTGATAGCCTCTGATGAATGACAAGGATGTGGCTTTTCCTCTATGGTGGTGATATAAATTTTCCTTGTGAAATACATTTATTTCTTACAAAAGTAGAAGGGGAGGAATAGAGAGTAGTAGTTTGCGGATGCCTGGCACAGAGGAGGTACTCCAGAAATATTTGGTGAATAAGAAACATAATTAATAGTATGTAGTTACAGCAAATATTGATAGGGATTGATATCGATCATTGCTTTCTATCACCTACAAAAGACTGAATGAACCATTTCTATTGAGATTGGATTCTGCATTTTCTCAGATATTTGTCCAAGTGGTCCCTTCTGCCTTATGTTTCTTTAGGCATTTAAAACTTTGTTCATGCTTTCTCCCCCACCAGGAATGCCTTTACTGATTTCTTTCTTAAGTGTTCATTCTTCAAGTTCCAGCCCTAAGATCTTCTAGGTGTTTGCATCTCGAATCCCAGTGACTGGGCCGCTCTCACCAGAGACAGCATCTTATACTAACTGCACGAATGCCACTGTGGGACGGGGTTGTCCTGAGCCCCTTGCCTCCAAGTGGTAACCAGCAGAGCTGAGACTGTTAACACGAGTTCGTGTACCCAACGCACAGCGAGGAGAAACAAACTGAAACATCGGAGTTTGGAGCAGAGAAATGTTTATTGCAAGGCCGTGCAAGGAGACGAGGTGACTCATGCCCTAAAGAGCCTCGGGCTCCCTGAAGGGTTTCAGCAAAGCACTTTTAAAGGCCAGGTCAGGGTGGCTGGTGTCTCAGGGTAGGTGATCAGATCGAGCACAGTCCTCTGATTGGCTGATGATGTGACCGTGGTGGTGTCACAGGGGTTCACATTATCAGTCCTCAGGCTCCAGAAGGCCTGGGACAATGCACTCATGGTCATCAAGCAGTTAACATCTTCCATTTAGTGGGGTGTTTTCACATCTGCAAAACAACTCAGGAAATGTGCATCAATTACTATTATCTAGGTACTTCAGAGAGGAGCTAAAGCAGAGGGTATGGGGGAAGGCCTGTGCCAGGAAGGTCCCCATGGCGTCCTGTTCGGTTCCAAGATCCGAACCAGGCCCACCTGGTTCCACCCTCTGTACTTTCTTCTATATCTCAGGATCTCCATACAGATAAATACCATTATGTTCCAAAATTGGCATCCCAGGAACATCTCAGGAAGGGCTCACGGCAGAGTCAAAGATGTTGAAGGGCATGACTTAGTGGATAGGAAGTGACAGGAGGCTGGATCCCAAATGGTAGACTTGTATGATTGTGTTTAAACTCACTCTGAAAAGTATTTTGTTCCTTAAAATAAATTCAGAGGAGTTGACCCAAATTCTTTGCTCTGAGCACGGACCAAGTCTTACCTCCCCCACCTGCACTTTTCAGGTTTCTCGAAACCCCACCTGGAGGCTCCACCTCACTTCCTGCCACAGTGAATGAGCAGAACCAGGCCCCATAGGTCTTCCTTGCCCACCTCAGGTAGCCCACCTGCTCCAGGGGAGTAAGTGAAAGAATAGGGTGGAATCAGCAGTAATCCACCAAATTTCCTAAGAAAAGGACAAACTTGTAATATTGTCTTGCAGTGATGTCTCACTTTATTTGTAGAGTTGATTGGATTATTTTTCAATGAAAAAGAAAAACATATTATAGATAATAGGGGAACACAGAAAAAAAAAGAAGAAAAAAATCTACTGATCTTATTACATAAAGACAATGAACATTGACAGTTTTGGTGACTATGCTCCCAGCCATTTTCCCATCTATATTTGTACCAATCAAGATAGAATGGATAACAAACAAGCAAATCCCCAAACATCAGTGGTTGAACTCAACCTAACTTTACTTCTGCCTCGTGCTCTTTTCTATCACAGACCTGTAGAGGGGCTCTGGCCCTGGCAACCACTCAGGAGGGCTGGTTGATGGAGCAAATCAACGTCAGTAGCCAATTTGATGGTTACGCCAAAGGGAAAAAGAGCTCTACAGGGTCTAACACTAGTAATTAAATGCTTAACCCGGAAGTGCCCTGCCTCACTTCCATGCACAATTCACTGGCCAGAACTATTCATATGGCTTTTCTCAGCCCCAAGCGGCCAAGGAATGCCAACCTACCACGTGATAGAAGTGGGAGCATGGGAAATTCCTGGTGAACAACGTCAACAATTATGTGGTATTAATTAGAGTTTTTTGTTTGTTTGTTTTTCTTTTTTTCTGATTCCAAAGAAACACATGTTGACAGAGCCTATTGGTGAACTCAAAAAAGCATGAAGGAAATAAAATCACTTATGATCCCACCATTCACTTATCACTCCTTCATCTATTCAGGGCTATATCAACTTTTTCTGTGTTTATATAAAAATAAGAATTTTTTAAAAATTATATGGACCATATTGTATGCCTCGCTTTGTAACCCACTATTTGTACTGAATATATTGTATACAGTATTTTGAAGTATTAATATTGTTCTGCAACATGCACAATATTTTGTCTACATCATAATCACTTATAATGAATTCCTTAATTATTTTATATTTAAGAGTTTAATTTTTCCTCTATTTTTGATTATTTATATTCATGTGTACATATGTATATGCTTTATTTTTACAAAAAAGTTTTATTAAGTACAGTTTCACATTTAGAAGAACTTCTAAGCTTACCAATGTGATTGGATCTTTAATTTATTCTTAAAATACATGAGTTACATACAGATGTTAGAATATACACACACACACATCTTGTCTTTTTCTACATATGATTGCATCATATTTGTCTATGTCATTATAGCTCTCTCTCCATGAAGTTTCTAATCAACACTCTAGTATTTCACTGTGCAAACTTATCAAACTATACTTAACTTTTTTTGCTATTTTGTTTGTTTCCAATTTTCAACCGCTAGTGGACTTTATTTAAAGTATTTTTTGTACTTAGAAATTTTCAGTGGGCTAGAGTCCAAGGAGTGATAATACGAACAAATGTTATAAATATTTTAAGGCATTTTAAGATTAACATGTTTAAAGGAAAACATGTTTGTTTTAAGAATGAATAAATTACAAACGACTTGTCAGACTTGTCAGATCCTGAGAACTGGCAGCAAATACCTCTGAGTCTCCTTCAATAATACATCCCTTTAGTTGGAGCTGGTATTTTATTTTATCCTCACAAGCATCTAGTGAGAAAGATCCAAAGATGGAAATTCCAAATGCTGCTCCACGTCAGGTGCTGTGTTAGGAATTTTCTATTTTCTAATTCAGTGACCACAATTCCATAAAGTGGACTTTAAATGTTCCATTTTTAGAGTTGCCATATGATCCAGCAATCTCACTCCTGGGCATATATCTGCACAAAAATATAATTCAAAAAGATACATGTACCCCTATGTTCATAGCCGCACTATTCACAGTAGCCAAGACATGGAAACAACCTAAATGTCCATCGACAGAAGAATGGATGTGGTACATATATGCAATGGAATACTACTCAGCCATAAAAAAGAATGAAATAATGCCATTTGTAGCAACATGGATAGAACTAGATATTATCATATTAAGTGAAGGTAAGTCAGGAAGAGAAAGACAAATACCATATGATATTTCTTGTATGTGGAATCTAAAATAAGACACAAGTGAACTTTTATGAAACAGAAACAGACATTGAGAACAAGACTTGTGGTTGCCAAGGGCAGGGTGGGAGAGGAATGGAGTGGGAGTTTGGGATTAACTGATACAAACTATTATATATAGAATTGATAAACAACAAGGTCCTACTGTATAGCACAGGGGACTATAGTCCACACTCTGTGGTAAACCATAATGGAAAATAACAAAATAAATAAATAAATGCTCCATTTTTCAGACCAAACATTGCAAAATCTCCTGGTCATGAAGTTGGAATTCCAACATGGTGGACTCATATTCGTGCCTTTCCTTATGGAATGGCAATAGACCCAATATTAATTTGCAAAATAGAAAGAGATAGCCCACAATTAAGAGATATTATGTGTATCTTCGTGCAGTTACACTTCAGGGAATAGGAGCCTTATGTGCTGGGATAATCAGGCAGACATTGGGGGTTGCTGAGTTGCACCATGATGGTGGGTTAGTTCTGGGTGGGCAGAGGGGAGGAGGTCTGGAAAGTCTCTTCCCCAGAGGCTTTAATGCCCGTGTGGAAACATTTTGACCACTCTTCCACTTTCTTACAGCAACCATGAGACATTTTATTCTAAACGATAACCCTAACCCCCATCCAAACCTTGCCTCCTCTTCATTTGTTCCCCCCATTTGACCTTTCACTTCCATGCCATTCTGTGCTACATCAAATCACTAGAAGTCAGAGCACTGGTTGGTGTCTCCACATATGGTGTTAGCATTTTCTCAAGCCAGTGTCTGGGGAAACCCTGTCTATTGGCCAGGCCAAGCAGTGAGTTAGAAGACCCAGGAATACATCCCCACTGGCTCCCTTACTAGCTAGGAGACCCAGAGCAAATCATTTAGGGTCTCTGACAGTCACTTGTCTCTTTGCAAAATGGGAGTAATATTGCTACCGTGCTTGAGTGAGAGCATATAAAGCACTTTGTAAACGTAATGTGCCATGCAAAAATTACTAGTTTGAAAGTGAATATTTCTTTGTTTAAATTTTGAATTAAAGGGTACACTTGGAATTACTGCTATAACTGGCATTTGTGGGGTTTTGCTTTGTTTTTCTGCTCCAGGCGGGTTGATTTCCCCCTTTTGATAAGCCTACATGTTCTCAGTTGTCTTGCTCCATCCTTCATCCACTCCTTGTCCTTCCATTAACCAGCCTCTCGGCTGTATCTGTGGAATCATTCTCCACCTTCCACTGTGCCATTCCTCTTTACTCCAGGCCTCTTGGCAGGCCACAGTGCTGATTACATGCCACAGAATCCAGCCATGAGTTCTCCATCCAAGTTCAAGCTCTAATTCCCCCCAGTACGATCTAAAACTATAACTGTACTGCAGCCAAAAATCCCTGTCTCCTTCCCTGTAAGCTCTTGGGTAGTCTGCCCTTTTTGATTCCTTGAAACACTCCAAGGCCATGGAAAAGGCCATGGTTGACAGCCATGGGTTAAGGTCATAGCTCTATAAAATAACAAGCCCTACGCCATTGTTGAGCTGAAAGTGACTTACATCTTAATCCGGGTCCCAAATAGACATGTTTCGTCTTTTTCTGTTTTGGATTGGGGATAAATGAAGGTGAAAATGCATGATGAGAAAGTCATTGCCTGAAGATGAGAAACCAGCATCCCATCCAAGCTCACCCTCACCCTACTGCCTCCCCACAATCACAGCTGTCCACTAGTGAGTCCCTTTGCCTCTCTGGATCTTGCTTGTTTCCTTCATAAAATGGGAGGAAAAGTAAGAGGCACAGATGATTTTTTGAGATGCTTTTAAAATACAGACTCTGCCTTTATAAGCACCTAATAGCAACAACAATGAAATCTTAGATTTATGGAGTATGTAGCACAGAGACAAAAAAGTACATTATTTTGTACATTACGTCAACAAACCTATAAGGTATTTTATCGACTAGGAACTTTACTCAGTTGTTAGCAACCCCAAATAACAGTGGCTTAAATCATTTAGCTGTTCTTTTTCTTTTATATTACATGAACACCACAGAGCTGCTATGGTGATTTGACATTAGATCTTTCCAGTTTCTGGGTCCAGTGGTGACCCAGAATCTTTCCAACTTTCCACTCTGCCATCCTTATCTCATTACTTCCATCTTTAAGGCTGCTTCGTGGTTGCAAGATGGCGGCTGTATCCCTAGCCATCATGCCCACATTGTAGGCAGCAGGAGGGAAACTAGAACAAAGGGAAGAGGGTGAACCTCCCAGATGAGTTGGGTCCTTTGAAAAGTTTCCCCCAGAAGCCCCATCTGATGATGTTCACCTAAATCCCTTTGGCCATCCCTGTCTGCAAGAGGGGCTAGGCGCATTGCTCTCTCCAGTAACCCCAGGGTTCAGTAAGTAAGGATAACAAGGTTGGATACTTGATAGGGAACTAGTAGTCTCTGTCATAAGAAGGTACTATTATCATACACATTTTACAGATGAATAAACAAAGGTAAGCAACTTGCCAAGCATATAGCTAGGAAGTTCAGGAGTTGGAATGCAAAATCAGGCTGACTCCAGATCCTAAACTGTATGCTCAATAAAACTGAGATGATGACAGGTCAAATGATGCAGCCGCAAGCCCTCGACTCCCCATCTGTAGAATGGGATCAGAGTGCTTGCTTCACAGGCTGAATGGCGGGGGGTGTGGGTGGTGGCAAATGAGGTCATGCACAGGAAAAGCTTGAGGATTTGGCTGAGCATAGGAGATGCTCAGAAACAGTAGATGCAGATTTTGATAGCCTGGCACTTACTGTACTTTTGCCCAAGTGTCCCACGTGAAAACACACCTCTCAGGAGACCTGTAAACTGCTGAAGCCCTGGGAACGTTCTATTCAATACGCCCTCTGGATCTGGACTTCCTTGCTAGTATGTGAACTTCCTAAAAGTACCTGGCACATGATAGGGCCAGAGTCACAGTTGGTCGATTGACAGAATAAATACTTTGTTTCCTTTTGGATGTTAAAATTACATAATTCTCTTCTGTGGATCACTTACCATAACAAAGATGCAGGCAAAGAGAGGCTTCAAGATCAGACCTGATTGTGGATATACATATGGGTGCACGTGTGTGCGTTTGTGTATGTGTTTATGTCTGTACTGTTTGAGCATGGTGCTAGGGGGGAAAGCAGCCTCACAAGAAGGGGAGATTCCAACTAGAATTCCACTTCTCCCTGATATTCTCAAAATATACCATTCAAGTTAAAGTGTATTCAAATATTAATGAAATGAATGAGGGAGAAAACATGAATAACACATAGGTTATAAGTGCTAATTATGAAGACACACTTATTTTGAAGAAAAGAAAACCTTCCATAAGGCATTTGTAAAAGCACAAAGAAAAAGAGAAAATCGTGTAACTCTGAAATGCCCACAGGGCCTCTACAGGGAGAACTCCTGCTAAGACATCCTCAAAGGAGCTTCTGCGTGGAGGGAGGTATTGGTCAAAATCCACAGTCAGTGTTTTTAGATTTGTTTATTTAATCATTTACAATGATGGTTCCTAGAGTAAATGGAGACGAAAAGCAAGATTCCTGCTCTGGTCCAGATTTCTCCCCTTTCTTGAGACTGTTTAACCGTCAGACCAAAGATGGGCATTCATCCTTAATCTCAGATCGTGGACCAAGAATCAAGAGAGGAGCCAGCCCTTGTGCCGAGGTAGGCTGCTTGGTTCTGGAAGTCAAAGGCCCCTCTTCTCACCTTCACACAGAACTAGGTGGTGGAGCCCTGCTCTTTCCATTCACACCAAACTCGTGCCCAACTCAGGGTCTTTGCAGTGGCTATTCCTTGCCTGGAACCCTCCTCCCAGGAATTCACAGGCTCACTCCTTTGCTTCAGTCACATGTCTCTCAAATGTCCCTCCAAGTCCCTGTCACTCTGTTCTTACCCTATTTTACAGCTAGTATTAACACTTGGCACTATCTATACCTACATTTGTTTATTTATTTTCTGTCTCTCCCACTACAATGTAAACTCCACAGGGTAGAAGTTTTGTTGCAGTTACTACCCTATCTCTGGTACCAGAACAGCGCTTGACATATAATAGTTGCTCAATAAACATTTGCAGATGAATGAATGAATACTTTAATAACCACAGTTCTCAGAGAGAATTCAACTGACTACAGCCAACTGATTTTATTACATTTGCAGAACTGAAAATCCATATCCCCTCAATCTTTCAAATCTAGATTGGGGGGCTTCCCTGGTGGCGCAGTGGTTGAGGGTCTGCCTGCCGATGCAGGGGACACAGGTTCGTGCCCCGGTCCGGGAAGATCCCGCATGCCGCGGAGTGGTTGGGCCCGTGAGCCATGGCCACTGAGCCTGCGCGACCGAAGCCTGTGCTCCGCAATGGGAGGGGCCACAACAGTGAGAGGCCCACGAACCGCAAAAAAAAAAAAAAAAAAAAAATCTAGATTGGAGTCCATCTCTTTCTCAGTCAGGAGAACGCAGTCCTTCCTGTGGGCTCCCCGGAAGCTTAACAGACATGCACAACTGTGAGTGTCACTGTTGTGTTACAAATGTTCATATCTTGCCTCTTTCATTGCTTTGCCCCACAATTAGCCTCCTGGAGGGCTGGTCTCACAATTACTGATTTTTCTCAGATTATGCTCTCCTCGAGGACATGGCTGCAGCTCATTTCTATATGACCCCCATTACCAACAGCACAGCATTGTATTTATTTATTTTAAATTGAAGTATAGTTGATTTACAATGTTGTATTAGCATCTGGTGTAAGCAAAGTGATTCAGTTATGTGTACATATATATGTAAATATATATATTCTTTTTCAGATTCTTTTCCATTATAAGTTATTATAAGATATTGAATATAGTTCCCTGTGCTATACAGTAGGACCTTCTTGTTTATCTATTTTATATATAATAGGGTGCATTTGTTAATCCCAAACTCCTAATTTATCACCCCCACTTTTCCTTTGTTGACCGTAAATTTGTTCTCTATGTCTGTGAGTCTATTTCTCTTTTGTAAATAAATTCACTTGTAGCATTTTTTATTAGATTCCACATATAAGTGATATCATATGATATTTGTCTTTGTCTGACTTACTTCACTCTGTATGACAGTCTCTAGTTCCAACCACGTCTCTGCAAATGGCACAATTTCATTCCTTCTTATGGCTGAGTAATATTCCATTGTATATATGTACCACATCTTCTTTATCCATTCATCTGTCGATGGGTATTTAGGTTGCTTCCATGTCCTGGCTATTGCAAACAGTGCTGCTATGAACATTGGGATGCATGAATCTTTTCGAATTAGTTTCCATCTTTTCTGGATACACAGCATAGCATTTTAATGGTGACTCACATTTATTCAGCGTGTGCTATGGGCCAGGTGCCTTACCAAGTACATCACATGCATTCACTTAGTGGCTTCCTTGTTCTTTTTTTAAAATCACACTGCAGAAATAAACATGTTTTACATTTCAACCCAGGAAGTGATACGTGTGTGTATAGCCACAGCCGTATCTATATCTCTACTGCTGCCGAAACCAAAACTTTAAAAACTATACTCATGGGTCCTATGTGAAATGCACATTGATATTTCCATTCTATTTAATTTTTTAAAATGCTAGTTGTCACCCACTGAATGAGGGATCGGCAACTCATGGCCCTGGGGCAAATCCAGCCTGACTCCTGTTTTTGTTAGTAAAGTTTTATGGGGACACAGCCACACCCATTCATGCATGCGTTCTCTGTGACGGCTTTTGCACGTCACGAGCAGAGTTGCGACAGACACCATTATACCCGCCAAGCCTAAATAAGTACTATCGAGCCCTTTAAGAAAGAGTTTGCAGACACTTGCGCTAAACTGATTTCAGATTCACATAGGAGTTGTGACCTACAGTTTTAGAAACACTCTTTTGGCTCATACCATTCTGACAGCTGCCCTTTAAGGGTGGTGCATGTTATACTCAGTTCCAAGTGAGCACACTGAGGATGAGTGTATGACACTTGCTCCTAGACAGGTGATGAGTCAGCCTGCAGAGCGGGCTCTGACCTAAGTCACCCCAGAACACAGCCAGTGGCAGTTAACTAACGTGGAATTCTCCTCTGCTTTAGGGTGACTTGAATATAGGTCTGTTGGTCAAAGGAATGATACACAAATTACATTTGTAACTTTAAAAAACTTATCTTATGGGTAAACTTTGGAAGAAATGTTGGTCTTATTCTCCACCATATCCCTCAATAAATGAGTAGGGGAATGATACCAAGGAGCATTTAGTAGGCGGTACAACTTTAAAAAATGAAGTCATTACATTTTAATTTTTTATTTCGAATATAGGCTCGGCTGCCTTGTTGGATTTGTTATTTAAACCTGACCTATAGCACTGATATCTACACACATATGGTAGACCAGCAGCTTGGCAGGACTCCCTGTGACTCACGCCCTTGTGTAATCCCCTCCCCTCCAGTGTGGGCTGGACCTTGTGATGCTCTCCTTACCAGCAGAGGACAGCAGAGGGATGGGATGTTATGTCTGAGATCAGGTTGTAGAGGACTGCGACTTCATCTTGCTGGCATGTCCCTTGCCTCCACTGGCTGGCTAAGATGAAGCCAGTTGCCATATTGGGAGCTGCCCTGTGGAAGGGCCCACCTGGCCAGGAACTGAGGGAGGCTCCCAGTTCAACACCCAGCAAGGAACTGAGAACTTGGAAGATCCTGCCCAGGTTAAGCCTTCAGACACCTTGACTGCCTTTGTAGAAAACCTGGGCTGGGAGACCCAGCTAAGCCATGTCTGGATTCCTGGCTCCATAGAAACTGTGGGATAAAAAATAAATATGTTCTGGGCTTCCCTGGTGGCGCCGTGGTGGAGAGTCCACCTGCCGATGCAGGGGACACGGGTGCGTGCCCCGGTCCGGGAAGATCCCACATGCCGCGGAGCGGCTGGGCCCGTGAGCCATGGCCGCTGAGCCTGCGCGTCCGGAGCCTGTGCTCCGCAACGGGAGAGGCCACAACAGTGAGAGGCCCGCGTACTGCAAAAAAACCAAACCAAACAAAACAAAAACTATGTTCTGTTTTTCATCACTAAGTTTTGGAGTAATTTGTTGTGTGTCAACAGATAGCTAATACACCACACTCCTTTATTATACTTGGGGTTTCTGGGATCCCCATCACTCAACAAATACATCCTCAGCAGCTATTAGGTGCCCAGTCCTATGAAAGATGGAGCAGAGGATCTGCAGAGCCTCAGGCTCCTACCCTCAGGGAGCTCGCCATCTGGTGAGAGATCAAAATACTGCAGCCACATTTCGTGTTCTTAGCCACCTTGGTAATTGTTAGTCGTTTGGCTTCCATCTAAGAAGGTGCCCAATGGACTGTTTATTCTCTTCAGTTGAATGCTGCTTTCTTAGGTTTCCCATAGATTTTCACGGTGTAGGTCCCCTCTTAGCTGTCCAGGTTGGAAACTCTTTATGAGAGTGGGCCGCAGGGAGCCCTCCCAAAATGGCCTTGGGCTTCCTTGGTCTGACACCCCGAAACTGTGAGTTGGTTCAAAAGGAACAGTGAGCGAGGCCTGATATTACCACAAATAATTTGGTTTCTGAAAGTCAAAAATGAACCAGATGGCTTTTAAGGAAAACAGGACACACACATCAGATTCCAATTATATTAAAAGGATGACCCAATTTAGGAAAACACGAAGTGTAATAAAAAAATGTTTAAATAAACAAAATCTGCATAGTTATGAAACTATCATGTTTGCCGGGCTCCTCACTTTGGATAATGAATTTCTAAACTAGATAGATTGCATTCCAAACTTGAATCCAGGCTTGGAGAAGCCTGCAGTACTGTTTGGAATCTCAGACGATCGGAAGAGGAAAGAAAAAAAAAAATTAGCGTGTGTGTCAGCAGCCAATTTCGGGAAAGGAAAGGTCAGCGCTACACAAATGTGATAGATCCTATTCTAATGCAACCGGGAATAGTCAGCGCTCGCCCTGCTTTGTTGGCTGAACACTGTGACACCTCTCGCTGGCGGTAGTTGCTGTCACCCGGAAAACTTCAGCGCCACCGGCAGACTCAGCACTGGGCTGGGTTGTCAGGGAGCGCCTCGGATTTATCTATTTATTTTTCTAGATAAATTAAAAACTCAGGGGGCACTTAAAATAAACTAGCAACTGCTCCTGAGGGTGTCTTTCTTGCGGTGTCACACATTCGCTATTTTGGCAAGGAGTAAGTCACCTGCCTCCCCATCTTTCCCCACCAAGCACAAACGGCTAACGGAAGAGTGCGGGCGTGGGAACAGGCGCAGCCACGGTTATTAATCCAGGAGAGGGGGCGCCAGGGAGGGTCCAGGTTCAGCAAGATGCTTTCAGGGTTACCCTGTCTCTGGGGCATCTGTGCGAGACTTTCTGAGGCCAGGGAAGAAGGCCAGCTATTCTCCACTGTAATGAAATGCTGAAAGGCTCTCCAAGGGAACTTTCTTTCACCTATCCCAGGGAGGGGGTTGTCTTACGTTATAGGCACAGCATTTTTAGGGGATGATTTTTCCAGATAGGGTGATATCTATGCCATCTCTTTCTCTGCAGTGTAGGTATGTGTTGAATCACTAATTACTCAGTGAGCCTCCTCTGTGGCCAGCATCTAGGAGACAGCCATGAGGAAGGGTAACAAAATCCCAGTCTTCCTGGGGGGATGGTCCTACAATACACCACCCTTATGTATAAGGCAACAAGAAGTTGTGGGAACTGTGGCCTTCTATGCTGATTGAGTTTTTAAAAACATACACATTATTTTAAAACTTCTTAATTTAATCACCTAAATGATGAATGTAAGCACAAACCCTGCTCCATGGTTACCCACTACTTTCACCCTCAATGCATATTTAAACACTGGCGAACTGCAATGAGAAGTGTCAGAGTGTTATGACGTCAACGGTCTCCATGTAATACTGAGGGTAAGTGAGACCAGCACCTAAGAGCCAAAATGGCAAAGAGAAAAATCCTGTTCTGAACATCGTTCAGTACGGTTGACAAAGGGGTTTAGTCCAATTCGCCAGTCTGAAGGCCAAAATGCTAACTTCCTCCAAAAAAAGCTCTCTCCAGTGTCCAAACTAGTGTCCCCACCCGTTCACTACTTCAGATGGAACAATCGCATCTGAGCTACAGGGTGCTACACAATCTCTTTTTTTTTTGCTCTCTCAACCAAACAGGTTCTCTGAGCCTCTCAAAGCTTTTAAGTAAAGTTTTATTTCTTTCTTTCCTTCCTTCCTTCTTTCCCTCCTTCTCTGTCTCTTCTCTTTCTTGTTTTCTCTCTCTCCTCTCTTTTTTTCATTTCCTTCCTTCTTCCCTCCCTTCTTTCCTTCCTTCCTTCTTTCCCTCCTTTTTTCTCTTTCTTTTCTTTCTTTCTTGTTTTTTCTCTTTCATTCCCTTCCTCCCTCCCTCTCTTCCTTCCTTTTCTCTCTATTCTCCTTCTTCTTTTCTCCCTTTCTCTTTCTTTCTTCTCTCTTTTCTCTATGAGGAAAAAAAATAGTCACTAAATCAGGGTAACAGTAAATGAGAGAAGGTTTCACTCCCTTTCCACGATGTGATATTTGTTTTGATCATTCCCACCTGCCCATAACATTTTTCACACTCATCATCTATGTGAACACAGAGTTAGAAAGCTAGAAATGTAAGAATCTAAATTGGATTATAACTGCATTATATGATAGAACACTCATTCTATGATGATATTCCAGAATCGTTCCTTTTAGGTGAGTAGCTTTCATTGAGAAGGCTTTTTTTTTTTTAAATAATAAATTTACTGTCAGAAGAGTCCTTCATTAGGGGAACCCATGTAAATTCCCACCTGAGTATTCATATATAATATAAATCAGATGCTCCTTAGTTTTAGGTAATTTGGTTTCAAGCATCTAATTTTATCACAATATAGCATCTTCCAGAAGATTATTTTAAAATTGCTTATTCCTCGTGTTTTTTTTCTTTTACTTTTTAAATTCTGTTTTTTTTTTTTGAGTCTTGGCAGGATTGGGGGAAGTACTAATTGTCTCTTAGCCAGAGCTTAAGTGCAACATTTTTCATTAGAATTTAACAAATGCTCATCTTAAAAGAGACTGACAATGGGTCAAACGGCTTCAGCTTCTCCCCTGTGAACCTGAATGCATTAGACTTGAGGCTTTTTATTCTCGGATCAAAGTTGCTTCTTATTCTCGGACTTAATTTAGTATAAGACTAATATGATGGTCTATTTCTTCTCTCTCTCTCTTTTTGGCTATAATAAAATTAGAATTAATTGAATAGAATGCAATCTCTAGCTTTTTTGTCAAGCACAGAAATTCCAAATACAACAATATGTTTGGAATATTTTTTTTTTTGCCAGTAGTAAAATATTGTGCAAAATAATTATATAAATACACAAGAACATCTGGTCTTTTGAACTGTAGTCACTGCTGAATTTAAACATTGTACGCTTTTGACAAAATTAAAGGAGTTTATTCTTTGTTTTTCCTGGTCTTTAAGTAGCAAGCCACAAATAGTACTTAAGAGCTATCATTTCTAGTTCATTTTGAATATTACGTGGAGAAAGTTATTCTGCATTCTCCCAGACTCTCATATACTTAGGGTCTCTGGAATTGGGGCTCCAGGTTAAAAATGTATCACATTATTAAAACAATGACCCAAGTCAAATTAAACGGGGGGAAAACCCTACTAAACGCTCTTCTCCCATTTTCCCCACAACAATTCCTAAATGCCAGTAGACAGAGCAATTTTGCTATCTTTTGTAGAGTACAGTAATTAAAATTTTTACCGCCACTTTTGTAATAAACTCGTGTGACTTTAAAAGTCTGTCCCCGCTCGCTTTCATGATGGAGACATCACACAATCTGTAATTGTGCTATTAAGGAAAAGAGAGCTAATCTTTTTGCATTTGAAGTAAGCCTTCATCATCAGTCCAACAAAGCCAGACAGATCAAAAAAGAAGCAGAGAGAGTATTTAAGGAAATTAGTACAAGTGTCAGTTAAAAGGTAAAAATTAATGCACTTATTATTGAAATATGGTTGAAACCTACGTTCTTTTCATTTCTTTGATATTGCCAAGGTCTAAAACATTCAATTAACTTTCCATTGTGTTTGGGGGAGAAAAGGCAGGGGATTGTCAGGGAAGTATGAGGGGTGTAGGTGGAGCTCAGTGAAAAATAGAATAGGATGAACAGGAGAGGGACCCAGACCTCACGGCCCAGGCCATGAAGTTGGAGCTGCTTCTGCCTTTTGGACCCCACCTGGTTTAGGATTTCAGATGGGCTCTAGACCCTGCTGCCCAGTTTAGTGGGGAGATTTTTTTTTTTTTTTTTTGGCCGCACTGTGCAGCATGTGGGATCTTAGTTCCCTGACTAAGGATCGAACCCCGTGCCCCCTGCAGTGGAAGCATGGAGTCTCAACCACTGGACCGCCAGGGAAGTCCCTGGTCGGGAGATTTAAAAATCGGCATGCTGTTGGGCTTCCCTGGTGGCGCAGTGGTTGAGAGTCCACCTGCCGATACAGGGGACACGGGTTCGTGCCCCGGTCCGGGAAGATCCCACATGCCGCGGAGCGGCTGGGCCCGTGAGCCACGGCCACTGAGCCTGCGCGTCTGGAGCCTGTTGCTCCGCAACGGGAGAGGCCACAACAGTGAGAGGCCCGCGTACCGCAAAAAAAAAAAAAAAAAAAAAAAAATCGGCATGTTGAATTCTTCACTGAAAAATCATAGACAATGTACATTTCTAGTTGTCCTGAGGTTTCGTGAATGGACCCATTCCTCGTCCTCCGATACAGCGTGATCACGATGATAACGAAACACAGAAGAAAGACTGGAAAGAGAATTGACTCTTTATGGGTGTTTGGTTTATGGATGAACTTTTGCCTTTTGACTAATTTTGTCTTTCAATTTTTTCTGATGCTTCTGCATTTATTTTCATAACCAGAAAAATAAAATAAAGTTCATTTGGGGTAGTTTTATAGCAGCATGGGGTGTAGAGAGGAGGATAAATACGGGCTTTGGGGCCAGGCTGATTAGGGTCGTGATGAGTAACTCAGCCGCTTCATGCTGTATGACGGCAGATAAGTAGTTTAACCTCTCTGAGTTAAAGGTTCCTTCTTCTATATCCCTATGTAGTGATGTGAGTATCTTCCGTTTAGGTGGCTAATGAGTGTGAAAGCGTCTTAGAAGACATTCAATAAATGTTAATTTTTCAACCTGACACTATCCCTTCACAACTCCTTCATAGAAAAAAAAAAACAAATCAATGAATATTATTTGGTATTTATGGATGAGTAGCATCAGCGTTTGATGTCACTTGCACAATGAGCGTGTATTAACGCTCCATCACAAGCATCACTTTTATTTTGCTTTGAAATTTTTGCAAGTTTATTCAGTGGGGTAGATTTATAAGGCTACTTTCAGAACATCAAAACTCCTTAGCTGAACAATCATTATTTGACAATAGCAATTCAAGAATTTTTTCAATTGTATAATGAATCAATCTTCCTAAATTGTATGCATGTCAAATTGTGATCAACTTGCTGTGAAAATGTTCAGCAAGAGAAGGCCTAATGTTTAAAGTGAAAATTACTGGGATCACACACATTAATTTATCTCTATCATTAATGAAACATTATTTTATTGCCCCGAGAAAAAGACTTTTGCACATATTATAAAACAAATTTCAATAGAGAAATACTCTGGGGATTATTTCATCCCATAACACATCAGATGCAGAAGCTCTGCACCCCTAAATCTTAGCCTGGTGCTGGGCACATCATAGGCACCTTATCCGTATTTTAAATACAAAAGAAATAGGCATATTTCCTAAAATGTGACTTGTACTCAGGGGGTGGCTGATGACTTTTGGAGAAGAAACCCAAGCAGCCCATTCTTGGCTTCATAAAGGCTACCAGGGAAGGGGGATACAGGACCCTTTTATTAGCAGGGACAATTCTGAGTTTAGAAAAGATAAGTTCTGTTAAGCAAACTCCCTTTCTACCTAAAAACAATGCTTGTAAAGTTGGGAAATGCATCTCCGAGGAAACATTTTTTACAGTATTTGTGCTCCTTTCTAGTCAACTCTGCCCAGGCACTTAAGGAAAATAACTCAGTTATAAAATCCCGCACCACTGATGTTGTCATTATTATTCTTATTAACATGCATATGATAGAAGTTAGTGCCAAAATGACAGATTTATGCTTTTGCAAAGGTAATGCATCAAAATAAGAAGGTAAAAGCCACTATTACCCTAAAACCTGAAAGCGATAGACATTCAGATTGTTGTTTTGTTTCTTTTCCTTCCCTGCGCAGATGACTGATAATGCTGGGTCTTTTGTTTTTGTTTTCGGGTTTTTTTTTTCAGAAACACAGTAGAAATATAATCAGGACTACAAAACTAGCTCCTGAAAGAAAGCTTGTGCTCTCCTATTGTGGGGCTTCTCTGATTCTAGGTCTTTTCTGAAAGGTGCTGGGCCCTGGAGGCACTGGGGATTGGGGATGCTGAGTGGGAAAAGCAGGGGTGGAACTCAGTTTTAAGAACGACCCACATTAACAGAAAGTGAGGATGAAGGGGCGTAAAAAAAAAAAATCCACAGTCCAAACGTGGATTTCTTCAAAAAGAAATCCAGAGAGAACTAAAGAAAGGACCAAGGAAATGGGAAGAAATCCCAAGGGGAGGTCGAGAACAAGCACAGAACATTTGAACCTCTCAAGCAGTGCGTGTGCTCTCTGGTTTGGGGAGTCCTTTCCCATCCGCTATTCACTGGGTCCTTCATCCAATCCAGGGAGGCTAGCACGATGGGCAATTTTAGATCCACGGTAGAGATGGGGGGCCTGGGTCAAAGGGGTGAGAGGTGATGCCTCCCTGCCCAAGGTCACAGCCCAAGGATCTGTGCTGCTTCAGGAGTTGGGAGTGAGCTGCTTCAGGAGTTGGGAGTGAGAATGGCATTTTTGGAAGCTGGGTTAGGAGCATCAGTTCCTTAACTCGTTCACTTGGGGTCTGAAGGAGAATTTCTGTTTCCCCCAAACCTTCATCCTGCTCTACTCCCTGGGGTTGGGACCCAAAGCAGCCTTTTATTACATAAAAAGCTTAGAATTTCAGAGGTGAAGGGACCTCAAAGATTTCTAGTTCACAAGGCCCAGGATAGTAAATTGAGACAAAACTAGGATTAACTCTTCAGATCCCACTAAAGTGTCATAAATTAATACAGCAACAAAAATGCTTAACGTGTTTTATAACTCTAACATTTGGATGCATTTTCTTCAACCTTGTCAAAGCATTTTTGCATGTGTTTTCAAAACCAACCCACAAAGAATCAAGTCTTTGGCTTTGCCCTTTACTAGCTCTGTGACTTGGGTGAGGAATCTCTCTGGGCCTCTGTTTCTTCTTCTGTGAGGTGGGGAATCACAAAAGTCCTACTCACAGGGTAATGGTGGGAATGATGTGTAAATGTGCAAAGATTGAGTTAGTGCAAAATAATCACCCAGTAGATGCTAGCAAACATCTTCATCTTCACCATCATGCACCCTGCTGTGAATCGAAGCAGGGCAAGTGTTTCAGTCCCACTTCACAGTTGAGGAAAATGAGGGTAAGTGTCCTACTCAAGTGACTCACAGGTTGGGCCAGATCTATGTTCCTTAACTTCTAGTCCAAAGCTTGTTCTACTTATTTTGTTGGAGCAAGTGCTGACATTCAGAGTGTTGGTGGGTGAGTCCAAATAGTCTTGGACGTGGAAATAAAGTCATGGCAAACTAATAATGATAATAAAAAGGTGTCAAGGACTTCCCTGGTGGTCCAGTGGTTAAGACAGTGCTTTCACTGCAGGGGGCGCAGGTTCGGTCCCTGGTCGGGGAAGTTCCGCAGGCCCTGCGGTGAGGTCAAAAAAAAAAAAAAAAAAGGAGGGGATTTTCACTCAGTCTCTCCCTGCTAATGAAGAATTAGGAATATTTCTTACTCTCTCTAAAAATTCAAGGCTGTGCATCGTCAAAGGCCAAAAGGCCCAAGTCACAGGGTCACACATATTTCTGTGTGGGGCAAAACCTGGACAGAGAGCCACTGGTTGGAGTTGGTCTGTAATAATTTGTGCTGCAGGAAGGCACCGCGAACACAGAACTTCAGAAAATATACAGCTACCTGGGGACACAAAGAACTGGGAGCTGCAAAGCCCATGTGACAAACAAACCCAGTGGGGCTGCACTGTTAGCAGAGCAGGCAGATTTCTGTGGGTGCTTCTGGATGGCCCAGGACGGAGACGTGAGCATCCTTTAACTCACTAGCAAGGAAATCAGAGCACACGTGATATTTCTGTTCCCCAGTGAGGGCACCTGTGAAATCAGAGGCCAAGAAGCTTTGGGGGGCAGGATTTCTCCCTGCTAGGCCACTCATGATTCTAATCTAAGCAAAATCGAACTTTCCTCCACCCTTCCAACTTTCACCTGTGCTCAGAAAAATGTGCTAGCATTGACCTCAGCCCTGAGGCCATAATTCACAGTGCACATCCTGTCTTCTACACTTGCCTGCTCTGTGACCCTGGCAACTCAATGTCTCTGGGTCTCAATTTCTTCTTCTGTTAGAGAAAAAGCAGGGCAGGTGATGTAGCCGCCCTGTCTGGCACTGTAAATGAGTCTGCTGCACACAGCTGTTTCCCCCTTGACTGTGCTCATGGGTGTTCATACTTGGAATAATGCAGTTGCTGGAACATCCCTGACCTGAAGGCCCTCCATCATTACCTCTGCCAGGGAAATATCAAAGTCTTGGGATTGCTGGCAGTGTCTTTATCCCTGTCTGGAGAAATGCCTGCCTGCAGACAAAACAAGGCACCCAATCTTTTTGCTTTGTATTTATTTCCTTAAAAGTCATGGAGGTCACAGGCTGCTGAGGACTGAGCTTGTGTCCAGAGTCCCCTGACCAGATGGGGGACTCCATGCCTGCTGTCTGTGCCTCAGTTTCCTCATCACCCAAACGGATCAAAGGCCATCTATTGTAGCACCGAGACGGTGAGTGATTAATGGGCGTGAGGCCGTGTGTAGTCTGTACCGTCTGGCTAAGGAAAATGTCCATCGACGGATGAATGGATAAAGAAGATGTGGTACGTATATACAATGGAATATTACTCAGCCATAAAAGAAATGAAACTGGGTCTCTTGCAGAGATGTGGATGGACATCTAGAGTCTGTCATACAGAGTGAAGTAAGTCAGAAAGAGAAAAACAAATACTGTATATTAATGCATATATGTGGAATCTAGAAAAATAGTACAGATGAACCTATTTTCAGGGCACGAATAGAGACGCAGACGTAGAGAACAGATGTGTGGACACAAGGGGGGAAGGGGACGTGGGATGAATTGGGAGATTAGGTTTGACATAAATACGCTACCATGTGTAAAACAGATAGCTAATGGGAACATGCTGTATAGCACAGGGAGCTCAACTCGGTGCTCTGTGATGACCTAGAGGGGTGGGATGGGCGGGGGAGGTCCAAGAGGGAGGGGATATATGTATACGTATAGCTGATTCACTTTGTTGTACAGCAGAAACTAACACAACATTGTAAAGCAATTATACTCCAATAAAAAGAAAAGGAAAGGTACTTAATGGATGCTAGTGGCTGATCTGATCATTAGAAATTATGCTTAAAAGCAGGTCAAGTAAAGCACTCTCTACCTACAAAGCACTCAAAGAAGTGGCTGTGGAGTGAACATACGTAGAAGAATAAATGCAGGGGCAAACCCCAAGTATGATACTTCCCCCCGCCCCCCCCCCCCTCAACCCCCCCCCCCCCCCCCCCCCCCCGCAAACCCTCTTACTCACATCATATTCAAATTGCTACATTCATTGAAAAAGCAGTAGGCACCGTTCAAATGGAGGTGATGTTATACTTCTCACACTTCCAATTTACAAAAAGACAATAGCGTACATTCTTTCTTCTGTTCACCATCGAGCCTTCAAAGTAGGCAAGAAAACTATCATTATTATCAGCACCATATTATCTCTAATAAATTGGCATCTATTTCCACATCTACATCATTTCCACAGCTATATTTCTCTCTTTTCTGTATCTCTATGTCCATATTTCCATACTTCTTTTTCCAATATCTATACCTAAATCTATACTTATATCTATATACCTCTATCTTTGTCTTTATTCTTTTCAAATCCATATCCATGGCTATATGAGGACACCAAGTCTTCAGTGAGATTCAGCAACTAGACAAAGATCACCCAGCTGGGACCTGAGAGCCGATGTAAGGCTTTTGGCTTTAAATACTGCTCTTTGCCACTTATCCTATGCCATCTCTCAAATAAATGGGATTTAAAAAAAAAAAAAAAAGAAAGAAAAAAAGGAAGGAAGGAAGCAAACAAGCAAGCATTATAATTACTTTACTTTCTATTCACAAAGCCCAGCATATGGCCAGACCTCTACCTCCTCCATTTCCATTAACTTAAAGTTTTTGGTGTGGGGTAGACACAGGAATGGGCTTCAAAATGACCAGTTACTGTACAGTTACATGTCAGATTCTTCATCATATATATCTTCTTGCTTAAAATTCTTAGAAAAGTTTCAAAATGCCAGATTTTTTTAAAATTAGGAAATACAATAGGATTTTTTTTTGAGGAGGCGGAATTAGGTTATTTATATTGTTAACAACCATTTATATGAAGATATTCTGGAAATTTACTGTATTAATGCAGATCTAAACTGGTATTTTAGAAGATACTCCCCCTTTAATTTCTTTCCTCTTTCTTTTCTCTATTTTTTCTTCACTCAGAGCTTTTGTAATAGAACATGGTGAAACAGTCTAACTGGACTGCCAGGATGATTAAAATTTATATCACTTTTGCATCTGTTTTGAGAGGTGGAGCCTTAATTTTAAAACAAATTATCAAATATTTCAAGAAAGTAGATTGAAGATTACTCTTTATTCTCTAAAAATTTCAAGAGTTGAATTGCTGTGAATAATTGGCAGGATTTTTTGGTAATGAATTTATCTGATTTAAACCGAAGGTTTCCTTCTTCTGTTCATAAAAGCTTACATATCTGCTCTGTTTTACAATAATCATTTTTACGGTCAATTTTCCAGCCCTTCCAAATCCTCTTTTTTTCCCAAACGTGAAATCTACAGAAGGAAAAAAGCATACATATTTCATTTTTAAAACTGAGTAGTAATGTTCTAAAGAATATATTTTAAGGGTACCTTCTAGGCTAGAGGTTTGCAAAACATCATCTGTTTCTCCTTGTGCGAGGTTTTGTTTACGTCCTTCTTTTAAATCTATTTTTGGTCTCCCGAATTTAGTACAGGTTGCTTAAAAAATCAAAAGCAATTATAAAATTTACCTAGAATCTGCTTTCAAACTCGAGTTAAGCCATATTATAATTTTGTTTTCTGTTGTTGCTTTTAACTGTATGAGTGATTTATGCTGTCTGTGTTTTTAGTTTCCTATATGACCTTTCTCACACTTCTACGTACTCTCTCCTTATTTGTTCTTCACTACCTTGTCTTCACAGAATTATTCAGCTCAGACTGCCATGCAAGGGGAAAACTACGAACCCTTAGGTATTATGTTTTACCTTTTAGAAGTAAAGGTTTACTTTTTCAAAAGTCCATTTTACCCCCTTAGAAAGAAATATCAGTGTGCGTTTATTATCTAAGAAGAGACTCTCCCCTGGTTTTTGTTCCATTTATTGAAAATTTCAATTTCTTCGCAGCGGCTTCTAATTTATTTTGCAATTCACACAGCGCACTGTAAACGTAATGTAAAATTTTCAAAGCTTAATTAACAGCTAAGGATAGTGGCAGGCCAAGTTTTTAGAGGCATTTACTTAAGCTCGGCTCCAAGAAAATGAAGAGACTTCCATGCAGGAAGCTGTGAACTTGAACCTCTTAAACAATAAAACTGAGGATTCAGAATCGTGGCTTTGCTTTTTGATGCCAGGCCAGCACACCTGTGGGCTTAACCCCTATCGGGCCAAGATGCTTCTCACAGGATCCCTTGCTCTGGAGCTGTTTTTCATTTACAGAGACGAGGTAGCAATAAGACAAAATCCCACAGCACTTCATCAAAGTTTCAGAAAATCCACTTTTAGATTCCATAGGAATGAAGGTGGGGTTCAGCAATCTGGACAGAGTCACAGCAAAATGGAAGAGCAGCCCAAGTCTAACGATGGGAACAATTGGGGTGTGGCGTTCCTCAGACCTATACATGGGGCAGAAGAGGGTAGCATTAGCTGTAGTGTCACGGTTCTGCCATTCCTAGCAGGAGTGCTTGATGTGGTCACTTAGTCTCTCCCAGCCTCAGTTTTCTCATCTGTAGAATTGGACCAGGAATCTCACAGGTAGGGTATTGTGTTTTAGGTGCTGTGCCCATTAGCAAGTAGGGTATTGTGTTTTAGGTGCTGTGCCCATTAGCATGGAGAGCTAGGTCAAGCCTGGCTTAGTCACTACTTCACCAGCCTTGGGCAAGACCATATATCTCTCTGGACCCCAATTTACCCATTTTGTAAATAAAGAGGTTGAATTCTGACCTCACATTTTTCCCAGGGCAGGTGAAGGGGAACTGGGAGATCAGGAGGGCCAATTTTTCCAGGCTTCCTATTCACCAAAGTTCTCAATATAGACTTTTGATTGTCTCACCAAATGGGGACATACCATCACTGTCAAGATGAAAAGGCACTGCTCACCACATGGTATATTGTGTCTCAAACTGCAGTCATCTGCCTGAAATACACAACTATTTACTTATTATAACTCTTTTAATTACTTTGTCAGCTGTACACTTTTATTCCATTGTACTATTTGTGTAAGAAGATTATTTTATTATTTGAGTTACCTGTTTGGCATTCTCTCATTAAAAAAAACCAAAAAACCAAGGCCCTCAAAAAAAAAAATTCAAGATCTTACAGTTTGATGAATCTATTTGTAAATCAAAGTGTCGTTTTTATGTCTCTTCATAAGCTGTCCCGCATCCGTCCTAGACAAAATGCTCAGGGACAGCCGGAAACCACTGGTCTGCCCGTGTCTGCGGGGCTGGGGAACTCGCAGGAAGCGATGCGGCACGGGGCAGTGCGCACGCGAGTCATGGGAGGACGCACCACCGCCCTGCGCGAAAGGGAGGGTACGGTGACACCGGAACTGGACGGGTGGCGATCTGCTTTAGGAGCCAGTGCCTCTAGCCATCTGTTGGTGACCCTCAGGAAAGTCTCTGCCCTTGCAATCCTGAAATCCAGGGGGAAAAGGAAGACTGGGCAAAAGCGGAGAGTCTGGAGCAGGCAGCGTTTCCTGGTCTCCTGGGGAGGAGGTGGAAAGGTTGGTGACGTGACCAGAGCCCGGCTCGGTCTTTTCATTTCACTTCGTGGCTGCGAAGGACATAACAACAATGATTTAAAAAAAAAAAAAAAAAAAAGCCAAGGGAGGCCAGGCCGCCTGGATCAGTCCTGCGGGGTCCGGATCGCCTGGCCTGCGCAGGGGTGGCGCGCTCTCCCCGGAGCGTAAAAACGCGGTAGCCCGGCACCCCGCTCAGGCCCTCCAGGTTTCGGGGCTCCTTGTCGAGACTCTGCCGGAGGAGCAATGAGAGCAGTGACCCCCAGAGAAGCCCCCTCACCCCCGGTCGGTTTGCAAACTCGAACCTGCGCCAGGGCGCCCTGCGGTTGGGGTGACAGCAAAGGCCAGCGCGGGGCCACCGCCGAGAGCCTGCCCACCACGCCGTGCGCTCGGGCCGGCTGCTTGGGGCCTTGGGGCGGGGAGGAAGGGCCCGTTCCGAAATCCGCCCGACTGGATAACTTTCCAACTATGACTTTTTTTTTTTTTTCGTCTCTTTCTAAAGAGCAGCCTAACTTGACAAGATCGGTTCTCCCCGCCACGACAATCGTTGTCTCCAGACCCGGAGTTGAGGGGGAGTAGGGTGGGCGCGGGCGCAGGTCTGCCCTGGGATCCCTGCCACCAGAACACCCGCAGGTGGCTCCAGGAACAGCAGGCCCGCTGGGGGCGCAGCGGGGTCCAAGTGGGAATTCCATTTTTGGCCTCTGGGCGCGGTGTTTTCAGTCTCTCGTGTGTTTAACTGAATTTGCTAGACATTTTCACTCTTCTCACGTTTCCTTTTCGAATCTACCTTTCCGCCTTGTGCGCCTCTAGTCTCCGCCGAATCTCAGGCACCCGGCCGGGAGCAGGCGAGCGTGGGCGGTTGCGGGCGCGGCCGAAGCGCCAAGGGGTCTGGGTGCCGCCGAGATGCGCCGGGCATCTCTGGAGGCTGCAGGTCTCCGGCTCAAGATCTGCCAGAGCCGCCGCCTCTGCGGATCTCGGGGCAATCGGTGTCTCCTCTCCCAGTTTGCGCTAGGGTGGGTTTCATTTCAGGGTAAAGCGAACTCAGGCCTCTCTCGTTTGTCTAAATCTGGGGAGGGCGGGTGGGGTTAGGGGAGAGTTCTTGCCCCGGACCTACCTCGCCCTGTTAAACACCACTTGGAAAGAAAAGTCAGTGTCCTGGGTCCCCAGCACACCGCTCCACCATGCTTAGCCATGGCTTTGTTTCTGTTGTCTTTAATATACGTATGTTTCTATACCTGCAACCCCGTGTCAGCACAAAGCCCTCGTCTCCGTATCGAGTCCTGGAGTCCCTGATAGTTTTCTTTGATTTCAGAATTAGCCTTTCCCACTTTCGGGGAGTACCTCCTACTTGCCCACAAGACCAGACATCACAGCCAAGCAGACAGTGGGCCCTTGGGATCCTTACATAAAATATGGTGCAAAGAGCTTTAAGGGACTCTACCCTAGTTCAACCTGGACCATTGCCCCCACTAATCCCTCCATAGAAGCTTCCCCAAACCCCCGGGCCCCCCATGCAGCAGGTAGAAACTCACCTTCTCCCTGGTCAAGAATTCTGGGTTGATATTCTCCCACTGCAGTGTGACTTTTTAGGCAAATTCCTTAAAATTTCTTGTCTCAGTTTCTTTTTCTGTGAAATTGGCTATGGGGTCGTTGTGAGGATGGGAAATGATTACATATTTGTAAGCACTTTGAAAATCTCAAAATCACCTGATTTTCGGTGATATGGATGGGGACAGCTGTTAGGAATGTGGGTGCACAGTAAACGTGGGAAGATGAAGGGATCTCACTGATTAGCCTAAATCAGTGAAAAAGGAAAAGCTGAAACCCACTGGTGCCTGGCAGAGGGGATGTTTGCAGCTAACTCTGTTCTTGGAAGAGTTTTAACTGTTCCGTTCTTTGCAGAAGCTCCTTCTAGAAGGAAGTCCGAGGGCTCAGAGGAAGATTTCCCGAACCCTTGAACAGGTTGAAGATTTACCAAACCCTTGAACCCTTCCCCATACCTCCATTCCCCAAGCTTCCAAGACTAAAGCTGGGAGGCGTGGAGCAGTGGGAGTAACAGGCTCACCTGCCGCTGTTGGCCACCTGAGCCCCCATAAGCAGATTACTGATCCTTTTCTGGTTTCAAAAGCAGGGCTGATGGCACCTGTGTCATGCCTTGGGAGCCCCAGAGACAAGAATCACAGGGAAAGCTTATGGAGCATCATTCTGCTGCCCTGCGAAGCATGGGAACAAAGCCATGGCCATGTGGCTGACCTCACTTTAGGTAGGTACTGTTATTATGGCCAGTGGACACAGGAGAACTGTTACCAAGCACAAGTTCAGCCAAACCAGCCAAAATGTCAGAGTTTGGAGGAGACAAAGGTTTATTGTAGGGCCAGGCAAGGAGATGGGTGGCTTGTGCCCAAAAAACCCCAAGCTCGCTGCAGGGTTTCAGCAAAACGTTTTTAAAGGCCAGGTGACAGAGGGGCATGGTTTGTTGTTGCAAACTTCTTGGTGTCAGAATCCTTTGTTCTTGCAGCTTCCAAGTAGGTCAGGTCAGGATGTTCCTGTAAACCTCCAAGACAAATGCCGTTCTCGGTTCTGCAACTTTTTATCTCTCTATGAATGGAAAAGTGTTGTACCCTTAAAGGTCAGAGCCTTGAGAATGGGCTATCCTGTATATTTCAGGCTATAGGCAACATTCTTAACTGGAAGGAAAGCAATAGAATACAAAGGTTAAAGTAAAAGAAACAGATTTACTATGGAGTCAGATTTGTTCTTCACTATTGATGGGGCAGAGAGCAGGGATGTAGTGTGCCCCCTGAGGAAGCAGTAGAGCTGGGTTTCTACCCAGGCCATCCAAGCCCAGAGCCCTCACTTGGAACCTCTTGGGCACAGTGCCTGGCACCCAGTCAGTACCCAATCCAGGGAGGCACATCTTGCTGTTTTAAGGAAAATCGGACTTGTCCCACCTTGTCCCAGGCCCAAGCACTTGCCATTTCCCTTTATGAGTTTAATTTTGAAGTTGGTGGGGGAAGCCTAGGCATTCATCCCTGGAAGCACTCTTAGTAGAACTGAAATCTTCCAAGCTTGCCTTGGCTACTTTAAAACTCTGCGGACAGTAATGACTATGGATGGACTGTAGTTTCCTATGAATATGGAGGAGTGGGTGGGGGCATGTAGCGGATGGATTACTATTTAACATTAACTGCTGGTAACCTTTCCTCCTGTCTGACTTCCCTGCAATGTTATCCTGAGAAGGGTCAGCCCCGGATGCATTTTTGTAAAATACGATTAGTCATTTCTGACCACGTGTGCTTGCCCTGGACCTTATTTGCCATCCTATATAATTATTAGAAGGAGCTTCTAATTTTATTTGAAATTCTAAGTTGACACGTGTGTCAATGTGCCATGACCCAGCATTGTGTTTAATTTCTCTTTTGTTAGCCTTATTTGGGCTGCTGAAGAATTACACTCAACGGAATCATCTACCCTGTTCATTTCCTCATTGCCACGGTTACCCGTTGCAGCTATGAATTACAGCCTTGAGGATTTGCTCCGAAAACGTCCTGTGCTGTGCCGTGCGTGTTCTCCTTCATGGGTACAAGTGAGGGCCTATCTAGGTGGCTTTGCCATAGCTTGAAACTACAGGTCATGGGTGTTCAGAACTCTCCTTTTGCACCTGCTGTTCCTTCTCTTGGCAATGCTTTTCCCTTCTCTTCGTCTGCTTGGTGAACTCCTGTTGATTCTTTTTTATGTATATATATTTTTATTGATTTTTTAATAATTTTTTAATTGAAGTATAGTTGATTTACAATGCTGTGTTAGTTTCAGGTATATGGCAAAGGGATCAGTTATAAATATATATAAAAATATATATATAATATATAAATATTATATATATATATTTCCTTTTCAGATTCTTTTCCCTTATAGGTTATTACAAAATATTAAGTGTAGTTCCCTGAGCTCTACAGTAGGTCCCTGTTGTTTATCTATTTTATATATACTGTTGATTCTTTGATTCAACTCAAGCCTTCCTCTTTGCAGCCATCTCTGACTTCCAAGGGTTGGCCACGTCCTCCTGTACTCCCTGTGTACCTTTCTCTGTCCAAGCATGTATTGCCCTCTGCTGCTACCATGCTTTTATGTTTCTGTTAAATTCTGGTTGTCAGGTGTGTGTGGTTATAATTGTGGACTCTCAAAGCAGACTTCCTGGGTTCACGTTTTGACTCTCCCCACACTCTCTTGCCACGTGACCTCATGTGTGTCACGGGAGTAATAATATTGCCTGACTCTCGGATTGATAGGATTAAACGAGCTATGTTATTCAAACCACGTTACCTTGCAGCAGGCACTCAGTAAATATTCAGTATTATTAAGGCATTGACTTTCTTTCTTATGGGCTGTGAGCTTCTCAGGGGATGTGAGTGGCACCTTTGTATTTATTCCCATTTTCTGGATACGTAGTGGATGCTGTATTCCCAGTACTTGGCTCATAATATGTGCTCAGTTACTCTTTTCAGAAAAAAATGAGAGAGGCAGAGTTTGTTCATGGAGATACCAAATGTCCACTGTCATCATTAACCAATTACTCAGCATTACTGTAGCACTTGCTCCGTGCAAGGCATTGTGCTCGGTTCTGCAGTGGATTAAAAACGGGGTATCAACACCTCCATATAGTTAACCATAGAGTCGGGGTGATAAACAAGCACTCTGCCCATCAGATGATGGCACAAGAGAGAAATAACTATATGCTTCTAGGCAGCGATCTGGTCCCCTTTCTAATCCATGCTCACTCTCGCCTGACTTTTCTTATTGCTGGGCAGAATTAAGCATGCCCAAAGGCCAAGGAAGCTGAAGAAATTTAAGCCAGAGAGCCACTCACTTGCATGGACTCCTTTCATGTGTTCACAGGGTCATATTTTTTAAGTTCATTTTCTTAAGGAGCCCCCCTTAAACTACTTTAAGCTTCTGGCCCCATAATGCCTGGATCTGCCCCAATTGTGCCTGGGTGCGGCTTAAATACATTTGATGACTCCCCAGTGCCTTGAACAGTGATCACCTGCTATGAGCCACTCAGTGTATGAGTTTGGAGCACGTATCATCCAGATGTTTAGCCTGGGATGTAACCCCTTCATCCCCTGACCAAATTCCACATTGGGCCATCTGTCACTGGAGCCAGCTGGGCTGCTTGCTCTTCCCGAGGGCACTGTTTTGTCTCCACACCTTTAACAAGGCTTTTCTCTTTGCCTAGGATGCATTCCCCCCCCCAGCACTCCCGCCCACCTCTGCCTGTGAAATAATCATAGCATCCTCCAGCTGCCTCGAAATGCCTCTTCTCTCCGAGTTTTCCCACAGACTCGTGACTCCCGGCTCTGAGTTCCTCAGCACCCTGCTCAGCCTGCTTCGATGGCCTTCCTTGTGTGGGATGCCACTTTGTCGCTGATGGTCAGTTTTCCCTCTGCCAGCAGGATTGTCAGATTCCCATTCATAGCAGTGAACTTTGAGCCTGATATCTGTTTACACAGTCAGTAGCCTCCTTGTTTGGGGAAAGAAGGGAGGGAGGGACGGATGAGGATGCAGTGAGGAGGGAGGAACGGATACAGGGAGTGAAGAGTTTTCATGTATTTTGTCAAAAGAGTGCTGGAAATAACAGATCTTATAGTGTCAGAAGAGGAAGAGATTATTTGGGCAGAGAAGGGCCCTCAGCTTGACGTTGAAGCCCAAGGAGGTAACTCGAGTTCAAAATGACCAGCGGAATAAGGTTTATGAAAAGACATCAGGGTGTTTTTTGGTTTTGTGCCCACCCTGATTTAAGTTGCGACTGTTAAAAAAAATAAATCAGAGATGGTTGTCGCTCACAAGCAATCTTTGAGCATTTACTTTCTAAGCAAGTACTTCAAGAAACAATGGCTTTTTGTTTTCAAAAATCACATATTGCTAATCTCAAAGAGCATTTTGAAAGGAGTCTTCAGTATCATGTGAAAAATTAAAGTATTACTATAGACCAGAAACTGGAAAGGAAGTCTTTTCTGTTCTCTAGGAGTCACATTATGCTGTAACCATTTGAGAAGGTAGCCTATAAGTTAAATTTTCTTTGAAACTGGCATGTGACATGGCAAAAATCAAATGCATTGTTTTTTGACAAGGTTTGAGGACTGGAATTTAGAAAAGCACTTGGTATGGGAGACGGCTGAATTAATACCGTTGAGATCGTGGTTATAAAGATTGATAAAGAAGGTGCATTCACTAAAAGATATAATGGCAGATGTAATAATGACGGCATTCATCATCCATCAAAGGCATTTATTAAGCACCCACAGGTACTTGGCAGCCTATGGCGTGCCGTGCAAGGAAGACAGACGTGGTCCCTATTCATGCAAGAGCTTGCCATTGTGCTCTTCCTTTGTCAGGAGCATAACGTCCCTACTTGTCACTGCTGCCTGAAAGACACTCCTTGTCATTATTTACGCTGTCTGAGTTTCTGATTTTCAAGGGTGGGGTGCAAGTCTTTTTTGTCGTTTCTTTTAATTATGCCACACACCGTGGTGTTCCATCCTCCAGGGAGACATTGCCGCTGTCAGTGGGTGAGCCTGCAGGTAGGAACCACCCTGATGTTCATTGACAGCATCCGCAGGAAGATGGGTGGCTTGTGGGAGGTCATCGTGCTCCTCCTAATAGAGCCCACAGGGCTTTGCCTGTCTCGCTGTTGTAACCCCTGTACCCGTAGGTTCTGCCCGTCCTGGTCTAGACTGTCAGCAAGCTGAGGGAATGGAGGTCCTTCTGAGCACTCAGCACCCGGCTGGCAGTGCCACCTCACCAGAGATCAGTGGTTTGTTGACTGACTGAGGCAACAAAAGAATTCCACAAAGCAATGGAAGGTCAGTGGCAGATCTTAATCAAATGTTTGTTTTGCTCAACTCCTGACGTATCTTATCCTGCACACGTGGACACACCGGTACCTGCTAAATTGCCTATTTTTCCCATGTGATGTGCTGTGAGCTCTAGTAGTTAAAAGTTGACTCCAGGCAAATGGAAAATGGAGGGTGGGAGACGTTCTCCAGAAGTAGTTTTCTATGGATGCGTGTTACCAGCTGGCAGTCGGTGGGAGGATGGCCTGTGACCGGGACCTCCAAGTCACAATCAGTGGTAGAAACAAGAAATGTGTCCAGTTCATGATTTTTCAAAATACCATGATTGGGGGAAAAAAGTGCCTATGCTGAGCTTTCATTTCATTTCATGTTATACCCCTGAGTTTTAAAGAAGATTTTGATATAAAAAAATCCAATTACAGAACTTTTTTTTTTTTTGGAAACTGTTGTGGATGACATAGCTCATTGTGTTTTGAAGAGCTGAGTTAAATGCATTCTGAGACATTTTCAAGGTCATGTTTGTTCTTCCAGATTAATTTGTAGGCTTATTGGTGGGGCTACGGGGATTAGTGATACAGCGGGTTTCCTTTATCACCTTGGCCAGCAGGGAGCTCACAATTACATGTTGTCACTGATGAAAGGAGCTTCCTGGCACACTACTTTTTCCTAAAGGCAGAAACTTTATACTCTCTTAATTTTTGTCCTAGTCCATGTGTATATTTTTTCTTGCAAACAGCTTCAAATTCTTTTGAAAGTTAAATATATTTTTATATCTATATACAACTGTTAAATATGTATATTAATATATGGGTCTGTGTGTATGTATACAGGCATTATATACATATACATACATACATATATATATATATATAAATATCTATATACATGTATATATTTATATCTATATCCATAAACACACACAAATCATTCATAAATCTACTCAACAACATTTATTGAGCATCTGCTAGTTGCTAGGTACCATTTGGTGCATTAAGGAATCTGACCACTGACAACGTAGCTTCCTTCTTTAACAAGCTCACCTTTTAAAGGAGCCAGACTATAGTGACAATGACATAATAGGCTAATATGCTTTTGGAACAGGAGGGAGGGAAGGACTCTTGAATTTGCTGTTTCTTCAGTTCTGCCCTTTCCCTCATCTTCAACATCTAATTTGTCACCCACTGTCCTTTTGGCATCCCTTTTCCCGTCCATGACTATCTTCATTAACTTGCATCTCAATTGCTCCAACAGCTTCCCATCTGGCATCTCTTCCTCGATTCTTCGTTTATACTTGTCTGATGATTTTTCCTAAAACTTCACTTTTATCTCTGGGCCTTCCTACTGTGGATCCCCCGCCGTGGTAATAATAGTAGTAGTTGATCAGAGGCAGTGCTTGCTCTGAGCTCCTTGCTCTGCATGTATTATCTCATTTAAACCCTACAAAATCGATGAGGTCACTGCAGTTATTCTTCCCATGTCATGAGGGAGGGGACTGAGGCTCAGAAAGCTGAAAGCACTTGCCTGAGACCTCACAGCTGCTCCAGAGCAGCTCTGGCTTCAGGTCTGTGGTCTCAGTTCTCCTGATGTCTGTTGTCCTGCTGCTGCTGTGCTAGCCTTGTGGGTAGAACCCTGGTGCCTAATATCAACCCTGGCTCTGAGCTCATTCCTGTGCCTCTGCTATTTTCCTCAAAGGAAATGGTATCATCTGTTTAAGGACTCCTTCTACTGGTCCTGGGCAGATCTTCTCAGGGCTGGTGAGTGGGGCATGAGGCTGCCAGCAGGGCTGCACTCCTGGGGCACATCATGTAGCTCCAGGGTGGTGATGACCAATCTTCACCTGGAATTCTGCATTTCCAATCCGGATATATCTGACGGCTCCAGGGGCAGAGGAGTCCTGGAGTAGGTTCATAAGAGCAGATCATGTGAGCTGATCAGTATTCAGTGGTGAAGTGGGGAAGGGAATTCAAGCATTCAACAAGAGACTGGTGCTTCTGCAAGCTGCTGCGTGGCCTGAGAATCCATGGTTCATCCACGAAGGCTTGGCCGGCATTCATGTTCACCCCTCGCCAAATTCTCGCAGCATTCCATGAGAACCAGCGCAGACAGTTGGGTCTTACCGGTTAGGGGCCTTTTGTTTGCAAGCAACAGAAACCATCTCGGGTTGGTCTAAGCACACTGGACACATTCCTTCATTCATTTGGCTTGTAGTTTCCCTAAACAGGGCAGCAGGAGCTTATGCTGTCTTCTTCCTCCAGCTGTGAGTTTCACATCTCCTACCAAGAAAGGGCTCACTGCCTGATGCCCACAGAAGCATCTTCTGAGAAAAGAAAGTGCTTTATTGTGAGGTCAGCTGGCAAAGAGACGGGAGGCGGGGCTCAAATCTGAATCCTCGATCCTGGGTTCTGAGCGAAATTTAAGGGGTCAGGGGAATAAACTGACTGGCTAGTCTCAGAATCCACCCATATATGATAACAGCTGCTGGAAGCCAGCGTTTCCTTATTCAAGTACTTCTCACTTCCTAGAGGGCTCCTGTGGCATCACTTCTATTCTTCGCGTTCCGTAGACTGAAGATTCTTGGTTCCGGGCTCATCCTGGAGACGGGTTCCTGTCTTGCCCATGTGCAGTGCTGTCTCTGTAAAATAACTCAAGGTTTGATTCATCAACAACCCCTTTTAAGGAAGCAAAATCAGTTTCAGCTGTGCTGTTTCACACTGAGCACAAAGATGTCCAGTAAATTCCTGAGCACTGTTGTAGACATTTGGGATCTCAGTGAATACAGTAAGCCCCGCCTTCCTAGAACTTACCTTCTTCAAGGAGGAAAAGACAATAAATGACAAACATAACAAATATGGAATTGAATGTATGTCACAAAATATCAGAGCAGGGTAATGGGGGATCTGGGAGGGACAGACTGGTATTAAGGAGTGGGGTCAGGGCAGGCCTTATTGAGAAGGGAGCAAAGCTATAAAGGGCTATGGGAGGGACAACCAAGTGGTAATCCAGGGGAGGAACATTCTAGAAGGAAAAGCCAATGCATCTGCCCTGAGTTAGAAGTGTACCTGGCATGTTGGAGGAATAGTATAGAGGCAGGTGTGGCTGGAGCCTGGCATGTAATTTCTTCTTGAGCTTGGGAGGAAAATTCCTCTTTTAGTGAGGACTTCTGCTGCACATTGGCTGCTCTTGTAGTTTTGAGAGGTCAGTCCTCAAGCAAAGGCTTCCTTTTAAGCTTGAACTTTAAACTAGAACTCTTCTATTTTTCGAAGAGGGAAGCCCATCAAGGTTCTGGCCCTGTGTGCTCTGAGGGATGCTTTTTTTTTTTTTTTTTTTTTTTCTGAAAAAGCCTAGCTTGGGGAGCTGCTCCTGTTTGTAGATAAATTTCAAAAAACATCGTCTTCCAGATGCTGTGTCTCCACAGCACATTTTGGATGCCTGACATTTAAAATCCTGGAAAAGAAACCTCCAGTGTCTTGTATCTCTTTGGAAATGATGAATTTCAAATGAACTCAAGTTAATGTAGTGCTTGTGAAGGGTGCCAGACAAACCGTGTTCAAAACTGTAGACTCTCGACAAAACAGGTCCATGAGGACCCCTTTCAGCAGATGGCTGTGCCCTCCCAGCCTCGCAGCAGACCCAGACGTCGGCTCTTAGCCTGAGAAGGTAATTTCTGTTTACTTCCCCTTCACTGTCGCACCTGTGGGTTACCGTGCTATTTCCAGCAAATTATCTTACTTCATGCGCCTTAGTAATTGGATAACTAATCAAATTTCTGTTTTAATTGGAAAGTTTGGTATCAGGCTGATGCAGCCCAGGACACTTAGAGGGTGTGATCTGGACTTGTAACTCATGGGTAACTACTTCTTTGGTCACATAAACATGGCCCCTTGAGTAAATGTTAGCTGTAGACCCTGTCTCTTGATGGTGATATTGATCAAAAGTGAGCTCCACTGTTGACATTTGAGGCTGGATTCTTCTTTGCTGGGGGAGGGGGGCGCTGTCTGTGAATTACAGGATGTTTAGTCACATCCCTGGCCTCTACCCACTAGATGTTGGTAGCATCATCTCCATTTTGTGACAACCAAAACGTCTCCAGGTGTTACCAGAAGTCCAACGACAGCATGGCTATGGACCATCAGATGCCAACATCTGGGTGACAGTGATCAGACCCTGTATTTACAAAGTGGTTTCACAACCACCCTGCAAGTTGAATAGGATCACGCCTTATACCAATAAAGACAGCAACATTCACCTCTTCGTTTCTTCTTATGGATCTTCTTTTTTTCTTATTATAGAAGTAATACATGTTCATCTTAGAAAACTTGTGAGCAAAACAAAACTATAAGATTGAACTACAATTCATCTGTGTTCTCACCAGCCATCAATAAACTTCTGTTAATTTATCTACTCTTTTTCATGCATACATCCATGTATCAACAGATATAATTTTGTTGCAAAAATAAGATCATGCTTTTTGTCCTGTGTCCTAATCTATTTCCTTCTCTGTGCGAAACATAAATACATTTTCTGAGAAATATTCTCATCTGTGACTCTATTAAATATTCTCACCTGTGATTCTAATAGCTGCATGGTATTGCAATGTGGAGGTGGACTGTAATTTACTCGTGGGTCCCCTGCTATTGGCATTTAGGTTGTTTACAGTTTTTCTCTATAAACACTGCTTTGGTGATTTCTTTTTCACATTTAGAACACTGAAACAGACTGGGTAATGGAACGCTGGATTTTGGTCAAGGGTGAGGGGATGAGTAGGAGGAAGGGGTTGAGAACGACATCAGGTGTGTGAGCTTTAGTTACTGTGGAAGAGGATGGTGGTTCCATCTACTGAGATGGGATGGAGAAAAGATGATGGGTTTTGTGGTGAGTCTGCCCACACTGACAGTGAGCTGCCAGACAACTGGAGATGTCTGATAGCCAAGCAGAAACGAGGATGCAGGTTTGAGAGAGCTGTCTGGAGTGATCTTCCTAGAAGTGAGATCGAATCCTTTGGCACGGTGCTGTCCACCAGAAGCCTACTGCAAACCACATGTGTAATTTTTAGATTTCTCATGGCTGCAGTAAAAAAATAAGTTAAAAGAAACAGGTGAAATTATTTTAATAATACATTTTATTTAACCCAGTATATCCAGACTGTTATTTCAAAGTGTGCACACTAGCCACATTTCAGGTGCTCAGTCGCCGTAGGTAGCTTGTGGGCCACATTGGACAGGGCAGCTCTGAGGATGATACCACAGAACTGTTCACTTTGTCTTCCAGGGGACATCTGGTAACAACTGGAGACATTTTGGATTGGCACAGCTGGAGGAAGTGCTATTGGCATCTAGTGGGTAAAGACCGGGGATGGGACCAAACATCCTCCAATGCATAGGAAAGCCCTTCAAGCAAAGAATTATCCAGCCCAGATTGTCTCTAGTGCTGAGGTTGAAAAACAGTTGTCTACAGTCAACATTTGTTCAAGGGACCATGGTGTTCCCAAGTGTCAGGCCTGTGTGCAGAGCTCTACAAGGATTGTCTCACGGAATCCTCAGAGCAGCCCTATGAACTAAGTTTTATTACAGTTTCCATGTTACTGATGAATTAACCGAGGTCTAGACAAGTTAGGTGCATTTGTCCAAGGTCATGGACCTTGGGTTCAAACTCAGGCCATCTGACCCAAGAATAGAGAGAGAGAGTGGCTATATGGAAGTGAGCTTTAGCATTACCTTGAATAAGCAGAGTTATCCAAAACATCTGCTTAAGTTCAATATCTCACATTTCAGTTGGTGAATAAGCACGGCAATACTGTACTTCTATCCTCTCTTTGAATTTTTTGAAATTAGGCTTGTCCACTTGGTCACATCAGTGTGGTCAAATGGAAGACCATCTCATCTCACATGCCCCTGATTGGCTCTGAAGTCTTGAGGGAGTTAGTTAAGCACTCTGAATTCCAAGCACTTTCATCTATAAAATGGGCACAGGTACGCTTACCTTGCAGGACTAACGTAGGGCCTGAATGTACTTACATGTTTGAAAGCGTTTCACACCTGTTCACTAGCTGCTTAATAAATCGAAGCCAGAATTGTATCACCACATCCTTGGTTTAAGCTCTCTGCCACCCATCAAGGAGAGGGTCTGATGCCTGATTTGGAAGGACCAGAAGAATGTGCATCCCTCGTCCTCTTGAAGCTTCCAGATATGGGCACAAGATGCTGGTCAACAGAATTATGTTTCTTGAAAATGCAAAAAGAGTCATCGCCAGAACTCTTCTCTGTGTCTGGTGCCTTGAAACACTTAGGAGCCGTATGATTTCTGAGGCAGAATAAAGCTGAAGAGAGGTGGCATCCAAAATAGCACTTTCAAAAAAATTCTGAGCAAGGGCATTTGCAGTATGGAAGTGGAATGTTAATTGAAATCTGACTCTGCCAACAGGAGCTTTGGAGAGAGCCCAATCAAGATTAGACTAATTAAGACATCTTTAAAATGGAACAGGTTGGACTGTCTTAAAGAAGAATTGAACCAAATGAAAACTATATGCTAAGGAATATGACTCTGGAGGGTTGAAAAAACAAAACAAACAAACATGCAAATAATTATCGTCAACTCAGAGGAAGGAAGGAGAGATGCTAGCTCTGTGGACCTTGGTGAGTCAGCCCTACCGTACCGGAAACAAAATTTTCTAACATGCCGCTGACATTGGCAGGTTGGTTGTTGGGCAGACATGTCATTCAAACCGCCCTGGAAATAAACTGTTTTCTTTTACAGGCTATCCTGGACGTTTTTTAGGGAACACTTCCTCTACACTTGCACCATGACATAAAAGACCCCAAAGACCAAAATATTCCAACAGAGCTCATTTTTAATGTACAGCATTGTGTGATTTTAAAAAAACTGTTTTAATGCTTCTTATCTCTTGGCTTCCCTTCCTTTGTTTCCTCCCGAGCCAATCAAAAAGTCTTTATTTTAATGTGTTGCAAAATAAAGTAGCAGTTCTACAAAAAGCACAGATAAGACACCTAATTTTTAAGGTTGTGCTAAGTACTGAACTAACCTGACAGCCTATATTTAGTATAATGATTTATTTGCTCTTCCAAAAAGCTAACAATTTACCATAAAATTTTGGATACAAAAGGTGAGATTCTACCAACTACACAATATAATCAATAGCGTGACTCAGTACCTCGGAAGATTCCAGTCCTCCCAAAATATATTTTGACAAGACTTAAAACAGTTAAAACATAATTGTCTTTGCTCATTATTGGAAACAGTACTTTGTGTGCCGATGGCATCACAATAAATATTTCTGTGATTAGGAAACTTGTTATAGTCCAACAGCAAGTTTGCTCAAGCCTTAAATTATTTTTCATAATCTGTAAATAATGTTGACATTACTTTGGCATTATAATAAATATTAAGGCTATTTGGAAGTGAATCTGCTAGTTTAGATGCCTGCCTACCAAAACAAACTTATTTATATTATTGGCACATAGAATCAGGAAATATCACACACACAGTCTTCTGCATTTGGCTGGCATATTTTATGTGATCATTACATTTGTTTGGAGGGTTCAAGAGTCATATAATTAATACACTAATAAACTATTTTGTAGAGCTGTTTTTCAGAAGCACACTACCTTTAGAAGAAGCCTTTTAAATAACACAATAACTGAAGGCTTGTTCGCAAGAAATAGCAATTGATAATAAAACAGTTAACTGAATGGTTTAACCTTTTTTATTAACAACGAGTAATGCAATTTTAGAAGATGGGGAGGAATAAACAAGGGAGAAAATTGAAGTTTTTGGAGTAATTTGTGCAAGCAAATGGATTGTGATTTGTGGGAAAGATATGGAAAATGAAATCTAGATGCTGGTGGTTACAGACAGGATTTTTATACCAGCAGCCATGCTATTTTTATGCAGTAAACAAGAAGAGGAAGGAAAGAGGTCATAGTGAAACGAATAAGAAAGTTCCCTTAGAAAGTGGTTTTTAATGTTAAAAGACTTCCCCTTTTTCTGTTGCACCATTTTTCCTTAAACTGATAACGTTATCCACCCTTCTTTGGGAAAAACCATGTGAGTGATGACAGTCATGTGCCATATATGTTGGCAAAGAGGGTCAATTTCTGGCTCTGCTACCCAGCTGGGTCTTCAACTTCTGGGCCTCCATCTCTTTTCTATAAAAAATGGGCAGCAGGACCAGATGGCTTCACAGGCGAATTCTATCAAATATTTAGAGAAGAGCTAACACCCATCCTTCTCAAACTCTTCCAAAATATAGCAGAGGGAGGAAAACTCCCAAACTCATTCTATGAGGCTACCATCACCCTGATACCAAAACCAGACAAAGATGTCCCAAAGAAAGAAAACTACAGACCAGTATCACTGATAAGCATAGATGCAAAAATCTTCAACAAAATACTAGCAAACAGAATCTGACAGCACATTGAAAGGACCATACACCATAAGCAAGTGGGATTTATCCCAGGGATGCAAGGATTCTTCAATATACACAAATCAATCAATGTGATACACCATATTAACAAATACACCATATTAACAAATGATCATCTCAATAGATGGAGAAAAAGCTTTTGACAAAATTCAACACCTATTTCTGATAAAAACCCTCCAGAAAGTAGGCATAGAGGGAACTTACCTCAACAAAATAAAGGCACATATGACAAACCCACAGCCAACATCATTCTCAATGATGAAAAACTGAAACCATTTCCTCTAAGATCAGTAATAAGACAAGGTTATCCACTCTCACCACTATTATACAACATAGTTTGGGAAGTTTTAGCCACGGCAATCAGAGAAGAAAAAGAAATAAAAGGAACCCAAATCGGAAAAGAAGAAGTAAACCTGTCACTGTTTGCAGATGACATGATACTATACATAGGGAATCCTAAAGATGCTACCAGAAAACTACTAGAGCTAGTCAATGAATTTAGTAAAGTAGCAGGATACAAGATTAATGCACAGAAATCTCTTGCATTCCTACACACTAATGATGAAAAATCTGAAAGAGAAATTAAGGAAACACTCCCATTTACCCCTGCAACAGAAAGAATAAAATACCTAGGAATAAACCTACCTAAGGAGATGAAAGACCTGTATGCAGAAAACTATAAGACACTGATGAAAGAAATTAAAGATGATACAAACAGATGGAGAGATATACCATGTTGTTGGACTGGAAGAATCAACATTGTGAAAATGACTCTACTACCCAAAGCAATCTACAGATTCAAAGCAATCCCTATCAAACTACCAATGGCATTTTTCACAGAACTAGAACAAAAAATTTCACAATTTGTATGGAAACACAAAGGACCCCGAATAGCCAAAGCAATCTTGAGAAAGAAAAACGGAGCTGGAGGAATCAGGCTCCCAGACTTCAGACAATACTACAAAGCTACAGTAATTAAGACAGTATGGTACTGGCACAAAAACAGAAATATAGATCAATAGAACATGATAGGAAGCCCAGAGATAAACCCACTCACATATGGTCACCTTATTTTTGATAACGGAGGCAAGAATGTACAATGGAGGAAAGGCAGCCTCTTCAATAAGAGTTGCTGGGAAAACTGGACAGCTACATGTAAAAGAATGAAATTAGAGCACTCCCTAACACCATACACAAAAATAAACTCAAAATGGATTAAAGACCTAAAAGTAAGGCCAGACACTATAAAACTCTTAGAGGAAAACATAGGCAGAACACTCTATGACATAAATCACAGCAAGATCCTTTTTTGACCCACCTCCTAGAGAAATGGAAATAAAAACAAAAATAAACAAATGGGACCTAATGAAACTTAAAAGCTTCTGCACAGCAAAGGAAACCATAAACAAGAGGAAAAGACAACCCTCAGAATGGGAGAAAATATTTGCAAATGAAGCAACTGAGAAAGGATTAACCTCCAAAATTTATAAGCAGCTCATGCAGCTCAATATAAAAAATACAAAAAACCCAATCCAAAAATGGGCAGAAGACCTAAACAGACATTTCTCTAAAGAAGATATACAGATTGCCAACAAACACATGAAAGGATGCTCAACATCATTAATCATTAGAGAAATGCAAATCAAAACTACAATGAGGTATCACCTCATACCAATCAGAATGGCCATCATCGAAAAATCTACAAACAATAAATGCTGGAGAGGGTGTGGAGAAAAGGGAACCCTCTTGCACTGTTGGTGGGAATGTAAATGGATACAGCTACTATGGAGAACAGTATGGAGGTTCCTTAAAAAACTAAAACTAGAGCTACCATAGGACCCAGCAATCCCACTACTGGGCATATACCCTGAGAGAACCATAATTCAAAAAGAGACATGTACTACAATGTTCATTGCAGCACTATTTACAATAGCCAGGACATGGAAGCAACCTAAGTGTCCATCAACAGATGAATGGATAAAGAATTTGTGGCACATATATACAATGGAATATTACTCAGCCATAAAAAGAACAAAATTGTGTTATTTGTAGTGAGGTGGATGGACCTAGAGTCTGTCATACAGTGAAGTAAGTCAGAAAGAGAAAAATAAATACCATATGCTAACACATATATATGGAATCTAAAAAAAAAAAAGGTTCTGAGGAACCTAGGGACAGGACAGGAATAAAGACACAGATGTAGAGAATGGACTTGAGGATACGGGGAATGGGAAGGGTAAGCTGGGATGAAGTGAGAGAGTGGCATGGACATATATACACTACCAAACGTAAAATAGATAGCTAGTGGGAAGCAGCCACATAGCACAGGGAGATCAGCTCGGTGGTTTGTGACCACCTAGAGGGGTGGGATAGGGAGGGTGGGAGGGAGATGCAAGAGGGAGGAGATATGGGGATATATGTATATGTATAGCTGATTCACTTTGTTATAAAGTGGAAACTAACACACCATTGGAAAGCAATTATACTCCAAGAAAGATGTTTAAAAAAAAAGTGGGCAGGTTTCTTAGGTCTAAAATTCAGGATCATCATTTCATTTGTTTTGTCTTATCCCTCCAATAAACTGACTACAAGTCTGTGTGCTCACTCAACTAGTCAAATCAACTGAGAAGAAGGAGCAATACAAGGCCTTTTAAAAAATTAAAGTATAGCTGTGCCCTCTGGGCTACCATATATATATGTATACACACACACACATATATACACAAACATACACAAACAAATATACAAACACATAATACACATATGCACACACATACACATAAATACACACACACACATAAATATATACACATATACATATACACACATGAAAGCCCACGTACACACACATACACACGAAACACAATACACACATATACACACATGCACACACATACAACATACATAAACGGACACACATATACATATACACACAAACACATACATATATACACACAAACACATACACATATACACACACACATACTTACATATACACACCCATACACACGCATACATATACATATACCCACATACATACATACGCACACATATACACATACATACACACCTACATATATGCGCAACACATGCATACACACATGCACACGCATACACATATACACATAATACATATACACACATACAGACATACGCATACAGACCTACACAATATCCATGCACACATATTCATATACACAAACATGCACAAACACATTCATACATACGCACATACATACATATACACACATAAACACCCCAAACACATACATACAAAATACATATGCATACATACATACACACTTATACACATATGCACACCCCACACATACATATATGCAAAAATTCATATACATACACACATACACATACATATAACCACACACATACACACATACATACCTATACAGACACATACACACAAACATATGCACATCCATACACAATACATGCACAGGCATACACATTCACACGTACACATGTACACACATACGTACATACACATACATGCATGCACACATGCATGCACACATACACAGAGAGACATACATACATATATACACACATACACATGTACGTACACATGCACACATATGCACACATATATGCACACACATACAAACATACATATACACATACATATGTGCATACACACCCAGACATATATACATATATATATGTATTTTTATATATTTGATATGGGTCGATCTGAAGTTCTCTGGCCAATTAGTTCACTTTTAATTCTTGATCTTCACAGTTGGAAGTGACCTTGTGATCCAACTGAGTAATGTGGGTCTTGCTTCTGTTTGTCTATATGTTTGAGTCACTCATGATGGGTGGAGGGAAGAGTCAACAGACCCCTTGATGTGCAGTGAATGCTTTCTATTCACCCCACACACCCCGCCTCTCCTAGAGAGTCTTGCGGACCCCTGAGCTCTGGGTTCCCCATCAGGCTGGGATTGGGCTTGTGGAGAGTTCTTGAGTAGAGGGGAAAAAAGGGAGCACGGAACAGAGGGGTCATTAGAGAAATAAAGGGCTGAAGTTAGGGGAAACAGTGCTGGGAAGTGAGGAAGGAATTAGGAGAAAGAAGACGGCAGGAACCAGAAAGGGTGCTGCCTTGGGACGCGCTCAGATGGAAGAGTCCACGGACCCTTGGGATTCTGGAAAAAATGGGGAGGTTTCAGGAGTCTGGCTTAGCTCTTTGCCTTTGACTACAAGATAATTCTTTATGCTTATATTTTTAAATAATATATATTTTTTCTTATTGGAAACTAGAAAAAAATTACTGCAGAATATAAAAAATACAGTAAGTATAAGAAAAAATGTCTGTAAACTCACCACCTAGTGATAATTATTAACATTCAGATATGTTTCTTCTAAGCAGTTTCTTTTGCTATGTTCATATATAATATTATTTTTATAGGTTTTTCTTTGGCTTTGTGTCCTGGTCTGTTCATTTTGTATTAAATCATGAGTTCCCCTTCTTGGTCCCTATTCACTAAAATATAATTTTAATGATGGTTTGAGATCCCTGGGTTGGTTGTGTAGTAATTTAATAAACCATCTCCAAATATTTAGATGGCTTCCCATTTTTCATGATTGTATAAATGCTGAGTGAAACGTCTTATTTGATGTATGAATTGTTCATCACATCGATGATTGTTCTTTTGGAGTAGATCCCTAGAAATGGAACTCCTGCATTGAGAGGTATGAACAGTTTAAAACTCTCGGCGCTATTTTCAGAGGGTTTTGAACCTCAGTTTCCCCCTCTGCCCTTCCAACAAGGTTGATTTGAGAATGAACATCACATCATGTGTGAGTTCTGGGTAACGGGCACACCCTGCCGTAGGCAGCTTCCGAAGCAATGTTGCTTATTACTGTTTCTATGTGCCTCGAATAAGGTCCTCTTACTAGTGAAAATCTGGAAAACTTTTCTGCCCCCTTTCTCAAGAAGATCTATGCTATCCTGGAAACCATGGCACAAGATGCAGTTTAAAAAGAATTTTCATCTGCTTTGGGAAGTAAAATCTAAACACGTATTTCAGAAACTGCTGTAAATTTCACTAAAGCTACAATGTTTTCCTTAGAAGTTGAGGACATATGGTTAGTCTTCCAGTGTTACTAGTAACAAAGTCTTGAAAATATTAACTACTTCATTCTTCAGAGGAGAGTGTAAAATTATCCTTTATTTTCTTTTTTGCCTCCCACACTTTGGTTTTAACAAAACACGAGACATTCCTATTATAAGTAATTACAGCCCTTCTGTTCCAGTCCTTCAGCGCCATAAAATTAGCTATTGTACTAAATAATTAGCACATGCCATTCAGAATATCCTAAAAATTATATGCAACACCAAGCAGGCACTCTACACTGACACTTGGCCACGTTCTCTCAGAAACCACTCAATGAAAATTAGGTATTGGCAACAGGTGCCTTGAAAACAACTTATTAATTGTAAAAAAAATATTAAGCATTTGAATGACGGCATGTAAAAGCATTTTCAAGTTTGGAATTGTCTGAACTCTGACTTCTTAAATATAGTCTTGACTGCTCGCACACTAATTGCACCCTTGAGGAGCATCCCACCAGCTAATTTAAAGCTCACACACAACCAGCAGAGTCTCCCCTGGGCCTAGGAGACAGCCAAATGAGGATCTGGACCCCTGAAAAGTTGCTGACCCTATGCAGAGAGGCTGCCCAGGGTCAGCTTTGCTCTTTCAATCACTGAAGATTATATTTACGTTAATTTTTTAATGCTCACTAAAATAAAACATGGTTGTTTTGAAAGGTGTTGTGGCTCTGCAGTTGATGAGGACCTTAATGATTTTACAAATTTGAGATGTTGTGTCAAACTTGTTTTATTTCATAAAGTAATGATTTCCAGGTCCTCTAACTGGGGGAGCATGGCTATTGAGACCTTGTGTTTTGAATATCACATATTGAATATCACATCATAATTTTGACTATTTGGAATAACTGAGCTCAAATTAGGGAAGACTCTGACTTGTGCAATTTTTTTTCTTTTCTTTTTTTGGCCGTGCTGCATGGCTTGGGGGATCTTAGTTCCCTGACCAGGGATTGAACCTGGGCCCTTGGCAGTGAGACTGCAGAGTCCTAAACACTGGACCACCAGGGAATTCCCAGTGAATTATTTTTTAAAAGGCAGATTAGTTTTATTTTAGTGTACAGACAGACAAGGATCCTCAACTGACATTCAGGCTTAGTACAGGTTTGATAAGAATTAGATAGTGATATGTTTAAAATAGGCATAAGGGCACAGAAGAAGGATAGTATTAACTACCCTCCCCCACTCCACCAAAAATGAGCTGATATGCTGTGTTATATCAGACAAAATAGACTCACTGGAGTTAAAAGATGGTCATTTCATGTGAAAAAGCAAATCTCAAGAATGATGTAATAATTTTAGATATAATAGTTCTAGGTATAAAATATAATATGTATCTAGGACTTAAAATATAAAGAAAATCTTTATAGCACTACAAGGAGAAATTGACACATCCATAGAGCCCTACCCCCTGCCCTTGAGTTATTGATTGAAGAGGCAAATAGAGGATGTGAACAACTGGCAAGTGGGATCCAGCAGATGTATTTAGAATATGGTATCACTTTGTACCCAAGTTGAAGAATACACATTGTTTTGAAGCATACATGAATAGTTTTGAAATTTGTCACATGTATACCGATTCTCAAATGTGGCTTTGTGTTGGAATCACCTGGGGTGTTTTAAAAGCCAGTAATGTCCAGCATTGTGATGTAGTCGGAATGGAGTATGCCCTGGGAACTGGGACTTGTAAAATCTACCAAGGTGGTTCTAATATGCAGTCCAGATTGTGAACTACTGCTCTAGCCTAAAGTAGCCCCAACTGATTTCAGTGCATTGTATATGATAGGCCACCACCTCTGACCAGATTGTAATTAACTGAAAAATCAGTATAAAAAATATAACTAGAAAAAGTCATATATTTGAACTTTAAAAGTTATACTTCTGAACAATATATGGGACAAAAATAAATAAAAAGAAAATGTCCTTCAACAGAAGAATGGATGAAGAAGAGGTGGTACATATATACAATGGAATATTACTCAGCCGTAAAAAGGAGCAATATTGTGCCATTTGTAGAGACGTGGATGGACCTAGAGACTATCATACAGAGTGAAGTGAGTCAGAAAGAGAAAAACAAATATTGTATAATATTGCTTTTATGTGAAATCTAGAAAAATGATACAGATGAACTTATTTGCAAAGCAGAAATGAGACATGGACATAGAGAACGGATGTATGGATACCAGGGGTGGAAGCTGTGGGGAGTGGGATGAATTGGAGAATGGGATTGACATACATACACTACTATGTGTAAAATAGATAACTAATGAGAACAGACTGTATAGCTCAGGGAACTCTACTTAATGCTCTGTGGTGACCTAAATGGGAAGGAAATCCAAAAAAAGAGGGGATATATGTATACGTATAGCTGATTCACTTTGCTGTACAGCAGAAACTAACACAAATTGTAAAGCAACTGTACTCCAATAAAAATTAATTAAAAATATTAAAATAAAAAAATAAAATAATAAACTATTTAGAGCTGTTTGATGACAAATGCCTATAAATCATGGTGTGTGGAGTGAAGCTACAGCAGCAAAACGAGAGAAATCTACTTAGATTAGAAAAGTAAGAGACTAAAAATTAATGAGAAATTTAATTTAAGAACAGAGATAAAGAATAGCATTTAAGCCCAAGGAAACCAGCAGGTAGAAGAAAGTGGGAGTTTCAGAAATTAATGGAATAGAAAATAAACATACAATAAGAGAGGACAAACAAAGCCAACAGTTGATAGTCTGAGAAGATTAATAAAATAGACAAAACTCTTTCAAAGTTAATTAAGAAAAATTGAGAAAAAAGCACAAATAAATGATTTGAGAAATAAAAAGATGATGCAGAGATTAAATTGATGATATTATGAATGAGACATGTATGCCAATAAATCTGAAGTCATCAATTAAATGAATAAAATACCAGGAAAAAATATAACTTATCATAACTGATTCAAGATGAAGTAGTTCTATTAACCATTAAGGAAATTGAATCAGTGGTTTAAAATCTTTTCACAAAGAAAGCAATAGAACCAGACTATTTGAAAGGGAAGTTCTATCAAATATTTAAGGAACCAATAATTTTATTTTATACAAATTCTTACAGAGAACGAAAAGGAAGGAACAATCCTCAACTCACATTGTGAAACAGTCCTCAGCTCGATGGCAAAACCAGATCAAGAACAACAAAAAAGTAAAAAAAAACCCAAAGAATTACAGTTCAGTCTCACTCATGAACATGGATGCAAAAACGCTTAACAAAATTTATTAGCACAACAAACCCAGCAACGTATAAAACATATAACGCATCATGAAGAAGTTGGGTTTACCTAGTAATGCAAGGTTTGTCTTTCAATGGAAAAAAATCTGTCAATGGAATTCACTACATTAACCAAGTAAAAGAGAAAACCCATGTGGTAATCTCAATCGATGCAGATAATATTTTGAATAAAATTCCACATCTCTTTGTAAGAAATAGAAAATATTCTAACTAAACTGGAATAAAAGAGAACTTTCTTAATACGTTATAGGACATGGAAAAAGTTCTGCAGAAAACATCAGATTTAATGGCTAAATGTTGAAAGCAGTATCTTTAAGTAGAGAACAAGGCAGCAAGGAGGATACAGTCACCAAAGCAGTCAACTTTGTACTGAAGCTGATATCAATAAGAGGGAAAAGAAATAAAATATAAAGATTGGAAATGAAGAAATAAAATTCTCATTACTTGAAGATGGCATAATTGTCTACATTAAAAAAAAACAAATCCACAAATAAATCATGAGAATTAATTAGCAGTCAATAAGGTTGATAGAATAGAACCCAAAATGCAAAAGTCAACTGCATTTCCTTAAATCAGCAAAAGCTCTTAGGAAATGTAAGTAAAAATCTATTTATAGAAGATAATTTATAAAATTTCAAGAAATCAGTTTGATAAAATATGGATAAGCCCTTTATGGAAGAAATTATAAAAGTTTACTGAAAGAAATTGAAGCTACCCAACTCAAGACACATCTTAAAGAGGAAGACTCAATACTGTAAAGATATAATTCTCCAAGCTGATGTGTAGATTCAATGAATTTCCAATCTAAGTGCCAAGAGGATTTTTTTTTAATAAATTTATTTATTTATAGCTGTGTTGGGACTTTGTTGCTGCTTGTGGGCTTTCTCTAGTTGTGGCGAGCAGGGGCTACTTTTCATTGCGGTGCGTGGGCTTCTCATTGCAGTGGCTTCTCTTGTTGAGGAGTACGGGCTCTAGGCGCGTAGGCTTCAGTTTGTGGCACGTGGACTCAGTAGTTTAGGCTTGTGGGCTTAGTTGCTCCGTGGCATGTGGGATCTTCCCAGACCAGGGCTCGAACCCGTGTCCCCGGCATAGGCAGGCAGATTCTTAACCACTGCGCCACCAGGGAAGTCCGGATTTTTTTTTTTAAGACAACAAACTGATTCTAAAAGGTGTATGAAAGAGGTAAGGGCCAAGAAGAGTCAACACTCCTTGGAAGAAGAAAATGAAATGGGGAACTTTGATCTCACAGACAGAAAAACTTAAAGTTATAAAAGACCCAACCAAGTATTGGTGGAATAGAATACAGAGCCCAGAAGCTCATACATATATGGGAACTTGATTTATGATAGGGCTGGTATTGAGAAACACTGTAGAAATTATTGAATTTGGTAATTTGGGACAACTGGGTAAAAATATGGGTCTCTCATTCTCACCACACACAAAAATTCAGTTCCAAGAGAATTTAGGACATAAGTGACAAAATATAAAACTCATAGGAGACTGTCTTCGTGAACTTTGGAGAGGTTTTCTTAAACAAGGTACAAAACATAAGGCAAAAGATAAAAAGCACAAGACAGAAACTTAGAGGATAACATGAATATACTAGGATATATATATATAATTAGAATGACAAATACCTATCATGGAGGAGCAGGGGCCTTGGTTCTGCTGGTGAGAGTGTAGACTTGTACTAGCATCCTGGTAGTCCTAGCGAAGCTGAATATTTGCATACCTCATGGTCAAGCACTTCCATTCCTACCGAGGTCCTGTAGACTTGAGATGTCCACTGAGTCTTTCTGTGATGATGGAAATGTTCTATATCTGCTCTCCAATATGGTAGCCATTGAGCCACACATGGCTGCTGAGTGCTTAAAATACGGCTAGGGTAACCAAGGAAACGAACTTTAAAGTTTATCCAATTTTAATCCATTTCAATTTAAATAATCACTCTAGTGGATGGTGTAGCTGAAAAATGGTGCTTCCTGACATATTTCATCCACAGAAAATGGTAACATTTGGGAAGGGAATCTCTTTCACATGTGTACCAGGAGACATGAACAAGAATGTCCATCAAATATAGAATAGATAAGCAATTGTGGTATATCCATACAATGGAAAACTACAAGGCAAGACAAAGACAGGGCAGTAACCCCAGCACATCATGAACCTGAACAAAGAACAGAAACTCAATTAAAAGCAGGAACTGGTTTCATTTATATAAAATTTTTTTAAAGGCAAAATAAAGTCTATTGTTTGAGACCAAAAAGGCAATTGGCAAAACCGTGAAGAAAAAACAAGTATATGATTAACACAAAATTTGGGTTAGTGGGTACCTCTCTGGGGAAGAAGGAGGCTGAGGTTGGCAGGGGTGGCATACTGGGGGTGCCTCCTATATTTTTGTTTTGGGAGGTGGTACATATTTATTTTATTACTAGCAGAACTAAATGAAACTGAATATATACATTAGACACTCTCTTGTATGTAGATTTCATAACTAAAAAAGAAGAGATAAGAAGAGTCATAGTTTAAAAGGGTTCATAAAAGGTAGAAGATGCCTAAAATAGCTTCTTCTTAGGTTTTTTTGTTTGTTTGTTTTTTGTTTTTTTGCGGTACGCGGGCCTCTCACTGTTGTGGCCTCTCCCGTTGCGGAGCACGGGCTCCGGACGTGCAATCTTCTTAAGTTTTTAAAGCATCTTCTGCTTCTATTTAATATGTTAATTCAATAAGTATGTTAATAGATCTAAAGGCAAGTATCAGCCCAGTTGAAATCATTTGCTCACAAACAAATCCAGTAAGTATTCACTGAGCCCCTACTATAGGCAGTGCTGTTCCAAATAGTAGGGATATGGTGTGGATAAAGTCCCTGCATATAATATAACTGCATATAATGTTAGATGTGAGGAGTGCTGTGGAGAGAGAGAAACCAGGGAAAGAGGCACAGGGGTGGACAAGTTTAGGTAGGGTTGGTCAGGAAGAGATTTTCTGCAAGGCTGAGCATTGAAGAAAGTCCTACGGGGGATGAGGGAGGGCAGCCACATGGATTCCTGGATGCCAAGCATCTCTGGCAGAGGGAGGCCCAGATACAAGGACCCGAGGTAGAAGCATGGGTGGGAATTTGAAGGGACCACAGGAGGCCAGTGTAGCTGGAGGGAAGGCAGGATTCCGGGAGATCCTGGTGAGGTCTTGGCAATGGGAAGGAATTTTACGGTTTTGAACAGGGGGCTGTATTTTCCAACGTCTCTCTCCATCTGCTGGGGGAAGAGTGTATGTCAGGCTGAAGTTAGAAGTGGAGAGAAAAGACAGAGGCTATTCAGTGGCAGAGAGAGGGGATGGGGGCCTGGGCCAGAGGTGACATGGAGAAGGTCTGAAAGTGAAAATGAGTCGGATCCAATCAGCCATATTTTACTGTATATGCAGCATTTAATTCTTCTTATTGTGGAAGGGAAAGGCTCCATGCAGGGTTCAGGAATGGAAAAAAAAGAGGAGATAAAGACCCAACCCTTTCAGTCCTCTAGATTCATGACCACATCATTTGTAGTCAAGAAGATCTTTCCAAATGCAAGTCTGAGCTGAGCCCATCTGCCCTTTAAACCCTTACTGACTTCTCATGACCCTTTGGACACTTTACCAAAACCCTTAGGGCCAGTGTGGTCCTACTGCCGCCCTCCCAGCCCCTCCCCCTCCCCCAAGGCGGGGCCACAGTCTTCCTTCAATTGTCGGAATGTATTGCTAAGTCTTAGCCTTTGCTCTGTGTAGAGCAACTGAGTCGATTCTTTGGTGATAAAGTTCACTAAGGTTAATTATAGAACGAAAATGTTGTATAGCTATATGCTCTCAGAGTAGTGTCTGGTGCATAATAAGAACTTAATAAAATTTTGGCCTTTATTAGAAGAGATTTTACGGTTCCTTTATGAGCCTGCCCTACGGTTCCCCATGGGTTGTCCATTTGCAAAGTGGACTCCCGCCTTCTGAGATAGAGAATTCCACTGGGAGAAAAAGCTTCCTGACATTCATCCCAAATGGGCCTCTTTGGAGGCTGCATCCTTTACTCCCAGGTGGACCTCTGGGGTTATGCAGCATTAGTCTCCTCTAAAGGTATCAAAGCTGAGTTTCAGTTTGGAACCACCAGCTTTATCTTGCCTTCCCAATTTGGACCCAGCCAATGAGATTTTTAAAAGTTGAATTTGTTGATATTCTTTATTAAAAAATTATTTTTTAATTTTTATTTTACATTGGGGTATAGTTGATTGACAATGTTGTGTTAGTTTCAGGTGTATAGCAAAGTCATTCAGTTATACATGTACATACATCTATTCTCTTTCAGATTCCTTTCCCAATATAGGCTATTACAGAATATTGAGTAGAGTTCTCTGTGCTATACAGTAGGTCCTTGTTGATTATGTATTTTATATACAGTAATGTATATACGTTGATATTTTTAAAAACTGTAGAGTTCATATCATCAGTTGGATTTCTGGCAACTGCAAATGTCCCAGAGCCAGGTCACAGTGGCCCTGTTGGGATGAGCATGCCTCCTCCATTGATGGTTTTTGTTATACTTGGAGGCTTACACACCCAGCCCTGGCAAGCTTTTGAGTTTGAGACCCCTAATCCACGTTCTCTGTCAGCTCTTCAGTCCTTGAAAGAAAGTTGTTATATGCCCCATCGTTTCTTTCCTGGTGTAAACTTCCCTGACTTCTCAATACCTGCTCTTTCTTCCTTGCAACAGTGGCAACAAACCCACAGACCTCTTTCCTTCCCGTGGGTTTTATGGAGAAGGTAGGGGTAACAAAAATATTAACTCTAAGGGGGTAGCCCAGTTCGTGCAATTTTGCAAACTCCTTTGAGCGTTAGCGTTTGATCTTTAGATACTAAGTTTTTTCTGGGGCAGCTGAATTTGATTGATTGATCACTTTGATTTCTGAGGGTGAAATCCTATCCCTCCCTCCGAACACCCAGCCACAGAGAGCAGGGCTGGCTTCTCACGGCAGCAGTGTGACATAGACAGCAATCTCCGGGCTTGGAATAAAGTTCCAGAAAGAAATGCACACAAGAATCAGAGACAGTCTGCAGAACGAAATAGCCGCCTCGTCCACCATTCCTTTATCTGTTCATTTACTTGCTTTTGCATGACTCGATTAAGATGTTCGTACCTTCACTGGATCTCAGAGAGTTGATCCGAGAGGTTGCCCTAGTCCTGGAGACAGAGTTCCTGCCCTCGGGGCCAAAGTTGCCAGTTCTGGGCTGTTTCAAGCAGAGCCATCACCTGGGCTTCAGGACAGTGGACCGTCGGGGGTTCACTGCCAGGGTGTGCCTCGTGTCTCTAAATTGTCAGATTCTGTGCGAGGTCCTCTGCAGGAAGTCTGCTGAAGAGGACCCCACTGTGGTCACCCCAAGGTTTGGCTAGTTTTCCCTCATTGCCAGGACAAACATTTCGAAGGGATGCTTGTGCTGATCTGAGGACCCCTGGCTAGGGTGGCAGCAGGCAGCTGTCAAGGACATTCCTGGACTTTGGAATGATGCAGTTTCCTCAGGGTCAGGGAATTCTGACAGAACTCGAAGGTTCCAGGAGCCGATCACAGGAGTGCAGGGTTTGGCTCCAGAGGAAAGGAGTGTCAATCAAACACGTGTCATTCTTGATTTGATGGTGAACTCTTCCAGTCGGGAAAATACTTGGGGTTGTTTCATTGGACTTGTGATGAGAAATGAGATGGCATGATTGCCTTTGATCACCCCTTCTGGGGAGTTTGCAGGAACAGAAATCCAAATGATGGTGTAAGTTCATTTTCAGGAATTCATTCTTTTTTCTCTCCAACTCTTGCCAACGGAGCACCAGTGTCATCTGGTTGCAGCCCCTTAGGGGATGCTAGACCGGTGAAGATCCAGAGGGCTCTATCGATACTTCCAGAAATCTTTGACATAAAAACAGAGCTGCCGGGGTCTGTTTCTTTTCACATTTCGGTGTCAGAGGCTGTGTGTTTAAGAATGTCATTCAGCTGCTGAGGTATTGACCGGAGACCTGGCCCCTATGAGAAGTTCTGGGGAGCAGTGTCTGCAAAGCCCCTTTGCACACCTTCCAGAATTTTTGAAATAAATCCGTTCAAGGTGGCTCTTTCTGGGGTCACGCAGTGACAGCTGTGAGCTGAGCTATGTAATGTGCAGAACCTAGGAGGTGTCAGAAGTAAAAACATCTCTCAGTTCTACTGAAGTTAGTAAGTCAAGTTAAATCATCCACATATGTGGAAACAGAAGATTTTCAAAGCAGCGCCTTCATTATAAAAAATGTGTTAAAATTAGTAACTATTTTATATCTTGCCTATTTTCCCCATCCAACCTAGTTTTTTTTTTTTAAATCCAAATATAGACTTTGTAGTATTAAGGTAGAGATGCACAGAGTCACTAAGAGATGAAATCAGGGTTGAATTTCTTACCCTTAGGTAATAAGTGCCCCTGGATAATTTTGACAACTGTGTTTTGGGGAATGTAGTCCAGCTGAAGTGGGAGCCCTCTCCCTCTCCACCTGAAAAGTCTCAGCAAAGGTTTACTTGTCCCTCATTTTTTGTCCTGGGGGCTGGTCTGATTTTTATTACTTCAACCTAGAGTCTTTGGGGAGCATGTTTCTGGTACCTTCTCTGAACTTGGGTTTTTGTGCTGGCATTGGAGTAGGTTCTTTATGACATTCCTAGAAGGACTGACGAATACAGTTCTTTATTGCATCACAAAGTAAACTCATTGAACTTTTTCTCTGCTGTAATGTAATTTCATGGAAACTGACAGTCTTTGAGACATCAACTCAAAAGCCACACTTGGGACCTAAGCTCTCAAGGCGTTTTGTAGTCAGTATTGGGACTGTCAGTTACTTTTCTCTTCTCCTGGGAACAGCACCCCTATATCCTTTTGGAGAACTGCCCTTACCCATTGTCTGGGGTCTTGTTGGACTGTCACTTGCCCCTCCCTCCATGTATGAATTTGTGACCCAAGGTGAGCCAATCAGATATTTCATCTCTCTCTCTCTCTCTCTCTTTCTCTCCCTCTCTCAACTTTGAATCTTGGTCTCAGTGAGCCAGGACAGGGGCAAAAGTGGCTGCAGTGGATTCCTCCAAATGACAGCATGGTCATGTAGCTCCTGCTACGGGGTCCTCAGACTCACCCTGGTTCCTTTCTTCTTTGAGTCTGTTCCTTCCCCTGTGACAGCCATACCTGGTCCCTGTACTTCCTTTTTGGGGATTAGAGCCAGTGTCCTTTTTGTGTCTGTTACCAAAGAATCCTCAGGGGTATGCCCACACAGAGGGGATGCCACTGATACAGTTTTCCATGATCCATGTTAGAGGTGAAAGATCAGAGGGCATATTTTTGTGCTGAACATTTTGTGTCGGCCCCTCCCTTCCTCCCTCCCCTTGAAATCGGAGCTCTGTGTAGAGAAGTCTGCATGTTACTGTGAGCGTAGAAGGACACAGCAACTTCAGAGATGCGGAATTTTTTTTTTTTTTTTTGGCGGTATGCGGGCCTCTCACTGCTGTGGTCTCTCCCGCTGCAGAGCACAGGCTCTGGACGCGCAGGCTCAGTGGCCATGGCTCACGGGCCCAGCCGCTCCGCAGCATGTGGGATCTTCCCGGACCAGGGCACGAACCCGTGTCCCCTGCATCGGCAGGCGGACTCTCAACCACTGCACCACCAGGGAAGCCCAGGGATGCAGACTTTTGGTGGAAGGGGATGGGACTGCAGAAAATGGCTCGGTCCCCACCTCTGTCCTCTGTTCAGAGTCACAGGTATCAGAGTATCAGTTTAACCATCTCCCACTTTCAGACGAAAGCCAGAGAAGGATAGCAACTTTCTTAATGTAATGTCCATTCCATTCCTCACCTAAACTCTGAAGGAGAAAGGCACAGATAAAACAGTTTGTCAAGGGGATATGGGGACATGTGTGTGCATGTGGCTGATTCGCTTTGCTGTGCAACAGAAACTAACACAGTATTCTGAAGCAATTATACGCCAATAAAGGTCTATTAAAAAAATAAATAAAATGAAAAAAAAATTGTCAAATAAAGCCATGACATTATTTTGCCATTTCTTACAGTTTTTTTATTACTCTTGTAATTTATTATTTTATGTTTTAGAATATCTAAATCCCATAAACTGTGGTTGAAACATTTCCTTTTGTTCTGTCTGCCCCTCAGGCAAAATGGCAGAGGGCTGACATTCTCTCCTGTTGGAAAGAACAGTCTCACCTCTTCTCATCTCCTTCCTTTTGTTTGGAGAGGTTCTCTGATCCTTAAAGCTATAATCCATGTTGTTCCCCCACTGGGCCTGGCCCTGGCCTCAGCGCCCATACCCCCAGCCTGGCTCCAACTCACCGTTCCAGCCTCCTGTTTCATAAGCCTTTCGTGTCTGTCTCCTGGCTTGCCAGTGGGCTGGTGGTTCCCCATGCGTGTCATGCTTGTCCTCACTGCCACCGGCCTGCCTTCATTTTTGCTCTGCATTCACTTGGGAATCCCTTTACCTGCTTCTTGATCTGACACAGATGCTCCCAACCTGGGAAAATGTGGTCTGTGGTCATGATTCTCTTCTAACAATGCTGTTCCTCTTCTTTTTCTGACATTTCGTGGCCATGTGCCTTTCCCCACACATTGAATAGTGTGCAATGTGCCCCTGAGTGGAGAACAGGGCAAGGAATGTGCTAAAATCGAAGAGTAGTCAAAGGGCAACTGGAACATCTATGGAGACTTTATGCAAATTAAAAAGTGCTCCTTTAAGCTGACTTGACCACAGGCTGGGGTGCAATGTTTACAAGCAGAGCAGCTGCTGAATTCCAGCCCCTACTTACCTCTTCAGCCTTTTGCAGTGCACAACCTGACCAGCTGTACATGGTGGTCCTGAGGAAAATAGGTAGTTTAAAATCTTTGTGGATATAAGTCTAATACCACCTTTTTTTTCTGTGTGTGTACACTGGTTTTATATGTGTGTAGGATCTTATTGTGCACCAAGCACTTTTAAATAAATCTTTGCTTTTCATTATAAAACTAATATATACTCTTTATGTTAAATTCGTAAAACACCAAAAACTGTAAAAAGAGAAAGTAACAATGATTCATTACCGTATCTCAAAGCCTTATCTCTTGTTTATTTTAGCAGATTTTCACTCTTACCCTTTTAATATGTTTATAACATATATTAATAGCTATTATTTCATTTGATTATCCCAAAAATCCTCTTAGCTAATTTAATCAGAAATGATTATGCCCATTTTGGAGAGAATTAAATACGAATATGGGAAGTGGAGAGTTGAGAGGGACACTGTGGAGAAAATGAGAAAATGGCATTAGAGAAAATGGTGTCCTGAGAAGGCAGACTTTCTTGAATGAAGGTGTCTGCACCCTTCTTCAGTCCCCAGGTTCTCACTGGAGTATTCTGTGACTGAATGACTGGGTGACCAATCCCCCTGCAAAGCCTGCTCACTGTGACCTGTGGGACTGGAAGGTTGAAGTGTAGCTTCCCGTCCGTCGCTTTGTTCACTCATTCATTGAATGAGATTAGGCAACAGAATCCTTATAAAATACTTGTGCCTGGGGCAGAGGAGTTGTTGGACAGAAGTGAGTCAGGGTCCTGATCATAAGTGGTTTTGAGTGGTCACTGTGTCCCTGGCACCGGGCTGACTGCTCTGAATTCATTCTCCCATTTGATCTTCAGGACCATCCAGTGAGGAGGGCAAGTTGTGCTGTGGGTAGAATGGGCTCATCTACTTGTAAATTCTCAGGACAAGGCAATTCTAGCTGTAAAATCTTAGGACAAGGAAGCTTGGCGCTGATGAATGTTCTGTCCGGCTGTATTACCTGGACCTGATGTAAATTTTAAAAATCTATTTACAGGAATGAACTTATCTATGAAACAGAAACAGACTCACAGACACAGAGAACAGACTTGTGGTTGCCAAGGGGGGTGGGGGAGTGGGGGAGGGATGGATTGGGAGATTAGGATTAGCAGATGCAAACTACTATATATAGAATGGATAAACAACAAGGTCCTACTGTATAGCACGGGGAACTATTTCAATATCCTGTGATAAACCATAATGGAAAAGAATATGAAAAAGAATCTATCTATCTATCTATAACTGAATCACTTTGCTGTACACCAGAAACTAACACAACATTGTAAATTGACTATATACTTCAATAAAATAAATTAAACAAACAATTAAAAGTTTGTTTATAATGACAATGAGCCTTCCATTTTAGCCTAAATAGATCTATCTAAAGGTGTTTTTTCTTCTTCTTTTTTTTTTTGGAAACTTACACTGATATGTAACGTGTTCCTAAGAACTGCTTTCTAAAGAAATGAAAGGAAGTCATTTATAGGTTAAATCTGCCAAGACCCAACACATTCCTAAACCTCTCAACTTAGATATTTTAAACGTAAGAATTCCAATGGATCCGAAATTGCCCAAGGAATCTCGAAGCACTGAAATTGGATTTAATCCCAGGTTTGCCATGAACATGTTTCTGTCCCATGATAATGACCTTATCTTTTAGCGATGCTAGGTGGTTTGCCATTAATCACTGAGCTGCACGCGCATGTTTAAAAGCTGGTGTTTCCTGCTCTTCACGATTCCCAGGTCTCTGCCCTCTGGAAACTAACCACAAATCACTCTCCTGACTTCATGTCCCTTTCAGCTACAGCCTTATTTTTATCTTCTTTTTTATGGCCAAAGCTCTAGAAAGTGTTGTCAACATTCTGTTCTTCCATTGACTCGATTGCAATCTGGCTTCCTCTGGTCTTATTTCTTTAAAGTCACCCCTTGCTAGCGGTCATGTCCAAAATGAGAAATTTAGAGAAGGGGACCAACCAAGGGGCAGTTTTGCCCCCAGCCCCCAAACAGCACCCAGGACAGCCATTGTTATGCCATGATACTTTCCTTTTTGGAATCCTTTCTGAGACCATCTCCATCAAGTGACCAGAGTGGCACAGGGAATGATGCCTGTTACCGTCCTGGGTTCAGCCAGTCCCTGAAGTGGGAAGTCACAAACCATCCTCTTAGAGAGAAGAAAGCAGAGGGGCCATGTGACAGGTGAAGGGACCACCAGTAGAGGTGGGCTCAAGGCTGTCTCCGCTGCTTATTCGAAAATGGGCTTGAGCAAGTTTGCCCTGGGCCTCAGTTTTCCTTGAAAGGGAATAATAACACCTATTTTGTTAGACACAACTATAGGACCTGGCAGGCAGTTAAGACCCTCACGAAGTGTTTAACTATTTTTATCAGCAAACAAAGCAGAGTAAAACACAGCAGTTGTCACTAAGCAGCTGGTTCGTAGAGGCCCTCTCAGGTCTTGTCCTGGCTTTTCTCACTTCTGATTATGGATATACTATGCCCTGCCAAGCTGACCTATGCCAGTCCAGTACACAGAGGATGGGCTTGAAAGTGGGATGCCAGCTTATTAACTTCCAGTTATGATTCTAATTATCCGGTGAAATTTATTTGCGCACTTGCTATGCAAGGTGCCCTCTCTTTGCCAGACACCAAATTATTGTCTACAACGGGGGGATAGACTTGGCCAGGAAACGCAACGTCTCTGGTGCTCTGTAGAGGGCATTCTGTTCCAGGCCCTCACCTTGACTCAGGAATCCAAATTAGACAGCAGAAGTGAGTTTCCGAGGGACATTCTCATCTCACCGTCGGTTGAGCCCCCAGAGGTTCTGTGGCTCCTTTCCAGCTCTTTCTGCCTTGACAATGTTATGAGTCACAATGCAAATAATTTTTCTCCAGCAGTGTCTTCAAGAAAACCTTACATTTGAGAAAGACAAATATCATATGATAGCATTTATATGTGGAATCTAAAAAATAGCACCAGTGAACTTAATTACAAAACAGAAACTGACTCACAGACATAGAAAACAAACTTACGGTTACCAAAGGGGAAGCGGGGGGAAGAAATGAGGAGTAGGGAATTGACAGATGCACTTTACTATATAAAATATAGATGAACACCAAAGATTTGCTGTATAGTAGGGAACTATATTCAATATCTTGTAATAACCTATAATGGAATAGAATTTTTAAAAAAGACTATATACATATATGTATAACTCAATCACTTTGCTGTACACCTGAAACTAACACAGTATTGTAAATCAACTATACTTTAATTTAAAAAAGAGAAAACCTTACATTTAAAAGTGCTGAGCAATTTACCAGGTGTTTTTACATGCATGCATTATAGATAGGCAGGACTGAAATTTACATATATCGTTCTTCGCTCACTAGAAAAGTAAGCATACTCTGTTCCAGGACTTGCCCAAGTCACCAAGTATTCTGGTTATCTCTTGCTGTGTACCAAGGCAGTCATTCATTTGGCTCAAAAGTCTGCAATTAGGGTCGAACTTACTGGAGAAGATGCCTCTCTGCTCCACAACGTTGGGTCGGTCCTCTGCTGGGAAGAATCAAACAGCTGGGTGGTAGAATCATTTCACTGAACGTGTCTTGTGCCTGGGCTGAGATGATGGAAGGCTGGGCTCAGCAACCTATACCTGGCCTCACAGTGTGGCTTGGGCTCCCTCGCATCGTCGTGATCTCAAAATAGATTTCCTGTAGAGCAGCCCAGGGCTTGAAAAGTGAGTATTTCAGTGAACAAGGCAGAAGTGGAATGGCCTTTTTATGACCCAGCCTCTGAAATCACATGGTACCACTTCCGCTGTTACTCTATTGGGTGAAGCACTCCCAGGTCCATTCAGACTCAAGCAGTGGACACAGATACCCCGCCTCTGGAGGCGAGCAGGGTCAGCGAATTTTGGGTGTTTTAAAACAACTACAGCAAGTGTGAGAACAAGACCTGGATCTATTGAGTCTCAATTCAGATTTATCATAACTAGGTTAGTAGGGGCTGTGGGGGGAATGCCAGAAGACTTAGTGAATTGGGTAGAATTCACTTCAGCCTCTGGATCTTTTACTTATTAGGTGTGTGACGTTAGACAAGCTGTTCTACCTCTTTGAGTTTCGGTTTCATTATCTATAAAATGAAGAAACAACCGTTCTAACTTGTCGCGATGATTAAACGAGGCTTTTAAAAAAACTAAGAGAGTGTTTGACACAGAATAGGTGCTCAGTAAATGGGAACTACGAACAAAAAAAAATTAGAAATACCCATTTAAAAATAAATAGTCCCTGGTGGCGCAGTGGTTGAGAGTCCACCTGCCGATACAGGGGACACGGGTTCGTGCCCCGGTCCGGGAAGATCCCACATGCCGCGGAGCGGCTGGGCCTGTGAGCCATGGCCACTGAGCCTGCGCATCCGGAGCCCGTGCTCCGCAACGGGAGAGGCCACAACAGTCAGAGGCCCGCATACCACAAATAAATAAATAAATAAATAGGACTAACTTTAAAATTATTATTATTATTAATATCATGTTAATTGTTATGAATCACCTGCTAGGTAATAATCCTAAGAAATATGTCTTCTCTCCTTTCTTCCTCCGTGGTCCTAGCTCCCAATGGGGCCATCACTCCCCCATCAGGTGGGCCTGATTCCTCCCCCACTTCCTTGTGTCCCTGTAGTCCTGGGGAGTAGAGGACATTTTCTAACCTCTGGTTACTTCGCTTCCACTCTTTGCTTTCCATCCCCTCTGCTCAGAATATCCAGCATGGTGTCTATTTCCCTGAGTGGACCCTGACGTATACAGGTCAATGTGCAAATGACACTGGGGCTCTGTCAGCAAGGATGAGGAGGGGTGGGGAGAGGATTTGGATAAGAACAAGGTGTCTCCCTCCCTCTCTCCTTCCCTCCTGCCCTCTCTTCTTTTGCTCCTACCCTCCTTTCTTTCCTTTCTTTTTTTTTTTTTTTTTTGCGTTACCATAAAAAAGAATGAAATAATGCCATCTGCAGCAACATAGCTGCAACCGGAGATTATAATAATAAGTGAGGAGAGAAAGAGAAAGACAAATACTATATGATATAGTATATGTGGAATCTAAAATGTGACACAAATGAACTTATCTACGAAACAGAAACAGACTCATGGACATAGAGAACAGACTTTTGGTTGCCAATGGGGAGGGAGTTGGGGAAGGGATGAAGTGGTAGGTTGGGGTTAGCAGATGTAAGCTTTTATATATGGAATGGATAGACAACAAGGTCCAGCTGTATAGCACAGGGAACTATATTCAGTATCTTATGATAAACCATAATGGAGAAGAATATTAAAAAAAAGTATGCAAGGACTTCCCTGGTGGCACAGTGGTTAAGACTCTGAGCTCCCAACGCAGGGGACCCAGGTTTGATCCCTGGTCAGGGAACTAGATCCCACATGCATGCCACAACTAAGAGTTTGCATGCACAATCAAGGAGCCTGCCTGCCACAACTAAGACCTGGTGCAACTAAATAAATATTTTTTTTAAATGCGTATGTATGTGTAACTGAATCACTATGCTGTACAGCAGAAATTAACACAACACTGTAAATCAACTGTACTTCAATAAAAAAGTGTAAAAAATAAAAATAGCTGCATGATACTTACCTGGCAGGGGAGTTACCATGATCGCAAAGGTGGTTTTCCCAGAGTGAGGCTTATCCATTGCACTCTGGATCTGCCGACCCCCGTGATTTCCCCAAATGTGGGAAACTCGACCGCATAATTTGTGGTAGTGGGGGACTGTGTTCACGTTCTCACCTACATAAAATAAGAAGCTGCGCGCTATTCCATATTATGGATGCACCCTAGCACATCTATTCATTTCACTATTGATGGATAGACTAGTTCACAGTGTTTCAGTTTTTGCTACAACAAACAGTTCTGCATTAACCATATGTTTATGCACATATATCCCTGTAGATTCACTCTCATTTCTGTAGAATACATTTCCAAAGGTGGAATTTCTGGATCAAAGAGTATGTGTATTTTTAAATTTGTCAATTAAAGAAATATTTTTAAATTAAGAAACATCACTGGATTACTTTCCCCAAAGGCTGTAGCATTTACCTTCCCTTTAACAACTTATTTCCACTAATTATTCAGCACCAAAAGACCTCCGTGCTTATATTTGGATAACTACAACCAGGCTTGGCCCTTGAAATGTCTATTTGATGAATCAAGGATTTGGAGAGTGAAGAATCAGATAATAAAAGCCATGCCCAAGTTTGCTGATTGAGATAAGTTTTTATTATTTATGGGTTTGTTCTGTTTTACCCCCTACATGCCATAAAAAGTCAACCTTTGAAAAAGGGCCTTCTCTCTACAGAAATCCCATCCTCTAATCTGTGAGTCCACGTAGGTGTCCTTGATATATTTTATAATAAGGCACTTGAGAGGCTAATTGCATTGTATTTATAGCCTGTAGAGGTGGTTCCCACTTCAAATGAGGAGTTTCCTTGGTAATGTACTAATAACCACAGGTTCCGAGAGGCTAAACTGAGACTAACGCAGGAAAATTCAAAGCGGGACTTGCAGGGGACCCCAGAAAGGCACTGAAGGGAACAGACAGACCGCTTGAGAGAGACAGGAGAGGCCTGGGGCGAGGGCGCGTTTCATTTGATTCCTGTGCCTTCTGGGTTTTCCGGTAACCTTGGGTTTAAAATCTGTGCCAGTGTTAAGCTTGGTATTGACTATCCTGAATTCCTATTGTTCAAAAAATCCAAATGTCTCTGTGGAGTCTGTAAAGCTGCCCCTGATTTCTGGTCCACCCAGACCCTGCTGTCCTGTATTCTACTACTGCCCACTTCCAGCTGTTCCAACGTTCCCGGGAGATTTCATCTCTCCTTCAGGACGGATGAAGTAGCTAGCCTGTCTCTCCTTACTTTTATCTCTTTATCTCTCTTCCAATCCCCATTAAATTTTCCAGTTAACACTAACCAGTTCCAAATTACTGTGAATCACTGTGAATAAGTGTCATTTCAGCACTTACATAGTTGGTTTGAAATAATAATAATTATATTAGTAAATACTAATGGAAAACATTTTGGACCATTGTGTTCTAAGCACTAAGCTAGACAGACACGATAGTTCTGTAAGTAGGAATAATGATCTGTTTGACAGAGGATGGAACTGAGGCTCAGAGAGGGTTAGTGACTTGCCTCAAACCACACAGGCAGACGTGGACTTTAAATGCAAACCTTACTGGACTTTGACGTCCGTGCTGTCGTTAGACTGTCCCACCTCCAGGCAGCCTGCCAAATGGCACTGGCTTATCGTTATTTTGAAGGGCGTACACCGTCTCTGCCGTGTCCCTTCGCTCTGCTTCATCCTCATTCTCATCATCCCATGTGGTGAAGACCCACTGTGTGCCAGGCACTGGGTGAGGTGCCTTCATAAACCTGGTTACGAACTACCTTGTATGATTCCAGGAAGGTGGGGACCTCATCTTGTGCGTTTGAGCTCGTGCAGTTCCTGGCCCAGTTCTGAGGGTCTGGTACACACTCAAGCCGTTATTTCTTCTTTTCACCATAAGTATTTTAATGGCATAGGAATGCTCACCACTTTCTTATAGATCCCTTCTCCACTTGGTGCCTAAGGCAGAGCCACACCTCTATCCTAACCATTTCATGATCTTTCAGCAGTTAACCTTTTATATGGTATGGTCACACACCTTTCACCCTCATCTGGAGATCAAATGAAATTATTAAATAAATTCAGTGAGCTCAAAATAAGGCAGAAAAAGAGGAAAAGGGGAACAAAGAAGGACAAATAAAAAAATAAGTAGCGGGCTTCCCTGGTGGCACAGTGGTTGGGAGTCTGCCTGCCGATGCAGGGGACACGGGTTCGTGCCCCGGTCCGGGAGGATCCTGCGTGCCGCGGAGCGGCTGGGCCCGTGAGCCATGGCCGCTGAGCCTGCTTGTCCAGAGCCTGTGCTCTGCAGCGGGAGAGGCCACAGCGGTGAGAGGCCTGCGTACCGCAAAAAATAAAAAATAAAAAAAAATAAGTACCAATCTTATAAATTGAAACTCAACCATATCAGTAATTACACTGATGGTCTAAATGTAAATGATCTAAGCACCTCATGACAAGACTCATTATTATTATAACTGTGTTTATTCCAAAGTTAATCTATAGATTTAACAAAATCAAAATCATTCCTATTTCACAGGCAAGGAAACCGAGGCCATGAGACACTGACACTCATCTGAGTTGAGTGAACTGCATCTGCCCAAAATGTCATATCTATAGAGCAGGGGTCCTCAACCAGGAGTCATTTGCTCCCCACCCCCAGGGATGATGTTTGGAAATATCTGGAGATATTTGGTTGTCACCACCGGGAAACTGCTACTGGCATGTAATAGGTAGAAGCCAGCCAGGTATGCTGCTGTACATCCTACAATGCCCTGGACAGCCCCCTGCAACTAAGAATTATCAGAACCAAATGTCCATAGTGCTGAGGTTGAGAACTCTGGTATAGAAGAAAGAAAGGAGGCATACCTGACCATATTTTCTGCCGTTGGTTATCTTAAGAGATGTGATTTTTATATAATACTCACAGAACATTGAATGCTTTCTTTCCCTCATAAGATATGAGCCCACAGAACTAAAAAATAACTACTAATTATGTATGGGGTATAAGGGACACCATAGGCTATCATTCTTAAAGTAGGTTAGCCTTAATTTTCTTTTTTTTAAATTATAGTTGATTTACAATATTGCATTAATTTCAGGTGTACAGCATAGTGATTCTTCTTTTTTTCAGATTATATTCCATTATAGGTTACTAATGAGCCTTAATTTTCAAATGAATTTTTAATAAACTCAAAAAAATAATGTATATATTACCTTCTTTCCCATTTGAAGAGACCAAGGGCAACAGATGGTATTATGGGACAACATTATTAAGACATGGGCTTTGTGGCTCAAGTTAAATGTCAAAGTTTGTTTCAAATCATATGTTTCCATTCTCTAATCAGGGAAAATGTTGGACCTAGACCTCTTTCCATTAAGAGCTCCTGGTCCTATACGTATAACCAAATAAAAAGCCTGAATGAATAACTTAAGTTCTAGCTGTCAAAATGGTATGCCATTGATGGATGAAATTATATGACATCTGGGGTTTGTTTTAAAATATGCCAGCAAAAACAACAAAAAAAAAAGGTGGTAAATGAACAAGTTCAGCAAAATGTTGTTACTTGTTAAAGCTGGATGATGGTTACGTAGGAATTCCTTTCACTTTTCTTTCTACTTTCATGTAAGTTTGAAAATTTCCAGAAAAAGCATCTAAAAAATGTGTACTATGACCATCTGCAGAGTGATAAGCAATGTCATTAGATATAACTTGTTTCTTGCTCCATCTCTGCGGATTCACAAGTGATTTCTTGAAGGAAATTCCATGCATGTGTCTAGATATTGTTTAATCCAGCAGGCTGTTTATCATCTCAGTGTTTTCAGGGAACTTTGAAAATTAAAAGTGACCGCAATATGGGAAAAAGATTTAAATAGGCACTTCATAAAGGAATCTATATGAATGACCAATAAGCACATGAAAACATTCTCAACATCATGAGTTATTTGAGAAATGTGATTAAATAATGAGATAGATACCCCTACACACTGATTAGAATCTCCAAGTAAAAAGATGAATAACTACGGGCTTCCCTGGTGGTGCAGTGTTTAAGAATCCACCTGCCAATGCAGGGGACATGAGTTCGAGCCCTGGTCTGGGAAGATCCCACATGCCACAGAGCAACTAAGCCTGTGCACCACAACTACTGAACCTGCGCGCCACAGTTACTGAAGCCCACATGCTTAGAGCCCATGCTCTACAACAACAGAAGCCACTGCAATGAGAAGCCCGCACACTGCAGCGAAGAGTAGCCCCCACTTGCCACAACTAGGGAAAAGCCCGTGTACAGCAACAAAGACCTGAGGCAGCAAAAGATAAATAAATAAATAAATTTATTTTAAAAAAAAAGATGGATAACTACCAAGTGTTATCAAGGATGAGGAACAACTATAACTCTTATATTTTTGGACAAACAAAAGTAGAAGGAAATTATCATCATGTAGTGTAGACCTACACTAAAAAAAAAGTTAAAGAAAATCCTTTAGGTAGAAGAAAATGATTCCAGATGAAAATCTGGGACTACACAAAGGAATAAAGAGCATTGGAAATTGTGGATGCTTGTATGTTTATATAGGCGAATGTACATATATCCTTATTATTAAACCCCTTTATAAAGAGAACTGAGTGTTTAAACAAAAATAATAACAATGTAGTGTGGTGATTATAACACATATAAGAGTAAAATGTATGACAATACACAAAGGTCAGGAAGGGAGGAATGGAGGGATACTTTTGTAAGTTTCTTATGCTCCATGGCATGATACATACCACTTAATAGTAGACTGTGTTAAGTTAAAGATGTTTACTGTAAACCCTAAAGTAACCATAAAATAAAAAAGCAAAGAGTTATAGCTAATAGACCAACAAGGAGACAAAATAACATTATTAAATAAATTCAATGAACTCAAGATAAGGCAGAAAAAGGGGAAAAGGGGAAGAAAGGACAAATGAAAAAATCAGTAGCAATATTGTAGATTGAAACTCAGCCATATCAGTAATTACACTAAATGTAAATGGTCTAAACACCTCTTTGGAAGACTCGTTATTATTAAAGTGTATTTATTTCAAAAATGACCTATAAATTTAACAAAATCAAAATCACAACAGGCTTAGTAGAGAAATTTATGAGCTGATTCTGAAATTCATATGGAAATGGAAATGACCTAGAATAACTCAAACAGCTTTGGGAAAGAAGAATGTTTGTTAGCTAACGCTACATGATTTCAAGTCTTTTTAAAAAGCTATAGCAATCAAGATAGACAACTAGAGCAATAAGACAGAATACAGAGTCCAGGAGTCCAGGAAGTTTAGTCTACCCATACGCAAAGAAAGAAAGAAAAAGGACTTCGATCTATACCTTGCATCATAACAAAAATTAACTCAAGTTGGACCATATGACATAACATTACGTTTAGTAAAACCTAAACGTTCGTAAAACTTCTAGAAGAAAAAAAACATTTGTGACCTTGGATTAAGAAAAGATTTCTTTGATATGATAACAAAAACATGATTCATAAAAGAACAAGTTGACAAATGATTCAAAATCCTTACAATCTGCTCCTTGAAAAACACTATTAAGTAAATGAAAAGATAAGTCTCAGCCTAGGAGAAACGATTTGCAAGTCATCTGATAAAGGATTTGTACTCAGAATACATAAAGAACTCTCAAAACTCAACAATAAGAACACAAACAACTGAATAAAAAATAAATAACAGATTTGAACAGACACTTCACCAAAGAAGAGATACAGATGGTAAATAAACACATGAAAAAATACAGGTAGTAAACACATGAAAAGATGCTAGACATTCGTCTTTAAGGAAATACAAATTGAAACCACAATAAGATACTAAACACACCTATCAGAATACCTAAAATTTAAAGGATTCATAATAAGTAGAATATTGTCAAGATGTGGAGCAACCAGAACTCTCATACACTTCCAATAGGTACAATGACTCTGGAAAACAGTTTGCCAGTTTCTTCAAAAGTTAATCATTCACCTACTTTATGATGTTGCCATTCTACTTCTAGGTATTTGCCCAAGAGAAAGGAAAGCACATGATCACATGATCAAATGAAAAGATGGACATGAATGAATGTTCACTGTAGCCTTAAATAACCCCAAACTGGAAGTCACCCAAATGTCCATCAACAGGTGAAAGACTGTGCTATATCTAGACAAATGAATCTCAGCAGTGAAGTGAATAAACTATTGATAAACTATTTAGATGTTTCAAAATAATTATGCTGTGTTAAGAAAAAAAAAGCCAAGAAAAATGAGAGTATATACCATATGATTCTATTTATATAAAACTTTAGAAAATAAAAACTACTCTATAGTGGCATAAAGCATATCTGTTCTTGCCTGTGGTGGGCAGGGAGGAAGAGCTTACAAAGGGCACAAGAGTCTTTTGGGGTGGTGGATATGTTCATTGCCTTGATTGTGGAAAATAGTCTCAGGAGTTTGTGTATATATCAAAACTTATCAAAATACATATTTAAATATAGTGTTTATTGTATGTAAATTAAGCTCCAATAACACTGTTTAAATTTTTTAAAGGTTTGTTCATTTCACTTTATGTCAATTTCACCTCTAAAAAGAACCAAAAGCAAAGGTTGATCTTGAGTTAATGATAGGCATGTTACCGTTTTTAGGGATAAAGGGTACTGATGTCTGCAACTTATTTGGAAATGCAGCAGCAACTGCAAGAATAGAATGGACTGATGCATGGTTAGAGGGATGGATAAATGGACAGATGTGTTATAACACAGATTTTTTTCCTTTTCCTATTACAGATTCTCATATCGATTTATTTCCATATCAAGTCCACCACAGAGACTTCTGGCAGAGGCTGCCACCCTGTTTCCTTATCTGATGTCTATAAAGCTTCCAGACTGGAAGGTTTTCTAGCTCACCGCTGGTTCTCTCCCTCAATTGTGGAGCATTCCCAGGCTTTCCCTGTGGTTCCTTCCATTAGTATTTTATCTGCAAGAATGCTAGTGAAGTTTCTCTCTATTTCATTGACAAAGAAACGTTTTCACCCTTTTAATCGGCCACTGAGGAAACCCCAGCTGTTCATCCTTGGAATGCCACAGCCACAAAGAGCGTGTGTTTCATTAATCTGTATGTGAGCTAAGGTGGAAAAAATGCTCATCACTGCTATTTACTTTATCCTCCAAATGGATTCTGTACAGATGTTCTATTAGTTTCCTTGGGTTGGCATCACATAATGGTACAGAACAGGGAGCTTAAACAACAGAAATACATTTTCTCATGGTTCTGGAGGCTGGAGGTCCAAGATCAAGGTATTGGCAGATTTGGTTTCTCCTGAGGCCTCTCCTCAGCTTGCAGATGACCCCCTCTTGCTGCCTTTTCACATGCGCTCGAATCCTTGGTATCTCTCTCTGCGTCCTAATGTCCTGATTGAATTAGGACTGACCCTTATGGCGTTATTTTAACTTAGTTATCTCTTTTAAAAACCTATGTCCAAATACAATCATATTCTGAGGTACTAAAACCAAGCAGGACCATGTAGGGCTCCTGGGTACAAATCCTTTCTGTGTCCCCCATTTCTTGCTTGTAGGAAATAGGCTTCATTCAACCTCCTTGACCTTCCTTGAGTTCCAAAGGACATATTTAAACATTTGCTAATCAGGGAAGGCAGAGGATGCTGAGACTAGGGAGAAGCAGTCAAGAAACAACAGCTATGGGACAGGGTCCCAGTTCCTCCTAAAGGGATATACATAACAACATCTTTGAGTTCTTCTGCAGGAACTAAGGCCTCCACCCATGTGGAGGATAGTAACTTCAGGCTGAGCACAAGAGTCCCAGAGCACAGCCCTGCTACCTTACCACCAACCAATCAGAAGAAAGTCACACATCCTGCAGCCTTCACTCCAAATTTTGTCTATAAAAACTTTTTCCCCCAAACCATTGGGGAGTTCAGGGTTTTTAAACAAGAGCCACCCATTCTCCTTGCTTGGGCCTGCAATAAAACTTTCTCTGCTCCAAACTCCAACGTTTCAGTTTATTTGGCTTCACTGTGCGTCAGGCACACGAACTTTGTTTGGTAACAGTACTGGGGGGTAAGGCTTCAATATATGAATTTTGGGGGCACACAATTCAGTGCATAACAGATGTGTGAAGTGAGACATGCACATTGTACCTGCATTCACTCTGTAACCCTTGCAGTGGCTTTTGGTTACAAGCCAAAAGCTTGTGATTAACACCCAAGTGGCCTTTTCCAGAGGCATGGATTCTTCCCAACTCTCTCCGCCTCACTCTAGCTTCAGGCCACCATCATCTCTCATCTGGAATGTTGCAATGGCCTCCAGGCCAATGTCCACATTTTAGCTTTTGACCTCTCTGATTTGTCCTGCACATGGTGGTCAGAGCAAGCCTTGAAACATGTAGGTGTGGTCATGTCCACATTGTCAAGCCCCCTATACTTCAGCCCTTAGTGGCAACCAGGATCAAATCCAAATTCTCACTTGGCCTTACAGTGCCCGTTTCCAAATTCATTTAGTAGCACAGTCGCCATGCTAGCTATGCCCCAGCCACCCTGGCTGCCTGTCTTCCCTTTGATGTCCCAAGGTGCTTCTTTGTCCAGGACCTTCATGCAGGCTGTATCTCTTGCCTGGACCCCCACCACTCCTACCATCTACCTGTTGTATTTAGCATGAAGGGCCCTTCCCGGGAGATGATATTTCCTGACCCCCTCTTCCCCTACCCCCATGCAGACTAGGCTAGACCCACAGGTGTATACTTTCATTACATACTGTGTTTTTTCTTATTCTGTGTTTCAGGGCTGTTATTAATTCTACAGTTATGTGTTTTGGCCCCTGTTTCCTCTCCTATAACACAGACACCATAAAAGGAGGAAGAAGGCTCAATGTGTTCATTGCTGTAGCCCCAGTCACTGGCCAATACATCACATATAAGTGCTCAATAAATATTAAATGAATAAATGAAGGCATGGAAACCTTTAAATCAGCTGACCCCTAGTTGTTTGCCACCATTTACAGATTATTCATTCTATTCTCCCTTTGATCATATTATTCCCTACTGGAGGTTTCATCTGTCAGATGACAGGAGATGAGGAAAAGGACCAATGAGTCATTTTCTGAGCAGCTGTAGTTAAGGTCACGTGGGAAGGGGAGAGAGGGAGTAGGCAGAGAACAAGGTTAACCATTGAGCCGCGGTGCATTGATTAATTGTGATTGATATTCCTCATAGTTACACTGCCCCATTCATTAGCATGGGTAGGTGAAGGTTGGATGTAATTTTAAACAACAGTTTGAGGCATTTCTATTCTGGTCCTGAAACAGCTTAAATATTTTATGAGTTTTTAAGATTGGGAGAAATTAAAGCAAGTATGTAATCTTGCTCTGTGTGTGTATAAATATATACACATATGAAATTTAAATATACTCACACAAAATCTTATTGTAGAGAATCTCATAAATCTAAAAAAGATAGGGAGTCTAAAAAAAACCTACCCATATGTAAACATAATATGAAAATATATTCAGTGTTAATTTCAGAATTTATTGCAATCTGCACTATATCTTTAACAATTGCACATACACTCTCCCAAGAGCGAGAGTGAATTTTTTAAAAATGAAATATTTTGCATAAAATATTTTGATATTTAAAAAAACCAATATAACTTTTAAAAAACCATAAAAGAAATGTCTAGCAGGAGTTGTGAGGAACAGATTTAAGGGGAAAAAAGTCATTTTGCTATAGTTTTTATCCTCTGAAATTGGGACCAATGTACTAGATAATTACGTACTTTGGGATCATTAAGGGGCTTTTAGCAAATAATTTATCTAATGTTCAAATGGGAATGTAAATAAATGAGTAATTTTTCCTTGTTAATTATAATTCTTGTGAATTACAATGTCTAGGCACCTCTCCAGGACCACAAATCCACCCATGAGTCAGAAAATGCCACCAACAATGTTGATGTTGCATTTGATAAAGTTTTTTTTTTCCATGAGTAATCATTATCTTCAATTTTAGACCACTGCAGAAATAAAAACTGACAATAAAGGTAACTTGGGTTTCATTCCATTTCTTGTATGCATTTTATGGGTTATAATATGTTTCTATATCTCAATGAAGCAATATATAGAAGAAGTGTTCCTTTTTATTAAGTTCATATTATGCATATTTTATTGCAACTTGCTACAGTCAAACATCTTTGAAAAGATTAACTCCCAAGTTACTCCCTGTTTCTGCCAAAATGAAAAACAAAGAAAATACATTTCAGTGTGACTTAGGGTAAAAAATTCGATCAACTATAAATTTTAGAACAATCGCGATTTAGATCTGATTTAAGGTTTCAAAGCATTCTGCCACCGATTTAGTTTGATTACCATATTATCCGGTTATGTGCATTAGAAAATGCCTCTGTGATGTGACTTCTGCAAATGATCCTGTGACTTACGCACCTATTTTCCTTTAAAAACCAAATGCAATTCACAGAAGAGGCTTATGGATTTGCAATTAAAATAGGAGTGTTGCCTGAAACCAGAGAGGGTGCAGTCTGACCTTCCATTTGTATAGAGTAGCAGATCCTAATAGTATGTGTGCACGTGTGCATTTTTTTTCAGATTCAAAGGAAAACAATTTGCAAGTGCAAACAGGGTAAGTGGTCTCGGGTTTTTGAGGCTCTGAAGGGTTTGTAAATGCTAATTTTGCAAAGGATACTCAGAGAATTCTTCACGCAGGGGAGGGGGAGAGCTAAGATTTCTCTCTCCACCCACTTAATGAGAGTTGCGGTAGCAGAAATCCCAAGGTTTAAAATTGTAGCATCAGCTCCTGTTTGGGGAGCACCCACTATGCGCTCAGCACCTTCTCTGTATCATCTCCCTCAGTTCCCAGCAAAAGCTTGGCAAGATCAGTGGCATCACCATTTTCACCAAGGGGAAAAGTGGCTTGCTCAAGGTCACAGCTGATAAGTGATGAGGTAGATACAGATCTGGGCCAAGCCAGCTCCCAAGCAAGTCTCTTCTACCTCCCCCCACCCCACCCCACCCACTTTCAGCCCCGGCAGTTTGCTGGTGGCATTAAAGAAGTCTCAGGCCAGTGCTATTTCCACTGCATCCCAGTAAATTGCCGGAGATGCTCTCTTAACTGCACTCAATCTGTGAATCAACTGTTGCTTCTCAGTTCTCACTTAACCCATCCCAGCATCCGCACAGGGCCTGCTGACCACCTCTGGCCGGCCTGCTCTTTGCTACGCCTGCCCCACATGCATCCTACCAGGGGACCTGCTTGCCTATTAAGAGTCACTTGGTTTGTACCCAGTCCTCCTGGCCACAGGGGCTCCTTTATTGTACTGAGTTCATTTAATTAAATACTCCATATTCCATGTAAGCCAGTGAAATAGTGTGAAGAGAAGTTGTTTCTATGGAATTTGAGATGAAAGTTTTCAAAAGATCTTATCAAGGGAGGTCACTACAGAAACTGTTGTCAGATTAGGTGTGGATCAGATAATGCTAAAGGCTTGGGGGAAAAAGGATGACAGTTTAGAAGGATTCTGAATGCTGGTTACGTGGTGTGTATCTTCATGTTCCAGCCACACTTGAAAGAAACCCAAACTGGAAATCACAGACATGGCATTATGGGTGTGGTTTATGGAAACCAGACTGGGGACATTCCATACCCAAAGAAAAGGCATGAGTCCTAAGGCAAACATTTGGTAAGTTAAAGTACATCGTATGTTGTAAATGAAAATGAAGATATTATGGTTCATATGATTTTCTACTTTCATGGGCTTTCCTAGGTAACTGACCAGCTAATGTTCCCCATAGAATCAGATCTTAGTGCACTGACTTTAATTTCAATAGTTATAATGATTAATCTCTACTGACAGCTTACTCTGTGCAGGTAGGGATCCACGATGCAGAAGAATAATGCTTATATAATAAGTAACATTTATAGCCAGCTACTCTTTCCAGGTTTCATCCCCCCACTGCTATAATTACCCCCGTTTTACAGGTGAATCACCCACGATATAAACAGTGTCCTCTAGGCATTTAGGCCACTCCTGGTGACTATAGTGGAGAGAGAATGATAGACATATGGAGTCAGAAGACCTGGGTTCAAATCCCAGTTACCCCACTGATCTACCTCAGACAAGTCAGTGGGCCTCTGAGAGTCCGCCTCACTGCTTTGCTAAAACAAGAACAGTAATACCTCCCTTGCAGGGTTGTTATTAGGACTGCATGAGGGTGCCCAGATGCTCAGTAAATGCTGGTTCTTTTCCTCTCCTTTAAGTGAGGGAGGTAACGCACATCTGCAGAAAGGTAGACAGTCTGTAAGATAGAAACAAATAAGCTGTCATGATGGGAGAGGAGGGAAGGATTCCTTTGGACTGACTGAACGAGGGAAGGCTTCCAAACAGAAGCTGGGCTTGGCACCCAGTTTGGCTTACAGAGTCAAGTACGCTAACAGCCAAGAAATGGAGATGAGAAAGCACAGGCTGTGGGGTGGTGGGAAAGCTTGAGGAATAGAACCAAGTGAGGGTGGAAAGGATAGCTCTGGACAGATAACAGAGGCCTTGCAGGCTGTACCAAAATGGTTGTACTTGACCCAGAAGGCATTCAGATGATTGACTTAAAGCTATGAGAGGCCAAGTAGTAAGAGTGGGAGGTGGGCTGCATGTGAAGCAACATTGCATTCATCCATCCCTCCGCCCATCCATCACCCGTCCATTCCTCCATCCATCCTTCCATACATCCACTCATTCATTTATGCATTCATTCACCCACCCATCTGTCTGTCTACCTATCATCCATTCATCCCTCCATCCACCCATCTACCTACTCTTCCTTCCTTTATTCCTTCCTTCTTTCTTTCCACCCACTCATCCATCTACCCACCCATCCATCCATCCACCCACTCACCCATTCATTTGTCTACTTGTTCACCCATCAGTTCCTTCCTTCCTTATTTCTTCCCTTCTTTCTTTTTAGTTATCCATCTACCCACCCATCCATCCATCCACCCATTCACCCATTCATTTGTCTACTTGTTCACCCATCAATTCCTTCCTTCCTTCTTTCTTCCCTTCTTTCCTTTTGTTTATTTATCCATCTACCCACTCATCCACCTATCCATCCATCTACCTGTTCATCCATCCATCTTTCCATCCTTTCATCTATGTATTCTCTCTTTACAAAAACCCCAGGAAACTATAAGTGCTTTGAAGATAGATTCTTCTCCCTCCTTTTGTGGTAGTAACACAGCTCTTGTCACTACTATTGCTACTAATACACTAGTTAGTCCAATTCCTTATAGTATTAGTGTCTTCTGCTGTTATACACCTCACTTTTATGCACTGTTTTATTTGAGCCTCACAATAGTCACTTCAGGTGGTCAGGACAGGTATATTCACCTCAATTACACAGCAGGACACAGTGTACCATGCTAACCAGGGCCTGGGTGGCATAACAAGAACTTGAAATGCGGTTTTCTGATACAAGATCTTTTCTGCCTTAGCTCCTGCCTTACTTACCTCCCAAAGGTACCGACCTATCAGGCTCAGGAAGAGGGCCTCCTTGCAAGTTTGAGGCCATCAGGGTGGCCGCTGAAGGGCCATCCCCAGCTATGAGCCTCTACTGGTGAATGGGAAGATGGCTGCTTATCATGCAAATGTACACAGCATCTGAATACTGTGTGCACAGAAATGTCCCCATTCATAGAGTAGGAGACAGCTGGAAGTAATCTCAAATGCATTATGCATTGTGATTGCATTGGCAGAGGGGTAAGAAATGTTAAAGTTTTGTTACAATAATAATAACCATTGTGACAATACTATTTGTTTTACTGACGCCCATTTTTTGGCAGCTCTATCGTTATAAACACAGCATGTGACTGTACTTTAATGAGACTGTATAAATGTACGCGTGTTCACAAGGATATAGTTATCAAGCCATTCTAGGTCCCCAGTTTCTGGGGTACTTCTCTCTCCACAGCTGTGGCCCGTTGACCTCCAGCTGTGGGCCCACTGTGGTCCTGGTATATGAGGTCATGCCCGTTTGAATGGAGAAGTTCCGGTCCAGAGGGCGGGTGGGCAGGGGGGAGGTTTGCCTCCTGGCTGTACATTAGAATCACTGCCTGCACTTTTTAAAAGCACCCACTCTTGAGCACTGCTCCAGACAGGTTAAATAAGATTCTCTAGAGATAAGGGGCCAGACCCAGGACATTTTTGAAAATTTCCCAGTTAACTCTAAAGTGCAGCCAAGTCTGAGAACTACTGCCCTAGCTCAGGGCTTCTCAGCCTATAACGTGTGCATGGGTCACCTGCGGATCTGTTTAAAATACAGATTCTGAATCAGTTGGTCTGGGGTGGGACGAGGAGGGAAGAGGAGAGGAGGCGGATGGGCCAGGACAATATTGCATTTCTAATAAGGTCCCAGGGATGCTAAGGCAGCCGGGTCCTAGACCACACTTTGGTCAGCAAGGCTCTGGTCAGCCATATGGACCTGCGTATTGGGTTTTCCTTGAAATTCAGCCCTGACTTAAAATGGATTAAAGTGCTCTGGTCTAATGTACACATTGCTATATTTAAAATGGATAACCAACAAGGACCTACCGTATAGCACAGGGAACTCTGCTCAATATTATGTAACAACCTAAATGGGAAAAGAATTTGAAAAAGAATAGATACACATGTATATGTATAACTGAATCACTTTGCTGTACGCCTGAAACTAACACAACATTGTTAATCAAATATACTCCAATATAAAATAAAAAGTTTTAAAAAAAAGTGCTCTGGTCTAGATCTTTTTCAGCTCAGGAACTAACTAATGGGAATTACAGCTGGGGCTGACATTGATAACATTGGAAACACCATGGAGAAAATACCGTAAGGGACAGGAGGTGGGCACATGTTCTAATTTTCAGAAAGAAGAGGTCAGACAAGTCAACTTAAGTGTCTGGCAAAATTCAGGAAGGAATTATTTAATAGATGGTTGGTGACACATGGAAAGGAAGGAGGTGGTCACCAAGAATCAGTTCAGGGCTAAGGAGTTAGGGACTTTCCTGATAGCGTTCTTGGATAGGGAAGCCATTGGAAGACTACCGTCCTTTTATCTGCCTTGAAGAAGTATCACTGGAAGGATTGCATTTATTGTGGTTAGCTGCAAAGAGTGACACAAGAGTCAAATATGCAGAAACAGAGACACAGATGTAGAGAACAAACGTATGGACGCCAATGGGGGTAAGTGGTGGGCTGGCGGTGGTGGGATGAACTGTATGATTGGGATTGACATGTATACACTAATATGTATAAAATAAATAACTAGTAAGAACCTGCTGTATAAAAAAGTAAATAAAATAAAATTCGAAAACAAAGAGTCAAATATGAATGACTCACTTGAACTTGCCTGCTTGCGTGCATCATCTCGGTAAATTGTCGGAACATCTCTCTCTTAGGTAGCAGGAAGTCAATTTCAAGAATGGGGAAACCGAGGCTCAGAGAGACATAAATACAGACACTTCCTCCAAGCTGTACTGCTGGGAGAGCTGGAATTCAAATGCAGATCTGTCTGAATCCAGGCTCTACTTGCTTTCCCAGTCTGTTCCATTGACAGTTGGAGCCGGAACTTTGACTGAACTGGAGAAAGCAGGCATTCCACAGGAGGATTGTCTACTGCGCGTGTGAGGAGAGCACTGTTCTTGGTTGTGGGTGAGCAGGGTGTGGCACCCCACAGTGAGGGACGCTGTGGAAACAATGGTTGCAGTGAAAAGAGCAAGGCCTTTTTTTAAAATTTTTTTTAACTTTTAATTTTATGTTGGAGTATAGCTGATTATCAATGCTGTGATCGTTTCAGGGGCACAGCAAAGCGACTCAGCCCTACATGTATCCATTCTCCCCCAGACTCCCCTCCCATCCAGGCTGCCACATAACACTGAGCAGAGTTCTTGAACAGGACCTTTTTTGGTAGAACTGCTGCAAAGGATTAGGTGAGAAACTGTTTGCAAGGCACCAAGCAGGCTCTCCCCACATCACAGCGGAAGCTGTTTTTATAAGTAAGTTAGATAAACATGATGGGCATGATTCCTTCCAACTCTGATTCTACTGGAATTCTTGGCTTTGCAGACAGCGGACAGAGCACTACTGGTGCTCTTGTGGGCCCTCACCACGTGCGCCTTTGCCGATTCCACCCCAGCACCCTCTCTTCTTCTCTCTGCCTCTGTCAATCATTGGTCAGATACAAGCCGTTCATCTTTGCCTGCACCAGCCTAGTCAGTTTCTCCCATCATTAAACTTGTCAGAGTTTATTCTTGTCACAAACAACCCACTCACTGCTCAGTTATGTTCTTAGGAAGGTATGGTTCTGCCACTGTTTCTTGTGCATCTGTCTCATCTTCTTGAATGGCTCATCAGTGTCTTTAGGGCAAGTGACCCAGATGATCAGAACCCTAAGCTTCCGTGGATGGATTTCTCCTTCAGGGAAGATTTACAGCTCTTGGGTGATTTCTAAAGGTCCACATTTCAATACAATACGTTTCCTTATTTCAGCATATAATGAACGTTTCCAAAAAGGACGGAGGAAATTGATCACCATGAAGCTTCTATTACATGTTAGATCCTAGATCAGGTTATTTTAAAAACAACTCCTGGGCTTCCCTGGTGGCGCAGTGGTTGAGAGTCCGCCTGCCGATGCAGGGCACACGGGTTCGTGCCCCGGTCCGGGAAGATCCCACATGCCGCGGAGCAGCTGGGCCCATGAGCCATGGCCGCTGAGCCTGCGCGTCCGGAGCCTGTGCTCCGCAATGGGAGAAGCCACGACAGTGAGAGGCCCGCGTACCACACAAAACAAAACAGTACCACAAAAAACAAAACAAAATAAAAAAACAACTAAAAAAACATCTCTTTTGTGCCTCGAGATCCCCTAAGACATCCGCTAAACCACCATGTTCTAGCCTGATGCAGTCTGTTCTTGACTGAGTTGGGGAGGAAGAGGTACTGCAGGAGCCTCTACAATCCATGTTTTTCTATTTACAGCTTCAAGACACAACACAAAACAAAACACAACCGGCAACACCATGCAGCGCTGCTATACCCGGCAAGGTGATGTTTGTTCCTCTGTGCCTGCTGTCTGGGCATCACGTCTTGAACAATTTCTACCACACATCACACCGGATGTTCTCACACTTTAGTCACTGATACTTTTGTCAGGAATGAAAATTGCCACACGTGGCTTGAAGATGTAGACCTTCAAAACGGGCAGCAGTGAGCGGCTTCTTTGTGTATTTAAGAACACGGCCCTCACTCAGCGCTTTTGCCGGTCTATCTGGGTTCCAGGTAAATAAATATCCAGACAAGCCAGCCACAGTCACCTCTCTTTAAGGTTCACTTGGAAATCCATGCCTTGGGTGTCTTTGTTTTTGGCACAGTTGTTGCAAATCCACTTAAATCGGTTGACTGTCAGATGCAGTTTTGGTGGCTTTGAAAAGCATTTTACAACAAGCGCAACCATCATCAGTGTCAGGGAGAGGGCTCATCACGCTGTGGATATAAGTGTTTTCTTATTTAAAACACTCGACCGGGGCTTCTTGGCCTGCATCTTGAGATACTGATAGAATAAACTGGAACTGACAAAATATATTAAGTTGTGCTAAATCTCGTTTCATCTGCTAAGTGATCCTAGCGGTAGTGGATACAGAAGGTTTAAGTAAATATCATGGGGAGAGGCTGACATGTATGGGAGAATTTTGAAACGTGAGAACGACCTTCCCCCTTTCTTTTTTTCTCCGCAAAGTGGGAAGAGAACATCGTCACCTGACCTTCGTAGGTGGACACAAATGCAGGTAGTGCTTTGTAGGCAACCAGATCTGCTGCTCTGCTGCTATTCAAAGTGGCTATGGGTGCCAAGGACTGAGATGCGCTTGTGGGCTTTTAACGTGGTGATGACACTCCTTGCTCTCAGAAGAGTGATGTGACTTGTTGTCTGTCACTGCAGTCCTGGTAGTCACCTAAGCAAGTGGCCTGTGACAGAATGCTTAGGCTGGTGACAAATAGCCCCCAAATCTCAGTGCCCTAACAAAGGTTCATTTCTCACTGGCACCTAGGGTTGCCAGACTTAGCCAATAAAAATACTGGACACCCAGGCTTCCCTGGTGGCGCAGTGGTTGAGAGTCCGCCTGCCGATGCAGGGGACGTGGGTTTGTGTCCCGGTCCGGGAAGATCCCACATGCCGTGGAGTGGCTGGGCCCGTGAGCCATGGCCGCTGAGCCTGCGTGTCTGGAGCCTGTGCTCCACAACGGGAGAGGCCACGGCAGTGAGAGGCCAGCGTACCACAAAAAAAAAAAAAAAAAAAAATACTGGACACCCAATTAAATTTGAATTTCAGAAAAATAACAAGCACATTTTTTTTTAGTGTAAGTATGTCCTGTGCAATATTTGAAATGGCACGTTTATGTGAAATTCAGATTTAATTGGGCATTCTGTATCTTTTTGAGAAGACTTACTCCCACTATGTATCCACCATGGTCTGCAACGGGCTCTGCTCACCTGGGTACCAGGTAAGAAGAAGAAGAGAGTTCTGGAAAGTCTCACACTGGCAACTCAGTGCTCCATCCAGGAGGGGATGCATATTATTTTGCTTATAACTCATTGGCCAAAACTGGTCATGTGACTTAGGGGTCCAGGAAGTACAGTCCTGTGGTGTGCTGAAAAATAGAGAAGTGAATTCAAGGTCAGCCTGGAAGGTCAGCCAAGCAGGAAGGAAAGGGAGGGCCCTCTAGTAGTATAACTGGTGTCTTAGTCCATCAGGGCTGCTGTAACAAAATACCACAGACTGAGTGGCTTATAAACAACAGAAATGTATTTCTCACAGTTCTGGAAGCTGGAAGTCTGAGATTAGGGTGCCAGTGTGGCCAGGCTCTGGTGAGGACCTTCTTCCAGTTTCCATATTGCAACTTCTCTTTGTATCCTCTCATGGCAGAGAGCAGAGAAGAGAAACAAGCTCTCTGATGACTCTCTTATTTATTTATTTTATTTTTGGCTGCGTTGGGTCTTCATTTCTGCATGCGGGCTTTCTCTAGTTGCAGGGAGCGAGGGCTACTCTCCGTTGTAGTGCACAGGCTTCTCGTTGAGGTGGCTTCTCTTGCTGCAGAGCACGGGCTCTAGGCACACGGGCTTCAGTAGTTGTGGCACGTGGGCTCAGTAGTTGTGGCCTGCAGGCTCTAGAGCACAGGCTCAGTAGTTGTGGCGCACGGGCTTAGTTGCTTTGCAGCATGTGGGATCTTCCCAGACCAGGGCTCGAAACCCGTGTCCCCTGCATTGTCAGGTGGATTCTCAACCACTGCACTACCAGAGAAGCCCTCTGATGATTCTTACAAGGATACAAATCTCATCCTAAGGCCCAATCCTCATGACCTCATCAAACCCTAATCACTTCCCAGACGCCCCACCTGTTAATACCATCACAAGGGCAGGGGCAGGGTAGGGTTTCAGCATATGAATTTTGAGGGGACTCAAACGTTCAGTCCATAACAGTTTGTATTCTCCTTTTTGACTCTGTCCATTGCAGTCCGGAGAAAAATGTCCCTTACCCCAAAGATGTCTCCATCCTAACTCCTAACACCTGTGACTATGTTATCCCACTTGACAAAAGGGAATTTACAGGTGTGATTAAGCTAAGGATCTTGAAATGGGAGATGATGCTGGATCATTCTGGTGGGCCCAATGTCATCACAAGTGTCCTTAGAAGAGGGAAGCAGGAGGATCGGAGTCAGAAGATGTGACCATGGAAATAGACATTGATGCAGGCAGCCTCGGGAAGCTGGAAAAGGCAAGGACCGGATTGTTTTTGTAGAGTCCCCAGAAGGAATGCACCTCTGCCAACACCTTGATTTAAGCCTTGTAAGACTCATCATGAACTTCTGACCTCTGGAACTGTAAGAGAATAAATTTATGTTGTTTAGAGTCACTAGGTTGGTGGTTATTTGTTATAGCAGCCATAGGAAACTCATACATTCATGAAGAGAAATTGGAGACCAGCTCCTGGGGGTTGGATTTCTTGTAATGCCAAGCAGGAAGCAAACCAGGCACAGAGCCAGGAAGCAAGAAGCCAGGCAGAGTAAATATGATATGACGCCAGAACGTGGTCCTCCTCTGACAGAGTGAAGAATGGACAAAGTGTGGAAGACAGAAGCTACTGGGGTCAGAGGCTGGACACTGCCTGCTAAATGTATACTTCTTGTATTATCTGTATTTATTTTCCTGGCACTATCCTTTAGTGGTTAGCACACTACGTAGAAAAGTCTAACTTGTTTCAGTTTTAATAGAAACTTCCAGAAGCTTTGTATTCATGTTTTGTCTAAAGTGCTGCAAAGCAGACAATGTGCTCAGGGGCCACTGCGATGGTGGGTGTGAATTAGTGTAAGAAGTCCACTGAAGGACAAAAAGAGACTCAGATAGAATATTCGGGGCTCCTTGATCCACCACCACTGTCCTAGATTTTGAAATTTGTGTTAATAATGGGCAATGTATCATTTTTCCATAGTATTATTTTGAGAGAAAAGCCAGTTGCGTAGAGTGGGAGTAACATTTGACTCCCAGAATCATGGTGAGTGATTGCTATGTGAACCACCTTCTCCTGTGGTCCCCCACCCATAGCCAGAGAGACACAAAAATGAATAAGGACCTGACAGGGAGTTATGGGGTTTGGAACAAATATTTGGCATGGCATAAATATTTCATGAGTAAGTGAATGCATGAAAACTCTTGAATGATTTTCATAAACTTTTATATCTTGGTTGAGTTTTATGTATCTAAGTTTATCCATAAATGGGAGATGGAGGAACACTGGTGTATTTTATTTTCCATTATTGTTCAGAACAAGTCACCCCTACCTCATTATGATATAGACTCAATTGCCCATGGATGATATTCTGAAAAGTCCAGCTTTATTCTGTGGGGATCTTACTAGGTCCATGCAAATTTTAGAATTTGAATGCTATGCCTTGACCTCTGGTGCCACATAGTTTCACATTCTTGGTTTGCGATTAGTCCTGTCTTTTATAATTTTAGTTTTTTTCTTTGTCATCCCAGATCACCATTAAATTGTTCTTTCACTCGGAGCTGAATGCACAGCCAGGGCAGGGTGGAGGTTTGTTGGGACTGGGGGGAATGAAATGGGGGGTTGACCCTGTTGCTTGTCTTAGAGGCTCCATCCAAAGTGCTCTGGAGAATTTCCTCCAGAAGCAAGACTGCTGAAGGAGAGGTGGTGCCGTGCAGGTGCGTGCGACAGAGGAATGGCGGGAGAAGCGGACAGCTGGCCAGCCAAAGATGAGTCTTCAGGACCTCTGAGCTGGACAAGATGTCCTCGGTGCTGACTCACAGAAGTCTCTGCACATCTGTGGGATTTCTCCCTGGAGGAAAATAAGCCTGTGAGGGCTCAGTGTTCAATCTCAAGGGGAGATTATCCTCTAGCCCCACTGATACATATCAAAAACAGAGATGTTTCCAAAAAACTGCCTTCTGGCTCCTCTCTCCAGCAAGGAACATTGACCCAATGTTTAGTTATCATCTCCCTTCTCCATTCTTCCTCATTTCTCTGTAAGTCTCATGTCTCTGTAAGTCACATCTGATTCAAATGTCTGTGCCCTGAGGTAGCTTCCTAATTCAAAGGAGTGCGCATGGGAGTCAATGGACACTCGCCCATTGATTCCAGTGCTATTGAGGGCCTCCTGAGAACCGGAGACAAACATCTCATTTCCATCATAGGACAACACTGCGGTGTTTACCGTGGTATCCCTCTCTTAGCTATACTTACTTTTTTTCAACTTATTCCTTACCCTCCTCTTTCAGGAACTCAACATTCTGGCCAAAGCCAACTGTTACCAGTGACAAGAAAAAAAGCGATGATGTTGTCAATGGCAGCTACGTTTACTGAAGCCTCACCTTGTGCCAAGCGTGGTTTTAAGCCCTTTCCACATATTAACTCATTTAATTCTCCCACCAACCTTATGACTTTCATCAAGAAGCTAAAACCCTAGCCATTCACCAGTTGGCCTGGGCCTTTCCTTTCATCTGGGATGTCCTTCCTCAAACCCTTTCCTAAGGGAATAACTAAATCCTACATTTCCACTGAGGTTGAATGAAGGTCATGCTCTGTGGAAAGCCGTTCTGGCTGTCACTGGGTAAGAGTGGGCTGCCCTCCCACTCCACACATCCCTGTGTACCTGTGGGATCCTTCCCACGGCGGTCAATTTCCTTGGGATGTTGTAGTAAGTGCTCCTACATAGTAAGGACTGGCCTTTGGCACGTGCTTCCAGGACACATCCACACCTGTGGTCATGTCACCATCTCATGAGTGCTTGCTGTGGGTGGGTTGTTTTTTTCTAAAAAGCAGTAAAAGGACTGAGTTTAATGTCAGAGTGAAAAAGAGACAGTGCACATGAGCACAGGTACAAAGATGGCGAGGACTGGCCAGGGATTTGCAGATGTCAGAGGTGGGGATTAAACAGGTTGACTAAACCTGTGAGGGGCTGGGATGGTCTAGCTGACACATGAATCGGTGTATTCACTAGAGCACTGACAGTGCTCAAGAAAATCCTTTCTTCATTCGCATGGAGAAAAAGAGAATAAATGGAAAACTCTGTTCTACGGGGCAGGCTGGACAGATTCCTCATTCGCTCCTTAAACAATTACTCAAAAAAAATTTTTTTTTCACACTCTTGTTCATCTGAGGAAACAGATCAGAAGGGATGAGGGTGGCTCAGCTCCCTTGAGCTACAAATAGGCAGGGAAGACAAATGTCCAGCTAATGTTCAGTTGGTAGGGCACCATCTCCTGGACTGTTGATAGATGTTAATAAGCATTGAGCCAAAAAGGGTCCCCATGGTCAGCAAAGCATGAGGAATGCTGGCTGGAACAACATTTTGTGGACTTTCTAGATGCAGGACTTCTCAGAGCCTTTAACATCCTAATGTACCTCATGACAGTTTAAGAGGGGTTGTTCGATGTAGCGCCACCCAAATCCATTTGACGGTGCAGTTCGTTTTTCAAGGAGCGTCTCAAAGCACTAGTGTTCCCTTGAACAGAATTTGGGAACCACTCTCCTGTTGCCATCTCTCTGCTGGAAAGATCACATGCTTTTCATGGACTGCAAAAAATCCTGTGTCCATAGCAACTTATCCTGTGGGGTGTTTTACTGGATTAAGGGTAGAGGGGGAGAAATATTTAGCAAATGCAGAATCTAGGTATTTTGCTGAGCACTTCTGATGTTAAAGTGAGATAATTGAAATCACACTAAAGTTCAAAAGCCTCATTTGTGTACATGAGTCTAGTGCCAATTTATCTATCACTACACTTGAATAATATAAAATTTTATTCAGTACTAATAGTGTGGGTCTAATTATATGTTTTTCACACATGTGGAATTAAGGGCACTAAAGATAAAATAAATAATCTGGAAAATTAGTTTTTAGGAGCTTCATCTCATATTCAACACAAAAAACATTAACGCAGTTGAATATTTTTTTCTCCAACAAGCAGGACAAGTAATATTTAAGAAACACTTAAATGAAGACAAATGTCCTCACCAGCACTTTTTATACACTACATTGGTTGAAGGTGTTATTTCATAATTACGTCGAATGAAAACTAAGGTAATTTTGGCCAGTGAGCACAGCCAAGTTATTAAAAAGCAAATTTTTTTTATTGCATTGACTATATTCAGCAAGCATTAAATGAGTACTTACTATGTGCAAAGCATTGCAGTAAGTGGGTAGGATGATGCTACGGTCAACTGGATAGAGAGCCTGCCTTCTAGAAGCTTCTAATCTCATGGTCAGGGGGTGGGCATCTCAGTTGGAGAGCTTCTATTGCAAATAACATCACTTGTTTGGCTTACTTAACTGAGAAGCTCAAGGGTAGGTCTGGCGTCAGGCATGGCTGGATTCAAGCACTGAAAGCTGTCGGCAGGGTGTGTTTTTTTGCTCAGTCTGTGTGCCTTCTCTGCTGGTTCTTCTGCCCCAGTGATGGCAAAACAGCTCCCCCAGGTCTCATCCCACACTCCCTTTCAATTTCTCCTCTGGTAGTTTTGACAGTAGTCTGGAGACTCTCTGACTGGACCAACCTGGGTCACATGTCCATCCTCGAGCCAATCAGGGAGACCAACACACTGAGCACTGATTGGTTTAGGCCTTGGAAAGCCCCACCTACAACACTTTAACCGCAGGTGGGGCGAGTGGGGTTGCCCAGATGGAAGTTGAGGCTCTTGTTTGGTGAAGGGGATTTCTGCTGGGCAGGCTGACCATATGTCTCCACTATGTACAGGGAGGCAGACCTGGAAATGAACAGTTACTATGAAAAACAGAGGAAAGGTATAATGGGGGACAAGAGTCGTGCTGGGGGAGACCGGAAGACTGAATGTGACATTGATGTCTGTGTGGGGTGTGAATACTGAAAGATTAAAAATAATGTCAGTGACCTGAGAGAGGGAGGAAGGATCAAAGGAATGGTATCAGAAAAATCAAGAAGCATGACGTTGAAGTGTGTGCCAAAGGATCTGAGAATTTCAGTGTGACTAGAGTTCAGAAAGCCCAGAGAGATGGAGTAAGAGGAAGGTGGCAGAGATAGTGGAGGGTCAGATCGTGGAAGGCCTTAAAAGCCATCCAAGGAGGCTTTTACAGGCATCTGTAAGGTCGCTGAAAAATAAACATAAAAATGCTGAGTGTAACTTTCCAAACTGCCTTCCACTGCACTGCACTCGTTAGCATCAGGTTTTCGTGATTAAGCATGTTACTTTGAAGCCAACTTTTAAAAAAAAATCTCCTACACTTCTTCCTATTAAAGAGTAACGTTAATTGGTGAGTGTATATAAAAGAGGGTTCTATGGCCCATTGAGTTTATGTAGATTGAAATGCTGAGCAGGCCTGAGCAGAAGCCTCGGTGGGGAAGAGAAGGTTGGCACTCTTCAGCTTCATGTCCTCTTTCCTGTTTACAGCCAACCCCTTACAATGCTGACAGTGCTGGGGAAAAAGATAAACAGAGTTCTCCTTACAGCTTCCTAAAGAAAGAAAAAAAAATAGCCCCAGACTCCACAACCCATTTCATTGCTGAGGAATCTTTTTGTTTGGCAAACTTTATTTCCTTCCTGAAATGTGGGACCAGGAAGAAAATGACAGCATCCCTTTCTCTCTGACCTTTATTTTTAATGTTTCATAAAATTTTAAAGGTTACTTTCCATTTCCAATTATTACAAAATATTGGCTATATCCCCTGTGTTGTACAATACACCCTTGACCCCTTCTTACATCCAATAGTTTGTGCCTCCACGACCCCATCCCTATATTGCCCCTCCTCCCCACTGGTAACCACTAGTTTGTTCTCTGTATCTGTGAGTCTGCCTCTTTTTCGTTATATTCACTAGTTGGTTGTATTTTTTAGATTCTACATATAAGCGATATCATACTGTTTTTGTCTTTCTCTGACTTATTTCACTTAGCATAATGCCCCCCAAGTTCATCCTTATTGCTGCAGATGGCAAGATTTCAATCTTTTTATGGCTAAATAATATTCCATTGTATATATACCACACATTCTTTATCCATTCATCTGTGTTGGACACTTAGATTGCTTCCATATCTAGGCTATTGTAAATAGTGCTGCTATGAACATTGGGGTGCATCTCTGGACCCCTATTTTGAATTACATTGATGCTGGAAGTTTCAGATCCCAGCTCCCACTACAGCTTTCATTCATTCATCAAACATTTATGAAGGGCTGCAGTGTGCCTGGCACAGTCACAGGCACTTGGGACATGTTAACGGATCAAATAGGCAAAGTCCTTTCTCTCATGGAGCTGATATTCCAGAAAGGGCATCAGACAATGGCCAATAAACAAATCCATGTGCTATGGGGTGTTGGGTTGTGTCATGTATGAAGGGAAAGAGCAGGGCAAGGGGTAGAGGGTAGGAGGACATGCTCTTTCAGATGCTTGACAGGGAAAGTCACACAAAGACCTGCATAAAGTAAGGGGGTGTGTTAGAGTTCTCCAGAGAAACAGAACCAATGGGATGTGCGTGCATGTGTGTGTGTGTGGTACGATGTGCATGTGCATGTATAGACATAATATGTATAAGGTTTATTATAAGGAATTGGTTACACAATTATGGAGGCTGACAGGTCCCAACATCTGCCGTGGGCTAGCTGGAGGCACAGGAAAGCTGATGGCAGAGTCCTCACTGGAGTCTGAAGGCCTGAGGTCCAGGTGTGAGTTCCAATCCAAAAGCCGGCAGGCTCAAGACCCAGTAAGAGCTGATATTTCAGTTTAGGTTTGAAGGCTATAAAAATAGCTCAATGTCCCAGCTCAGTCAGTCAGGCAGGAGGAGTCTCCTCTTCCCTGATCTTTGGTTCTGTTCAGGCCTTCAACTGATTGGATGAGGCCCACCCACCTTGGGGAGGGCAATCTGCTATTCTCAGTTTACTCATTCAAATGTTAATCTCATCTAGAAACACACTCACAGGCACATTCAGAATAATGTTTGATCAAATGTTTCGGCACCACGTGGCCCAGTCAACTTGACACATGAAATAAACCATTGGAGAGAGTGAGGCACACAGGTGTGAAGGAAAGAGCATCACAGGCAGAGAGAACAGCAGATGCAAAGGCCCTGAGGTGAGCCCTTGTTTGACGTGCTAGAGGACCAGGCAGGAGGACAGTGGGAAGGGGAGGAAGCAACGTGCTCGAAGGGCAGGATTGTGGGAAATGAGGTCCTAGAGGTGGCAGGGGTGAGGGTGTTTGTGGGTCATGAGAAGGACTTTGGTTTTAAGGGGGACTTGACTTCTGCCCTCTTTCTACCCTGCTTGCCCTATTCAGACCTCCTTGGTCCTTCCAACGCATGAGGCCATGTGTTTATTTGATGTCTGCCTTGCCTAAAAGACTGTGACCTCAGGGGAGTCAGGCTGAGAACTCCTTTATCTCTGTGTCCCCAGTACTTCATGGGACACAGAGTAGGATCTTAATATGCATTTGTTCGGTCAATGAAGTAAGCCTGTCTTCTGACAGGAGGTATAAGAGCCGAATTTAAAAAGTATGGATTTCCTTTTATTTCTGTTTTTCTTTCCAAGGGTTTTGCAATTGGATCCAATCTCTAGTCAACCAAATTCAACAAACATTTGTTGCTTACCTTCATTATGCAAGGCATTGTGTTGGGTAGTGGGGACTCAGAAATGAGAAGTAAAAATAAACACACAATAAACAAACTACGACATGCCAGTTGCTGGACTCAGTGTTTTGCCTGCGTTAACTCTCATTTGATTCTTGCAATAACCCTCGGAGGCAGGTTGGGTTGCGATGCCTGCTATAGAAGGAGGAGACAGAAGCTCAGGATTCAGATTCGGGTTGTTCAGACTCTAAAATCTTTCCCTATCCTCCACCACGGTCAGGGAACTTGCCGTGGGGTAATGGTGAGGTGCCGAGTGTGGGTCATGTTTGTATAGCTATCTACAAGTCGTACTATCGTAAACGCAAAACTTGAGTCTAGATGTACTGGGATCAGGTCTGGAAACAGCTTCTTAAGTCAACCTGCGGATTGGGAGTTTTGGGTAGTAAAGTGATGAGGCTGTGTGGGCATGGGCAGTCTAGGTCCCTGGGTACTTCCGGTACGGTGATTTCCCCCCCGCTCCCCTCACGGTCAAATTCATCTCTGCCTGCCGATTCTCACCGTCTTCTCACCTGAGACAAACAGGTCCTCTTCCCTCCTCTCTGTTTCATTTGATTTCTAATATCTTCCTAATTTCATTAAAGGACAAAAATAACTTTATTATTTCTGTAGCAATGATAAATATGCATTGAAAAATGTAAAGATATGTAAAATCGGAGAAGAGAAATGGAAACCTATTCCAGGTTGCGTGTGTGAATGAGTGAATGGGTTGATGAATGGGAAGTAAGTCGTGTCACCATGAGGGTGGCGACTCGGAACGGTTTGTTTCCCAGTGTTCTCTCTTCCGCCGATGTGACTACAGAAATGGAGGTGGCCCCCATCCAAATATCACTTCCTTAGGGCGCTACAGCTCTCTTTTTTCCACTCATCCTTAGCCCTGCCTTGGGTTTCAGTGGCTGCAGGGAATCCCATTCAAACTTCTGAGTGAATGCATCCATTTCCTGCCCTGGAGATTGATACAGGGATGGGTTTAACCGAGATGCTCCTCACCGCGCAGGTACAAGACACAAGTTTTGCGGAAGTAATTTCTTTCTGCATCTCTTGCACATATCATCCAGTTGAATTTTTTGAGTTAAACTCAGCTTCCGGTGGAAGGATGGCTCTGATTTGTAAAACTGTATTACAAGTGGTAAAAATTATTTTGCTAATTATACTATGCCACCAATGTATAAGATGTGATTCATATGTAATCACCATTTTAATGTGTTATTCCTTCCACAGGAAAAAATGTGATGGGAATAAAGTATCAATATTCTCCTTAAAATAGACAGTTCATACTGACATGTAATTTAAGCAAAGGATGAGATATCAATTAAAAGAGGGTGATACGACATTTTGCTCTTCTTTTCCCCCTCATTTTATGTTGAGAGGGCGTATCAGAGATGTTTGAACATTTTCTTTATTAAATTACAGAAAACCAGTTTAATACTGGTGTATGTCAAAATGAATATAAGAGCAGGAAAGACGACCTTTAAATTACCTTTATTTATCTTATGATATGTTATCTAAGACATTACAGTACCTCACGTTAAAGATTCATATCTTGAAGAATCTTATCAATTTTGTTTTTGAATGACAGCAATTTGTAAAAATAAATGACATTGTAATATGTCAGTCATTATCTATAGGGCCTTGGAAGATTTTACAATAGGTAACTAAAAAAGCCATGTGGGTTAGAGAGAGTGAGTTTGGGACTTGGAAATACATAACATTTTGGAGGTCATTTCATGAAAGCATTTTCAGGACTAACACTTCCTCAACTTGATTTAGCTACAGTGTCTACAAATCACGTTAGTCTTAATTTGTTGGATCAAGCAGTGCAAAATGAAAGTGGTAACCTATATATCAGGAGCAGGCAGTAATTTTTGTTTCTGGAATTCATTTTGTTTAAACGGTAATTTTAGTTATACATTTTCCCTGGTGTCTAAATCCATTTCTGCTACACTGGGAACCTAATATATGTTTTAACAAATCAATGAAGGAATGAATGAGGAAGGAGATGAATGAGTGAAAAAAATGGGTGGATGGATGGATAGCTGGATGGGTAGGTAAATAAGTGTTTCATTGATTAGTGGATGGAGGAATTGATGGCTCGATAGTAGATGAACGTGAGGCTCTTAAGCCCAAGGATTGAATGAATAATTTTGCGGGATGGCTTTTCCAGCTCAGGCAGTGGCTGAGTTCACGAATGTCTGCGTTTGACCATGACAGTGGTCTGTAGAAAGAAGCATGGACTCAGGAGGCTTTCTCGATCCACTCACCCAGTCTCCTCCTAAGGGCCCGGGTTCTGTACTTCAGGAGCTGCTCAGAGACCTGACCTCTGCCATTGCTTCTGCTTGGGTGAATTGTAACTCTCTGTTGATGAGACTTTTTCCTCCCCCAAGCTCTGAGCCCCTGGAGAGCAGGGCTCTCCCTGCCTTAATCATTTGGTATTCCCAGCGCCTTGTCCAGGTCCCGGCATGCTATTGTTTTGCTCAAAAAATAGTCCCTGAAAAGCGTCAACTGGAGTCAGACAGTTGAGGGTGCCAGTCCCCGCTCTGGGTTTTTGTCACTCGCTCTCTAACTCTGGGTGAGTGTCTTGATTTCTCTGATCCCCAGGAGCCGCATCCATTCAAAATACTTTGTGCCTAGCATCCAGGAAGCTCAATAAACATTAGCTAATTGTTTAAATAAATACCATGTGTTCTTATAGCAATGGACCACCCTCTGGGAACACACATCCCTGAAGTCTCCTCTGAACTCTGCGTTTCGAGAAGCAACTTTGTGTTTTCTTCTATGGTCCTCTGCATAGAGTTTCCTCCTCAGCAGCCTCTCTGCATGACCACGTTAGAGTCCAGATGAGGCCATGGCAGTGAAACAAACAAGAGGAGTGATCCTTTACTGTACTGGTGTCTCAGGAAAATGGGGCACGAGAGGACGCTCCTGTCACAGGTCTTGGGTGACTTCCTTGGGATGGGCCGCCAAATGAGGGTCCTTGGCTTCACGCAGGAAAGAATTCAAGAGCGAGCCATTGTAAAGTGAAAGCAGGTTTACTGAGAGATACACATTCCACAGGAGGAATGTGGGCTGTTTCAGAAGGTGAGAGCAGCCTCGAAATCTGTGGTGGTTGGTTTTTATGGGCTGGGTAATTTCATAGGCTAATGAGTGGGGGGATTATTCCAACTATTTGGGGGAAGGGGCGGGGATTTCCAGGAACTGGGCCACTGCCCACTTTTTGGCCTTTTATGGTCAGTCGTGCAACTGTCATGGTACCTGTGGGTCTGTCGTTTAGCTAATGTATTACAATGAGCATATAATGGGCTCAAGGTCTCCTGGAACTCGAAGCTTCTGCCATCTTGGACCTAGTTGGTTCTAATCAGTTTTTGTCGTGTCCTCAAGGGCTATGTCATTCTTTTAGAGGTTTTTCCCTGCTGCCTTCCGTCCCGTTCATCACTGCTACCCCACAACCACCACCTTGACTCTGAGCTGCTGGCAGCTTTCTCTCTTGCTCAAGGTGAGGGGAGTCCCCACGATGGCACACATGAGCACCCCGGAAGCAGACGGCCTGCGTCTACAACCCAATGTTGCTAATAGCTGACTCCAGTGCCCTAAGCCTCCATTTCTCATCCGTGCAATGGGGTTAATAAAACTCTCCACTTTCTATATTTGTTTCAGGATTAAATGAGCCAGGCTTGCCTGCCTCATGCTGAGCACCCAGTAAACGTCCATGATGATGATGGTGCTGACGATGTCTGACATTCATGGAGCACTTGGGGGCTCACCCAAGAATGGGTTTCGATGAGATGTAACATCGTTGGAAGTCAGAACAGAATAAGGCCCTAATTTTGATTTGCACCCAGGGTTGTCTGCCATCCTAGAAGCATTCAGAAATTGCCGGTTATCATGCAGATGAGTATTTGGAGGAGAGCCTGGCTTGTAGTAGGTGCTCAATAAATGTTAACTACTAATGTTAAAGTAAAATATTAGTAAGACATACAAGGTTAACAATGAACAAACCGGGGTCCTTGACATGAAGGGACTTGCTCTGTGAGGGACGGAACTACAGACCCAGGGAAGGATAACATACAATTGAAGCAGATTCTGTCTTAGAGGATTCCAGAAGAGCCTCTCTAGGGTTGGAGTGACTTAGCCAAAGTGTCAGGGACGCTTCTTGGGTGATGTGACAGCAGAGTCAGACCTTGAAGGATGGTGAGATCACAGGGATGAATTGGGAGGAGATGGACGCTTTGGGCAGAGAGAGAAAACAGTGTGATCAAAGCTCCGGTGTTGACCTTGGCTTTTCTACAAGGATTGGAGCAACGTAGAGATTGCATGACCCCCATGCGAGGATGAGATGCCCCTTTGTGATGCATTCCATTCTTGTAAATCACACACTCATGGGAAACATGACTTTTGCAAGGAATGCGGCAAAATATGAATATGCTTGCTATATAAAGAGCTTGGGAAAAAATCAAGAAAAAGAAGAACGCTAATATAAAAATGGTCAAAAACATGAGACTACGACCTGCAGTCAGGGCCGGCTTCATGGTTGTATGATTGAGAAGTTGCACAGGCCCTGTGCTTGGAAGGGCCCCATGTTGGGTTAAATTCTTTGCTGTCACCATCTTGAAATTCTTAGTGATCTTTGAACAAGGGGCTTCCACACTCTTGTTTTGCACTGAGCCCCACAAATTATGCAGCCAGTTCTGTCTGCAGTGAAGAAATACGAAGCAGCAACATGTATATGTCAAGAAAACTTGTTATTGTTAATCAAGGTTATACGAATTGAATTATAAAGACATGCTAATTTATATTTATCAAATTGGCCAAATGATAACAATGCGAGCAAGGGGGCGGTGATCGCGTATGTTAGAAGCTCCTGGTGGGCTTCCAAACTGGCTCGGCATCCTCATCCACTCTCTCCCCCCACAGGCTTGGTCAAAAGCAAACACTAAATGTCCCCCGTGCTTCCAGCCTCCACCTTCCAAAACCACACCCTCCTAGGCCCTGACCCCAGCGAAGCCCTTGCACATTCTATCCACATCCTCATGTTTGCGGGCAATTCTTTTCTTCCCGAGGACTCCAGCCCTGCAGCCGGGAGGTAGCCCTGTCTTCTTCCTCAACCAGTATTTGGACCCAACCCTGGGCCAAAACTCTGGGACCCTGACATACTAACTAAAGGCGGGTGCTGAGCTAGTAGAACCTTCCCCTAAAGCAGGTCTGCTATTTATAGTAAGAGATTACCTCTGCCCCCCTTTGAGATTTGAGACTTTGAGCAAATGTATTGGGTCAGATCTCTTTCAAGTTGTTAAGTGACAGAAAATAAACTCAGAACAGTTGAAGAAGAAAAAAATAGAAAATTTATGGGCAATAGGAAACTCTTCCAACATGCTAAGCAGACATCAGACGCATACATGCACAAACACACATGTATACACACATATATATGCAGACATGCACATATACATGAATATATACACACACACATGAAGGCATACACACCTACACATATATACACACATGCATCTGCAGATATGCACACAGACATGTAGAGAGTCATTGCAGGATTGTTTATGGTAGCATAAAATTAGGAACAGACTGAATGTTTAACAAGGGATATCTCAAATTAATTGCTGAATATCTATACAATCAAATATTATACAATTATTAAACATCCCATTTTCAGAGAATACTAGCTAATATTAATGATGAAAGCTAACATTCTAACATTTATCATGCACCTGATACATCCCAGGCACTCTTCTAAAATAACTCCTTCACTTTAGGATTTTCAAGGATATTTAAGGATGTGACAAAATGCTCATACGCTATTGCTCAATGGAAAAAAAAAACTGGAATACAGAATTGTTTTTATACAGTGATCTCAGGTTTGTCATGTATATTGATATCTATTATGTTATATATACATACAGAAAAATGAACCAACATATTTATTATTTCTGAAGGATTATATCTGGGTGTTCAGATTGCAGGAAATTTTTATTTCTTCTTTATTCTTTTCTTCTGTATTTTATAAATTGTTATTGTGAACCATAGTATAATATTTTTATGATGACTAGAAAACTAAATATTGTTTAGGTGAAAGTGGGAAGAAGAGTTATTTGATTTGATTTGAGAGACAACATGAAAGATAAAGGGAGAAATATGACAGAATACATAATTTGGGCTACCCCTTGGAAGGCCTCAAAAGTCAGGCTAAGAAGATTGTATTTTACTAGAAAAGCAATGGGGAGCCATTGAATGTTTGGGAGAGAGGAAGTGACAAATTCAGAGTTAAAATTTCTTTGGTGACAGCATGGAGAATGCCTTCAAATTGGAGGTGGGAGACCAGAAGTCCTGGCAAGGAGGTGAAGGTCTTAGTTATAACAACATAGCAAGAGTAGAGGGGTCGGGCAGCTGCAAGTGGTGTTGAGGATTTGGAATCCATAGGACCTGACCACCAGAGCTAATTAAGGAGAGAGAATTAAGAGAGCAGAGGCCAGGAGGGTTTCAGGGGTTCAAGAGGATGCAGGGAGGGATGGGGGACAGATAAAGAAGCCCTGAGAGGGAAGAGTAGTAACCTGTGAACTGATGTACTCTTTTTGCCCCTTTTTGATTTTCACTCCCCTTCTTTGTGACCATTGAGATCAAGCATGTTTTGATTCCATATATTCCAAAGTTCCAGCTTGGTTTTCTGTGGATGCCCCCTGTGGATTCTCCAAAAATTTCTACATTAATATCAAACCTTGAAATCTGTGATGAGCCCTCCGTTGATATGGGTAGTTCCATATTAGTTCCAGCCTTGGAGGCGATAACCATGACCATCTTATTGTCCATCTGAAGGTGTGGTTCACGTCATCAGGATTTGGGGCTTGTGCATTTCGAAAAGAGAAAAAAAAATCACTTTCTTTTCAGGTGAATGTTTTTGCAAACAACCAAGCAAATTTCACTTAATTATATAAATAGCGAAAATAATCCATCTTTGAAGATAGAGGACCAGTCAGTCCCTGAGAAGAAAGCCATCACTGCTGTTCCTCGTGGCTTAGCCATTCTGAGACTCAAGTTTGTGACCTATAGAATGGGACCACAATAGTGCCTTACCTCTTAATTGTCGTGAGGATTAAATGAGTCAGCTGCTGTAAAAGACTCAAAACTGTGTCCACACATAGCAAGCACCCAACAAATGTTAGCTCTTGCTGTGTTTACTGTCATAACTACTATCGTTATTCTCAGCCTAACAGATTTTTCCCTTCGTCTACAAAGCCTTCTCTGAACATGCTAATTCAGATACCTCTCTTCCTGATGAACTAATACCGCACTCAATAAACGCCACTATTTGGATATGTCATCCACTCTTAATCAATTTTTAATTAATGCACTTGGTGCCCCCGTCCAGATAACAGAAGAAAGAGCACAGTCTTTGCAAACTCAAGTGGGACTCTGTCTTTGACCCTAACTCTCGGACTTAAGGCTGCATCATTTACCTTCTCCAAATGCCAGTGACCTCAATACGTGAACATGCGTGCTTCTCTCAGATAGCTGCATTGACAGGATTCAATAAAGTAAGGCTTTTTCAGCCCCTGGCATGATGCCCCGACACAAAGAAAGTACTCACTAAATGTTTATTGAATTTTAAAATAATTATGATTGATGGCTACTAGCATTATAATTTTGCATATTGTCTCGGAAAGCCCTAAACTTAAATGCTTCTTGGCACTGAAGATTCAGATCATTTATCCTTTCTATTAAATCTCCTGGCTGGGGGCAGAGACAGGAATGTTGTTTCTTGGCATCTTTGGTCAGGGGTCTGGGGTGCACATGATCCTTCCTACTGGGCTATGAATCAGTCTGCTGAAAAGCCTCTTCATGGGCAGGGGAAAGGGTGCTAGAGGTGAGGTCCTTCATTGATCCCTGTCTCTGCCCCTTTCTATTCCTGAGACCTTGAGCTAATTGCATCCTCTCTCTGGGATGGGATATTTACTCTTAATTAAAAAAAAAAAAAGTCAAAAGATATCATTGCCAATTTCAAAGGGATGTTATGAAAATTACAAAGAGATAAGTACAGGAAATTGCTTTATAAACTCTAAAGCACTGTGCCAATAGAAGCTTGTTTTTATTCGTATAGAGACAGAAATATTTTACTTTCTCACTGTGGATATGAGATTAGGGGCCATAAATATATTTACACCTTTTCCATATGATTATTTTTATAAACGCACATTTTTGTTGGAACACATTAGAAAAAGGATTTATTAGCAAATTCTGACCTGATGTAGTGGATCCATTCACACATTCAGTGAACATTTAGAGAGCGGCTATATATTCAAGGCACCATCCTCACTGCCGATGAGACACATTAAAATAAGGCGGGTTCCTCCACCCTTAAGAATTACACTGTTACAGGAAAATCTTAAAAAACATTTTTTTAAAAATATCTTTTGATGGGTTCCAGTTTCCACACATTAAATTACCTTGCTTTCTGTTTTTATTCAGATAAGGTGACCACCTCGGCTACTTCCTTACCTTGTCTGCGAATAACAAAGTCTGTCAGCTCTCTCTTGTTCAGAAATGTCCCATAATGACATGGCTTCGCTCCACACTTTTACGTAATATCGTATTTGTGAACAGAACCTCCCCAATAGTTATTCATGTAATTCTATTAATATGATCTCAATCACCATATGGCGGTGTGATACCAATTACATTGTTATAACCAGTTGACTTAGGAGAAAGGAGACCATCTTCCCAGCCGAGGACAGCACCCTTGTTATAAAGATTCCCCAAATAATGGTTTCTCAGCTCCCTTCTCTGTGAGATTTATTTTTCCCAATTATTTAATCAAGATATTCTTGGGGATGCTCAAAAAAAGGTTGGGATATTTAGTTTCCTTTTTTCTATGTGAAATATACAGTGTATGCAGTGTTGGCCCATGTCTTGATAAATGCAAGGCTTACACGGCATTTTTTGTTGTATCTGTTGTTAATTAGGGTGGAGCATGCACCGCTCAATCCCTGCTGAAACCAAACACAAAACTTCACTTAAACCAATGCAAAGCTCACGTCTATTTATTTTTGAGCTTCAAAGGCAAGTAGTTGGTCTCAGTTACAAAACTCCTGACAGTGCTGTAAAAAGGTGTAACACGCAGACTGTATCCCTCTCTAGGACCTTGTGTAAAAAAGAGCTTCCTTTCTCTCCCCCAAAGAATTTCTCTCCCCCAAAGAATTACAATTGTAATTGTGTAGCACAATATTTCATAAATCTGAAAATGTTTTAAAAACCTATTGTGTTTTCGAAGCTTCCAAAGTCATTTCCTGGGTTAGCATTTTATCTGCACTAAGCGTGCCTTTTTTTTTTTTTTTCCTTTCTGATTTCCATATTCCCCAATAATTATTAAGCATTCTTACCTCCCAGGCAGGCATCTCTGATGTAGAAGCTGGTGATAGCAGTGGCTGTAATTCTTGTGAATTACTACATTTTAAAATCTTGTGTTAAAACATGTTACCAAGCATCCTGAAGTTAGCAGATGGCCTCCAGAAAGGCTCGTTTTAATTTTTCAAGTACGTAAGTATAATAATCCACACTAATGTGTGCACATAACAATCAAATGTACTTGTTGAGCAATTATATTCACCGTTTCACATGTGTACCTGTGGGGAAGGGTTTATCAATGGATAATAGATATATGGGTGGACATAATATTTGTAGGATCAAAAGAGGTAATCAAAATGGCTAAGTCAAAAAAAAAAAAGTACTCATAATTAAAAGCAGCCGTGGCAAAAAAGCTGAGGAACGGAAGAATGTCTCTATCACCAGAATGGAAAAGTTTGTGAAAGCCATTTAATAGAACTGAATATCAAAACATTTTAACTTTTTAAAGTTTTCAACATTAAACAATTAGGATGAAATGCAATTAGGCAGCACATTGTAGAGGATGGTCACTTTTTGCATGTCATGTGGCTTTAAAAACAAGTCAGATAAATGATGATGCCATTAAAACTGAACTAATTAAAGAAAGCTTCTTTTAAGAACTCATTAACTGCAACCTCATTTGCATAATGATGCATATTAATTAAGTTTTAATGAATCTGAATTTGCACCAAGCCTATTCATGTTGGCTTTGAAACAAATTGAACAAATTAGTTAAAAGCTTTTTGGAATCTACTTTTCACACCAAACAGGGTATGAATGCAATCATCTCTACAAAAAAGAAATATTTTTCCTTTAATTTAATTCAAAGGTATGCAGGCCCATCTATTAATTATTTTTAAGTGCAATAATTTTCACCTTTTCTCTGGAAAATCAGCCATATTACTTATTCTTGAATGGGAAACATTACAAATGCAGGTTGTGGGGAAAAATCATTACGGCCAATTTATTGGCAATAAATTGGAGATATTTGACTTTACGGTACATTTTGTTTATTTAACAGCGGGATTAAAAATTGAGGTAATTTCTGGGCATTCTGAACATTGGCAGTGTGGCAAATAAAATGAGACGTATAGAGGTGGCAGGTCTCATTTTTCGGGATATAGGCAACGATGATGTTATGTTATTGGTGTCACATTCATTTCTAAATCTGATTCCACTCCATCATAAATCTCCTAAGTAGCACCGAAAAAAAAAATTAAACATTTAAAGAATATGTGTTCTTTCCCCCCGGATCTGTGCAAATCCTAATTTTTTTATCCATGAAGAGCAGAATTCAATTTTAACAAGTTTGCGTTCGGCTCATGATAAAAACAAGAATTACCGCCACTACACTATAGATTTGCTTCTAACTCCGTGGTGTCTTCATCAAGAATGAAGAGATTTATGTAATTACTGCTCCATCTTTTGTTGTTAGAAAGCACTTTTTTTGTAAGTCAGCATCTACGAAGGATGGAAACGCTTTTATTATTGAGATTAGAAGATCATTTCTCCCCCCCCACCCCACCCCCCTTGTTAAAATGTTTTCTCAGATGCTGTGGAGAGGTCAACAATTAAGATGATGTATACTGGAAATGCACATCTAAAAAATGTATTTACAGGTATTCTTCGGCAGTATTTTTTAACCCATTTATCCTTTCACCTTTCTCCCTCTTTTATTCCTCCTAGGCCGTTTCAGTTCCCAGATAAGCGAGAAGCATTCGTCGGCACCAGAGCGATGCCAGAGCAAATTCCCTGCAGCAAAGTATCGTGAATGCTTTTAGATGTCGAGGGGCAAAGTAGCAACACTCTGGATTCTTCGCTCCTAATTACATTGCTCTCGTTGGAATTTATTTGTGCTTGGGTCAGTGATCACTTTTGACTCTTTTAGAGAAAAATAAAATTAAGATCAGCTCTTAGCTGCCCTACTTCACCCGTGGACTGGTCCAGCTTGCATCCTTTTTAAACTGCCTGGCTCTGCAGAGGAGCTTTGCCTAAGCAAATGCTTTTCCATTTTGGAAGCCAAGTCCAGCTGCATTGTAAAATAGCCCACTGACTACTGTTCTGAGCAAGGTATTTGTAGAAGCCACCCCAAACTCTTTCTTTCCTGGAAGAAAGGATTTGCCCTGTATCAAAACAGGAAGCAGAATGAAGAATCTAATGTGCAAAACAATTTTAAAAATACCTCGATTCACAAATCATGTTGGGGATGATTTTAAAATTAACTCCTTCCCCATTCCTCGTTTTTATTAGAATAATCCTGCATCTCTTCCCCTTCCATATAGTTCCTGTTACCATGATGGGCTATAATATGCCCTCTGATGGGAGTCTTAACGTCAGAGAAAAGTCACGAAATGCAACCTGCAGAGAGTCAGCCCTCGGCTGGGAACCGTTTGCCGCGTGATCCATTATGCTTTGAACGAAATATTGTTTCTCTATTTTCTCCCCTCATTTCTATTCTACTTTTTGAGCCTGTTGTCCTCGGAAAGTGAGGGAAGCTGTGAAATATTTTAAATACAGTCTGCCGTTCACCGAGAACTATGCGGCTTCCAGATCATCCCTGGAGGAAGGGGACTCTCTTGTCCTGAGTTTTAGGATTCTGGGTGTGCCAGGGAAACAAGCACCACCATGGGAACCTATAATTAAAATAATAATAAAGGCAGTTGGAATCTTCCACGAGGGTCTATATTTAGGGAGGTAGATATCATTATGGAAAAGGGAGCTGGAGTTGGTGGCACTACTGCCCCCTAGCTGGAGGACCGCAGGAAGGGGCGAAGGGGATGGGGATGGGTGTGGGGACACTGGGATTGACATTCCTAGCCCTGAAAATGACTTCCATGTTTAATTTTTAAAGACTCAAAACAAAACCGAATAACGCAGGGAAAATGTGTTTTTTTCCTCCTGGCTACATCTCTCCCCCCCCGCCCCCCCTCTCCAAATGGCTTCTAATCAAGCCCATTTTCTTTACAGAAGTCTTTTAGCAAGGTAGCATTAAAAAAAAAAAAAAGTGCAAATTTTGCGTGGAGAATTGGCTTCTTTGGGGGAACATTTTGACAGAAAGCGCCTTCCTTGGGGGAGGTCAGGAGTCATTGGTATTAAACTAGACAAGCTGGTACTGGAGTGTTAATGGCCACAGCCAGCAGATGTTCTGTAATTAGGGAAGATGTGAATGACAAGGCGTGAGAGGTACCGTACACAGGCGGGCTGGCACAAAGCCGCTGCTGAGGCCGCTTCCCCTGTCACGGGTGTACACAAGTCAGACCAGCCACCGTGAGGCTGCCGGCGCGGTGACAATTAGAAAAAAAAACTGGTATTTGATTAAAATAAGGAACATAGCCTTCAGTGTGATTTCTTCTCTAACCCAGCCAGGAAGAGTGGCCTAGTTTTGCCTCGGCCAAAGCAAGCCAGAGGTCAACCAGATGACGGAAATGGAGAGGCTGTGCTGAAATCGAGGTTTGAGTCATCACCCTTATTTTTTATTTTATTTTATTTTATTTTTTTTATTTGATACTGAGAGCAAGGTCTTTTGAATAGGAGAAACGGACTCTTTTCTTCCTCCCCTGTAGTCCCACATGCATGCAGTCCATCAGGCTGTCTCTTCTCTCCTAAATATCTCTCAAATTCTTCCTTTTCTGCCACCTCCATTGGCATTGCCTTGACTATCATTTATTCTAGAATATTCCACAGCCTCCTCCTGCTGATGTGGGGAGTCTTTCTTAATTTCCGTCCTTCCCAAGAATGGGTGGGACCCATTCTCCAGACATCTTCCGAGTCCCATCTTCCTTCCACCCCATCAGACCTCTTACTTAATAATTGTTAGCGTCTGTCTCAATTTAATTCTCTGGGTCCTCAGACCAAACACAGGGCCAGATGCTTCATAGGCCCTCAGTAAATGCGTTTGTGTGAGTACGTGGCAGAATCAATGCAAAATTCATCACAAGTCTTTATTGACGGGTACCACGATAATGAAGAATTTGTATCCCTTTATACTGAAACTGAATTGCAAAATCAAAGCAATTTTCTTTTTTTTTGCTTAGATGATGCATGTTTTGGTGGCAGTTAAAAAATGAGCAAAATCAGTTTTCTAAGGGATTGTTTGATACCTGCAACATTTAACCATTCTGGAGGGGGGGGGTCACAGAGATGAGGTGAATCATGTCGACCCAGTCCCTCTGGGAAGACGTACATGGCTGGGTTGAGGGAATGCTGGGCAGAGGGCCCTGGGGTGAATCCTGGCTCGCTGCTCCTGGGGGACCACAGCTTCTCTGACCCTCAGCCTCTTTTTCTGTGAAATGGGGTTAACAACACTAAATGCTCAAGGGAAGGAAGTCATGAGTGCTTTGTTATACGATTGCTCTTATGGCTGGGTTGGTTTCATTTCATTAGATGAGATCGTAGGCTTTGCAAGCCATGAAGCATTATGCAGGGATTGTTAAATTCCTCCGTGTCCTGGAAATCCAATAGGGTCTGCTTACCTCGTATTCATAATTTGGAGAAGAGCTAGGGGGAGTGCTTCTTTTGCTTTTGGCCATTTATGGGTATTGTCTCATTTCTCCTGCTCTGTGGTGTAGGTCTCATGGTCCCATTTTACAGATGAAGAAGATGAAGCTCAGAGAGGTTAAGTGAGTCTCTCAAGGCCACCCAGCTGATCAGAGGGACTTGAATCCTAGGGTGTCTGATTCAAAACCCCCTCTGCCCTTTAGGTGTGAAGCTGAGGATGTCATTGCCTGTCCCTCAGAGGTGGGAATAAAGCATCCCTGGGAAATATTTCCAAATGACAAAGCACAAGCCAGAAGCTTGACCTCTGTTCTCTGCCGGCTTTGTCTCTTCCTCTGCCTCCGTTGGTTCCTCCAGGTCTCCCATCTCTGTCCCTCGCCTTCTCCCCACACCTCTCCTCTTGTCCCTCACTCCCTCTTTATCTGTCTCTCCATCTCCCTCCCTTGATTTCTAATTTCCAAGCCTGCGAGCTATTACAGAAAGCATAATGACGGTTACACTTGTCTATGGCAATATTACTGTCTAGCTTATTGCTTTGTAAAGTGCTTCGGGAGCCTGGAAAATGAAAGGTGTTATGTAAAATGAAAATCGATTCTAATTCTAAATAAACATCATTGCTTCAAGTTTCCCTCGGATAGTATTGTTTCATGCTTGCGAAAGACAATGAATCAGAATTGCCTCCGAATGTTTAAAAGGTATATTTGGGCATCCTGGTGTCTTGGGGCTTGCCACGACAGGGCGAGATCTGAATCATATCTCAATATATCCTTACAATTATATTTAATTGCACCTGGTAAAATGTGTCTTTGTTCATTATTTATGAAGGGAAATTATTTTCGTCCGTGGAAAAGATTGATACCACTTTTAGCTTATGTGCAGGTGATTAGTGATTAAGTGCAATTTATTTCCCTGATATATGTCTCTATCAGCAACCACCATCCAGAAATGGGGAAAGAAACTTTTCTCGGCAGAAAAACCATCTCCACTTTAGGGAGCATTTTCCTCCTCCTTGGCTGGCAGAGTAATTTATAAAGACATGCACACCACAAAAATGGAAGTTTGAATCATTTCTGTAGAGAAAGCTCATCATCCCAAATCAGAAATGTCATAAAAGTTAAAACGCCATAAGAGTGTGTTCCCCAAGAAAGAAATAATTTTCTTTTCATTGAGAACACTGGAGGATGTAATATACTTCTTGAAATTCAAATTTTCATAGCAAATGCCATTTCTCCCTCCCTTGGATCGTTCATCTTTCTTTAAGAAAAGGTAACTGGATATTATATCTATTTTATATTTTTCCACAAAATTATCTTCCAGGTGCTTGTTTCCTTAAAAACACACATGCTGTCTGGGGGAAGATGAACAATTTCATCCTTGGGAAAGTGCACTGGAAACTTCCAGCATTGGGAAGTACCAATGAGGTGGCTTGCATTTGTAGTCATAAGTCCGTTTGCATCCATGAAAGATCCAGGATGCCTGTGGGACTCATGGCCTCAAATCATTTTCTTTTTTTTCCTCTTTCAATATTATGTCTGGTTAAGGAATCTCAAGGGTCTGCTGGTATCGTTTGGACCCAGCAAATGTTCCGAATAGGAAAAGCTGAATAAGGGTGTCAGTGTTTGAATCTGAATATATTACTAATACCTGTGACCCTCTATTAAATAGGTCTTCCTTACATGCAAATCCAGAATAGTATTATTTCCTTCTCTTGACAAAGCTCTCATCCTGTAATTCATGTTTGATCCTGTTAGCTGTGTGACAAGATGTGCTGGAGATGAATAGGCCATCAGCAGAGGAGTAGAAGGAATGTAGCCTGATGAAGACACAGCCCTGGCTTTGGAGTAGGGAGGCACAGGGAGCAACATTTGGGGACAAGTTCTCTTAGCACATAAGGCAGGCAGACAGTAACCAATAGACTCCCGGATACAGCTGAACTTGCCAGAACCTCAGTTTTCCTTTCTCATCTTCAAAATGGGAGAGGTAACCCTCCCTGGAAGGGCTGTGTGGAGATGGAGAAAATATACAGAAAACCTGTCATATGCAGGGTCGACATTAATGACATGGGCAGGGTCTGAGCCCCGCAGTATTCCCTGTAACTTCCCCCAAATCCTTAAGGGCACATACATGACATCTAACTGTCCTCCACATGTTTGCTCGTTCCTGCATCAGGCTTTGGCCCACTTTGAGTTCCAAACTGGCATTTCACCATGTGGCAGAGTCCACTCATTGCCTCTTCTTCTTTCTGAGCAAAGGAATCTCACATTTTTGCTAGGCACCCCTAGAGTACAAAGCAACATTTTCTAGCCTTGCTTGCAACACATCAGCCATTGATATAGAAGGAGACACAGAGAAAAGCTATTTAGAGGATGCTGACTCAACTTGGAGGGGATGAGCTTTTCTTCTCTGCTAGCCTGGAACTCTGCTATGATGGCTGGCATCCCAGCAGCCATTGTAAACCATGAGGTGACATTATGGTGATGATGGCAGTATAGATACATAGAAGCTTGCATCCCTGATGATTTAATGGTTTACCTACAGATGGACTTATCTTACGTGAAATAATATACCTTTAATTTGTTTTTAGTAGCTGACTATGATCCTAATCTGTATTTACTACATATGCAAATTGTATGCATTCTCCAAAGCTCATTTTGAGTTCTTTCTTCTTCCCAGGTGACTCCAGACGCTCCTGTGTCCTCCATTACTGAGTTCTTACTATGCCAGGATACAGTCTATCACTTTCCTCCTTTCTTTTTTTTTTTTTTTAAACATCTTTATTGGGGTATAATTGCTTTACAATGGTGTGTTAGTTTCTGCTTTATAACAAAGTGAATCAGTTATACATATACATATGTTCCCATATGTCTTCCCTCTTGCGTCTCCCTCCCTTCCACCCTCCCTATCCCACCCCTCCAGGCTGTCACAAAGCACCGAGCTAATATCCCTGTGCCTTGTGGTTGCTTCCCCCTAGCTATCTACCTTACTATGTTTGTTAGTGTGTATATGTCCGTGACTCTCTCTCGCCCTGTCAAAGCTCACCCTTCCCCCTCCCCATATCCTCAAGTCCGTTCTCCAGTAGGTCTGCGTCTTTATTCCTGTCTTACCCCTAGGTTCTTCATGACATTTTTTTTTTCCTTAAATTCCATATATATGTGTTAGCATACGGTATTTGTCTTTTTCTTTCTGACGTACTTCACTCTGTATGACAGACTCTAGGTCTATCCATCTCATTACAAATAGCTCAATTTCATTTCTTTTTAAGGCTGAGTAATATTCCATTGTATATATGTGCCACATCTTCTTTATCCATTCATCCGATGATGGGCGCTTAGGTTGTTTCCATCTCCGGGCTATTGTAAATAGAGCTGCAATGAACATTTTGGTACATGACTCTTTTTGAATTTTGGTTTTCTCAGGGTATATGCCCAGTAGTGGGATTGCTGGGTCATATGGTAATTCTATTTGTAGTTTTTTAAGGAACCTCCATACTGTTCTCCACAGTGGCTGAACCAATTCACATTCCCACCAGCAGTGCAAGAGTGTTCCCTTTTCTCCACACCCTCTCCAGCATTTATTGTTTCTAGATGTTTTGATGATGGCCATTCTGACTGGTGTGAGATGATATCTCATTGTAGTTTTGATTTGCATTTCTCTAATGATTAATGATGTTGAGCATTCTTTCATGTGTTTGTTGGCAGTCTGTATATCTTCTTTGGAGAAATGTCTATTTAGGTCTTCTGCCCATTTTTGGATTGGGTTGTTTGTTTTTTTGTTATTGAGCTGCATGAGCTGCTTGTAAATTTTGGAGATTAATCCTTTGTCAGTTGCTTCATTTGCAAATATTTTCTCCCATTCTGAGTGTTGTCTTTTGGTCTTGTTTATGGTTTCCTTTGCTGTGCAAAAGCTTTGAAGTTTCATTAGGTCCCATTTGTTTATTTTTGTTTTTATTTCCATTACTCTAGGAGGTGGGTCAGAAAGGATCTTGCTGTGATTTATGTCATAGAGTGTTCTGCCTATGTTTTCCTCTAAGAGTTTGATAGTTTCTGGCCTTACATTTAGGTCTTTAATCCATTTTGAGCTTATTTTTGTGTATGGTGTTAGGGAGTGATCTAATCTCATACTTTTACATGTACCTGTCCAGTTTTCCCAGCACCATTTATTGAAGATGCTGTCCTTTCTCCACTGTACATTCCTGTCACCTTTATCAAAGATAAGGTGTCCATATGTGCGTGGGTTTATCTCTGGGCTTTCTATCCTGTTCCATTGATCTATCTTTCTGTTTTTGTGCCAGTACCATACTGTCTTGATTACTGTAGCTTTGTAGTATAGTCTGAAGTCAGGGAGCCTGATTCCTCCAGCTCCTTTTTTCGTTCTCAAGATTGCTTTGGCTATTCGGGGTCTTTTGTGTTTCCATACAAATTGCGAAATTTTTTGTTCTAGTTCTGTGAAAAATGCCAGTGGTAGTTTGATAGGGATTGCATTGAATCTGTAGATTGCTTTGGGTAGCAGAGTCATTTTCACAATGTTGATTCTTCCCATCCAAGAACATGGTATATCTCTCCATCTATTTGTATCATCTTTAATTTCTTTCATCAGTGTCTTATAATTTTCTGCATACAGGTCTTTCGTCTCCTTAGGTAGGTTTATTCCTAGATATTTTATTCTTTTTGTTGCAATGGTAAATGGGAGTGTTTTCTTGATTTCACTTTCAGATTTTTCATCATTAGTATATAGGAATGCCAGAGATTTCTGTGCATTAATTTTGTATCCTGCTACTTTACCAAATTCATTGATTAGCTCTAGTAGTTTTCTGGTAGCATCTTTAGGAATCTCTATGTATAGTATCATGTCATCTGCAAACAGCGACAGCTTTACTTCTTCTTTTCCGATTTGGATTCCTTTTATTTCCTTTTCTTCTCTGATTGCTGTGGCTAAAACTTCCAAAACTATGTTGAATAAGAGTGGTGAGAGTGGGCAACCTTGTCTTGTTCCTGATCTTAGTGGAAATGCTTTCAGTTTTTCACCATTGAGGACGATGTTTGCTGTGGGCTTGTCATATATGGCCTTTATTATGTTGAGGAAAGTTCCCTCTATGCCTACTTTCTGCAGGGTTTTTATCATAAATGGGTGTTGAATTTTGTCGAAAGCTTTCTCTGCATCTATTGAGATGATCATATGGTTTTTCTCCTTCAATTTGTTAATATGGTTTATCACATTGATAGATTTGCGTATATTGAAGAATTCTTGCATTCCTGGAATAAACCCCACTTGATCATGGTGTATGATCCTTTTAATGTGCTGTTGGATTCTGTTTGCTAGTATTTTGTTGAGGATTTTTGCATCTATGTTCATCAGTGATATTGGCCTGTAGTTTTCTTTCTTTGTGACATCCTTGTCTGGTTTTGGTATCAAGGTGATGGTGGCCTCGTAGAAGGAATTTGGGAGTGTTCCTCCCTCTGCTATATTTTGGAAGAGTTCGAGAAGGATAGGTGCTAGCTCTTCTCTAAACGTTTGATAGAATTCACCTGTGAAGCCATCTGGTCCTGGGCTTTTGTTTGTTGGAAGATTTTTAATCACAGTTTCAATTTCAGTGCTTGTGATTGGTCTGTTCATATTTTCTATTTCTTCCTGATTCAGTCTTGGCAGGTTGTGCATTTCTAAGAATTTGTCCATTTCTTCCAGTTGTCCATTTTATTGGCATAGAGTTGCTTGTAGTAATCTCTCATGATTTTTTTTATTTCTGCAGTGTCAGTTGTTACTTCTCCTTTTTCATTTCTAATTCTATTGATTTGAGTCTTCTCCCTTTTTTTCTTGATGAGTCTGGCTAGTGGTTTATCTATTTTGTTTATCTTCTCAAAGAACCAGCTTTTAGTTTTATTGATCTTTGCTATCGTTTCCTTCATTTCTTTTTCATTTATTTCTGATCTGATTTTTATGATTTCTTTCCTTCTGCTAACTTTGGGTTTTTTTTGTTCTTCTTTCTCTAATTGCTTGAGGTGCAAGGTTAGGTTGTTTATTCGAGATGTTTTCTGCTTCTTAAGGTGGGCTTGTATTGCTATAATCTTCCCCCTTAGAACTGCTTTTGCTGCATCCCATAGGTTTTGGGTCGTTGTGTCTCCATTGTCATTTGTTTCTAGGTATTTTTTTATTTCCTCTTTGATTTCTTCAGCGATCACTTCATTATTAAGTAGTGTATTGTTTAGCCTCCATGTGTTTGTATTTTTTACAGATCTTTTCCTGTAATTGATATCTAGTCTCATGGCATTGTGGTCAGAAAAGATACTTGATACAATTTCAATTTTCTTAAATTTACCAAGGCTTGATTTGTGACCCAAGATATGATCTATCCTGGAGAATGTTCCATGAGCACTTGAGAAAAATGTGTATTCTGTTGTTTTTGGATGGAGTGTCCTATAAATATCAATTAAGTCCATCTTGTTTAATGTATCATTTAAAGCTTGTGTTTCCTTATTTATTTTCATTTTGGATGATCTGTCCATGGGTGAAAGTGGGGTGTTAAAGTCCCCTACTATGAATGTGTTACTGTCAATCTCCCCTTTTATGGCTGTTAGTATTTGCCTTATGTATTGAGGTGCTCCTATGTTGGGTGCATAAATATTTACAATTGTTATATCTTCTTCTTGGATTGATCCCTTGATCATTATGTAGTGTCCTTCTTTGTCTCTTTTAATAGTCCTTATTTTAAAGTCTATTTTGTCTGATATGAGAATTGCTACTCCAGCTTTCTTTTGGTTTCCATTTGCATGGAATATCTTTTTCCATCCCCTTACTTTCAGTCTGTATGTGTCTCTAGGTCTGAAGTGGGTCTCTTGTAGACAGCATATATAAGGGTCTTGTTTTTGTATCCATTCAGCCAATCTGTGTCTTTTGGTGGGAGCATTTAGTCCATTTACATTTAAGGTAATTATCGATATGTATGTTCCTATTCCCATTTTCTATATTGTTTTGGGTTCGTTATTATAGGTCTTTTCCTTCTCTTGTGTTCCTTGTCTAGAGAAGTTCCTTTAGCATTTGTTGTAAAGCTGGTTTGGTGGTGCTGAACTCTCTCAGCTTTTGCTTGTCTGTAAAGGTTTTAATTTCTCCATCAAATCTGAGTGAGATCCTTGCTGGGTAGAGTAGTCTTGGTTGCAGGTTTTTCTCCTTCATCACTTTCAGTATGTCCTGCCACTCCCTTCTGGCTTGTAGGGTTTCTGCTGAGAGATCAGCTGTTAACCTTATGGGGATTCCCTTGTGTGTTATTTGTTGTTTTTCCCTTGCTGCTTTTAATATGCTTTCTTTGTATTTAATTTTTGACAGTTTGATTAATATGTGTCTTGGCGTATTTCTCCTTGTATTTATCCTGTATGGGACTCTCTGTGCTTCCTGGACTTGATTAACTATTTCCTTTCCCATATTAGGGAAGTTTTCAACTATAATCTCTTCAAATATTTTCTCAGTCCCTTTCTTTTTCTCTTCTTCTTCTGGAACCCCTATAATTTGAATGTTGGTGCATTTAATGTTGTCCCAGAGGTCTCTGAGACTGTCCTCAGTTCTTTTCATTCTTTTTTCTTTATTCTGCTCTGCAGTAGTTATTTCCACTATTTTATCTTCCAGGTCACTTATCCGTTCTTCTGCCTCAGTTATTCTGCTATTGATCCCATCTAGAGTACTTTTAATTTCATTTATTGCGTTGTTCATCGTTGCTTGTTTCATCTTTATTTCTTCTAGGTCCTTGTTAACTGTTTCTTGCATTTTGTCCATTCTACTTCCAAGATTTCGGATCATCCTTACTATCATTATTCTGAATTCTTTTTCAGGTAGACTGCCTATTTCCTCTTCATTTGTTAGGTCTGGTGCATTTTTATCTTGCTCCTTCATCTGCTGTGTGTTTTTCTGTCTTCTCATTTTGCTTATCTTACTGTGTTTGGGGTCTCCTTTTTGCAGGCTGCACGTTCGTAGTTCCCGTTGTTTTTGATGTCTGTCTCCAGTGGCTAAGGTTGTTTCAGTGGGTTGTGTAGGCTTACTGGTGGAGGGGACTAGTGCCTGTGTTGTGGTGGATGAGGCTGGATCTTGTCTCTCTAGTGGGCAGGTTCACGTCTGGTGGTGTGTTTTGGGGTGTCTGTGGCCTTATTATGATTTTAGGCAGCCTCTCTGCTAATGGGTGGGGTTGTGTTCCTGTTTTGCTAGTTGTTTGGCATAGGTTGTCCAGCACTGTGGCTTGCTGGTCGTTGAGTGAAGCTGGGTGCTGGTGTTAAGATGGAGGTCTCTGGGAGATTTCCGCCATTTAATATTATGTGGAGCTGGGAGGTCTCTTGTTGACCAGTGTCCTGAAGTTGGCTCTCCTACCTCAGAGGCAGAGCCCTGACTCCTGGCTGGAGCACCAAGAGCCTTTCATCCACACGGCTCAGAATAAAAGGGAGAAAAAGTAGAGAGAATTAGTAGAAGTATGAGGAAAGAAAGAAGGAAAGGAGGAAAGGAGGGAAGGAAGAAAGAAGCAAAGAAGGAAAGAAAGGAGGGAGGGAGGGAGGAAGGAAGGAAGGAAGGAGGGAAAGAAGGAAAAAAGACAGAAAGAAAGAAGATACAGTAAAAATAAAATAAAGTATAATATAGTTATTGAATTAAAAAATATTTAGAAAAAAAAAAAGGGACGGATAGAACCTTAGGACAAGTGTTGGAAGCAAAGCTATACAGAGAAAATCTTACACAGAAGCATACACATACACCGTCACAAAAAGAGGTAAAGGGGGAAAAATCATAAATCTTGCTCTCAGAGACCACCTCCTCAATTTGGGGTGATTCGTTGTCTAAAGGAGGGAAGGAAGGAAGGAAAGAAAGAAAGAAAGAACGAAGGTAAAGTATAATAAAGTTATTACAATTAAAATTAATTATTAAGAAAAAAAATTTTTTTTAAAAACCATGGACGGATAGAGCCCTAGGACAAATGGTGGAAGCAAGAGTTTACAGACAAGATCTCACACAGAAGCATACACGTACACATTCACAAAAAGAGGAAAAGGGAAAAAAATCATAGATCTCGCTCCTAAATTCCACCTCTTCAATTTGGGATCATTCCTTGTCTATTCAGGTATTCCACAGATGCAGGTACATCAGGTTGACTGTGGAGCTTTAATCCGCTGCTTCTGAGGCTGCTGGGAGAGATTTCCCTTTCTCTTCTTTGTTCTCACAGCTCCCAGGAGCTCAGCTTTGGATTGGGCCCTGCCTCTGCGTGTAGGTCGCTGGAGGGCGTCTGTTTTTTGCTCAGACAGGACGGGGTTAAAGGAGCCGCTGATTCGGGGGCTCCGGCTCACTCAGGCTGGGGGTGGGGGGGGGGAAGGAGGGGCACTGCGTGCGGGGCGGGCCTGCGGCGTCAGAGGCGGCGTGACGTTGCGGTAGAGGCCGGCGTGACGTTGCACCAGCCTGAGGCCCGCCGTGCGTTCTCCCGGGGAAGTTGTCCCTGGATCCCGGGAACCTGGCAGTGGCGGGCTGCACAGGCTCCGCGGAAGAGGGGTGTGGAGAGTGACCTGTGCTGGCACACAGGCCCTTTGGTGGCGGCAGTAGCAGCCTTAGCGTCTCCCGCCCGTCTCTGGGGTTTGCGCTTTTAGCCGCGGCTCGCCCCCGTCTCTGGAGTTCCTTTAAGCAGCGCTCTTAAACCCCTCTCCTCGCGCACCAGGAAACAAAGAGGGAAGAAAAAGTCTCTTGCCTCTTCGGCAGGTGCACAGTTTTCCCGGGATTCCCTCCCGGCTAGCCGTGGTGCACTAACCCCTTCAGGCTATGTTCAAGACGCCAACCCCAGTCCTCTCCCTGCGCTCCGTCCAAAACCGAAACCCAAGCCTCAGCTCGCAGCCCCGCCCGCCCCGGCGGGTGAGCAGACAAGCCTCTCGGGCTGGTGAGTGCCGGTCGGCACCGATCCTCTGTGCGGGAATCTCCCCGCTTTGCCCTCCGCACCCGTCGCTGTGCTCTCCTCCGCGGTCCCGAAGCTCCCCCCTCCGCCTCCCGCAGTCTCCGCCCGCGGAGGGGCTTCCTAGTGTGGAAACTTTTCCTCCTTCACAGCTCCCTCCCACTGGTGCAGGTGCCGTCCTTATTCTTTTGTCTCTATTTTTTTTTTTCTTTTGCCCTACCCAGGTACGTGGGGAGTTTCTTGCCTTTTGGGAGGTCTGAGGTCTTCTGCCAGCCTTCAGTAGGTGTTCTGTAGGAGTTGTTCCACGTGTAGATGTATTTCTGGTGTATCCGTGGGGAGGAAGGCGATCTCCGGGTCTTACTCTTCCGCCATCTTCAAGGTCCCCCTTCCTCCTTTCTTATAGCTTAGGTTTCCTATTCTTGGCCCCATAAGGAAACTTCAAGATCTTCAAGGATAGAGATTCTCTCTTAAAATTCATCTTATCACTCTCAGCACCCAGGAATATTGAGAAACAAGTAATTTCTCTATGATGAGACACTTACTGAGCACCTGTTATATGCTTATATATATCTCATGTTGTTCCCCAATCCCCACCTCCTGCCCTGATATCTAGGCTTAGAGAGGTTTATGATTTGGCTAAAAATCAGACATGTCATAACTGGCAAGTCCAAGCATATAGAGTCTCCCAATTACTCACACAGTGAATGCTTATGTACAGAATTATTTTTTTAAAAACTCACCCTCGTTTTTCTGTTTCCTGATTGCAATTGTTACATGCTTATTGCAGAAATTTTTGAAAAATACATGGTACAAAAAAAACAAATAAAATTATCTAATATTTCACAATCTAAAGTTCATCACTGTTAACATATTATTTTTTTCTCTTCCAGTATATGTAACATGGATCATGTAGTAAGTATTCCTTCAAAAGCAGTTATTGTTGCAATCATATTATATATAATAATAGCCATTCATAATTTACTCTAGGCCAGATCCTATTCTTTGTGCTTCATGAAAATTATTTTACATAATTCTCATGAGAACTCTGTGAAATAGATTCTATTATTGCCCCCATTTTCCGATGAGGACATTTAAGCACAGAGAGGGTAAGTAATTTGCTTGAGTTCACAACAGTGAATAAATGACAGAGTCAGTACTCGGATGCAGGCATTTAACTTAAGAATCCATAGTGCAGGTATGAGGCTATATTAATTCTCAATGCTGCCTGTTGCATTTCTTTTTTAAAACCTAAATCTTAAGGTCAGCCTAATACTCCATTACAAGTGTGTGCCATAATTTCCCGGCGATTCCTAATTGTTGGCCATCTGGGTTATTTCCATTTTGTCACTATTATTAACAATGCTGGGAAGACCACCTTTGTATATATGTATCGTTGTCTATATGATGGATTATCTCCTTGGGAAAGATTCCAAGGAATACAAGATGAATCAAGTAGTATGCATATTTTTTTCAGTACCCTGAAGCTGAAATATCCTGAATCATGGAATCCTGGAAACCTAGATCTTAAAAAAAATCTTCCAGGCCTCATCTGTTTTTTAACAGTTGTGGAAACTGAGACTCAGAGTGAGAGAGTGACTTGCCCAAGGTCACACATGAATTCTGTTTCACCCAGGTGATTTGTTTCCTGTTTGATCTTTCCAATCATGTCTTTTGCTCGTATATCACGTGATCTCACTATCCACCCTCTGTCTCTTTCTGTGAAAGGATCAACACTTTCTTTCATGAAAAACATACGTTGACTGAACCCGTGCTATATTCCTGTCGTTGCTCTAAGCACAAATTCTCACTGAATTCCACTCTTCTGCCTCTTCCACAAGGAGTCAGGAGAGCTAATATGTCAATATGTCAAGAGTAGTCGTCAAGGCTGTCCCCCCTCGCCCTGCCCTGGTTGCCATGGCAGCACCTGGAAGTGTAGCTGGGGTGGAGGGATGGGTCCAGTGATTTCAATTGAGTCTGATTTTGCTCATGTTCTACAGAAGTGCCATCCAGTCCTTGGTCCAAAGGGTGTGGCTTCTTAACAGAATCCTGGCATCATTGGGTCCTCTTCTTCTTCCTTCTTTTCTTTTATTTATTTTTGGCCGCGTTGGGTCTCCGTTGCTGCGCGCGGGCTCTCTCTAGTTGTGGTGAGCAGGGACTACTCTTCGTTGCAGTGCGCGGGTTTCTCATTGCGGTGGCTTCTCTTGTTGTGGAGCACGGGCTCTAGGCGCGCGGGCTTCAGTAGTTGCAGCACGGGGGCTCAGTAGTTGTGGCACGTGGGCTCAGTAGTGGTGGCTCGCGGGCTCTAGAGCTCAGGCTCAGTAGTTGTGGCACACGTGCTTAGTTGCTTCGCGGCATGTGGGATCTTCCCGGACCAGAGCTCGAACCCGTGTCCCCTGCGTTGGCAGGCGGATTCTTAACTACTGCGCCACCAGGGAAGTCCCTTCCTTCTTTTCTTTATTGCGGGTGTTGACTGAAAAAAATACACAATCTAAAAGCTGAGAGTTATGTTTCATTTGGCAGACAAAACTGAGGACTTAAGCCCAGGACACAGCCTTTCATATAACTCTGGGAGACGGCTCCGAAGAGGTCAGGGGGGAGCCAGGATATAGTGGAGTTTTTGCAATGAAGACCAGGTAGTCGGCACATCAAAAGATTACTGATAATTAAAGAAAACAAGACATCTCAAGTTAAGAAATTTAGCACTTTGCTCTTCTATGTATGGGAAGATTCAAGAGTCTGGGTTCACCGAAATTGTTCCTTTGATATGTACCTCAGCTCTCTGGGGTCAGTATCCTGCGCTCTCTCATCCTGAGTCTCTTCGGGATGCATCGTTGAGGGGTGGCTGCAGCAGTTGACTGCTAGATGGTGGGCATCCTGTTTCCATCCTGAGTTTCCTCAGGGCTCACCCTTGGGGCAGCTTTAATGATGTCTTGATGGCTGTGACATCCTTTGTTTACTGACATGACAGGCAATATTTTTCATTTACAGGGGCAAAGAGGCTATTTTCTGGAGTAATCAAACATTTTCAATTAATATCCATGAACCAGGACAATGGAAGAGGACCTCCCATCCCCACCTCTAACCTCCCATGCATCTGGTCCTACTTTGAGAAGAAGTAGTTTCTTCTTTTCCCCTCAGCTCCCTCTGCCCTTTCTTTCCACCACATGGACTGGCCTGCCCTTTCCTGGAGGCCCTGCTTTGACACCCGCCCCTGCCCATTCCCTCCACTCCAGACCCCCAACCTCAGGGCTTCTTGCTTGTTACAGTTACATACAACTTAATTTGTTTCCCTTCTGTAACAGTAAAGCAATGCGTGTTCATGTGATAAAGAAACACCATTTGCTGGCTCCTTACTGGAGGGCCGGGGACTGCTGAGTCCTGGAACTAGAAAGAGAAAGAAGACACAGCTGCTGCATTCAAGGGGCTACAATGAATGGGAAAGATGCAAGTAAAGATGTTTACCATAAGATGTCACAAGTTGTATTGGACGTCTACATAGGATGCTAAGGAGGCAAAGAGGCATCTAACTCAGAGGGAGAGTCAGGAAGTCTTCTTTCATTGTTCATTTATTTATTTGTCAATCTATCCACTCACCCATCCAATAATTATTTATCGAACACCTACTAAATACTAGGCAATATCCTAGAAATACTGACACAAAGCTGGGGCTCAAACCCATGTTTTCTGACTCTTGTTCCTATACTATCTTTTTTTTTTTTTGTACGATGCCATTAACAATCCTTTAAAACAAATAAGGAAAGTGAGTGGTTTTAGGGATTGCATCCATCCAGGTGGAGTAAAGGCTGTTACTCAGCATGACGCAAGTACATGCCGGGCTCATTAATCAAATACTCTGGTTAATAGAGAGTTCTCATATATGCCATGCATGAATTACCAGTTTTCAAAGAATTATAATACAACAAAGTATACTGGAACTATACAGCTCGTAATTTAATCTGCTTTAGATGTGACAGAAGTCACCTGAAGGGCTGTATTTAAGAGCCATCAACTTTAGAATGTCACACCTGCAGAAGGCAAGTCACTGCAAAATTAACACCTCTTGGCTTTCACTGAGCTGCTGTTTTTGCAAATAGAAAGCTCAATCGTTCTAAAAAACAAAAATAGCTATACCTTAACCAAATTTGCTATATAAAGAGGTTAAAATCGTCCTTCAAAATGGCAAGCACGCCTATGATCAAGATCTTAACGTATTTGCAAATAACTAAAGCCTTTATGTGTGTGTTTAGGTGCTGATTTAGAGGATATTTTTTGGAGGGGGGTGGCCATTGGTGCTCCTTTTGCAAACCAGGAGGCCCCGTTTTTCTTTTTCTTTTTTTTTTTTAAGAGAAAAATATCTTTCAAGTTCATTGCAAGTGGCCTTTGGATATAACTTTTTCTGGGTGGCTCTTTTACAGAATTTGCAGTTGAACTCAATCAAAATGCTGGTTAATGGGATTCTGATTGTTGGAACTCTGGACCTCTAAGATAGGAAGCCCTCTGGTGGTGCTGAGAGGTGTGAGATGGGCACAGGCTGGCGTGGATGCTGTAAGTCAGGAGTTCCCGGGGCACTGGTCCTGTGATCTCCTTCTCAAACAACAGGCTTCCCAGGTCAGGTGAGTCTGGAAACTTCCCCATAGAATCCCCCTTTGGGGGGCTCCAGTGCGTGTTAGTCTAATAAAGCTCTGTCCTACAATAAAGTCCTGCGGCACTTAACTTCTCTCAATCAGTGTCTCTCAAGGAACTTGTTTTCTTACCTTGCAGAGCAAGGATTCTGACAAACACATCTTGGGTTGCTGGCCCAGATGCTTCCTTTGCAAAGATATCAGGCTTGGTGTCTTCCCACTGGATGATTCATAAACTGTCAATCATTTTTTCTTTCATTTCTTCAGTAGGTACCTTCTGAGCACCTGGCCTGCATCTTGGGAGTGTTTAGATCACAATGTGAATAATGTGGGCAGCCCAGAAGCCCCGGGGGTTGGAATAGCAATGGTGTGGGTTTGCATGTGTTAGATACAAGTACTTTACTAAGTTGTAAGTAATGTTTAATCGCTCTTATTTGAAACAACAACAAATAAAATCCTTGATTTTAATGTGGATTGCATGTTTTATTTTGTGAAATAAACTTAGCTGTTTTTTCTTCTTCTGGTGCTAGCTGAGTCATCCGTTTATATAAAATAGCTTGAAATTATTTTGAACCTAGATTGGTTTGTTCTCCAAGGTTTAGAGAAGTTGACCAGAGCTCAGTATTGATTTTTCATTTTGTAAAATAAATGAGGTTCCAGTGTTTCTTAATTGTAAATTGTTGAGTCTCTTCCACTCCTGTTTGGAGGACCTACTCCCTTCCTTCTGCCCAGGAGAGATGAAAGCTTATTTTTTCCATCAACTGAGTTATCTGAGATGGGAAAGTTAAGGCATTCAGGAGGACGGGTGTCAGAGCACTTGAAGGACAGGCTAATGCCACATGCAAACTCTGCTTCCTTCATGTCGGTACCCTGTACCCATTTTCTGTTCATACTTATTAAAAACTCACTTCACCAGACCCTCTTGCAGCTAAGAGTGACCACGTGACTACTCTCGCCAGTGTAGTCAGAGTCTGTGGCAGGATGTCCTTCTTTTAACCTTCACCATTCTTCTTTCTGCCTGGAATGCAGATGAGATATCTGGAGGTCAGCCAGTCCTCTTGTAACTAAGAGACAATAGGCTAGAGAACAGAAATCCACACACTGAGAATGGCCTGGTAGGTGGAAGGGAGACAGTTAGATTCTTTACGGCCGTACCGAGTCACTGTCTTAGTCCTGGACAGTCCATGGACAGACTGTGTTCATGTTTTTTACAAAGTGCAACTGACGGCATCCCTGATGGATATAAATGTTTGTCCACATGTTTGTGATCACTGTTAATCCTAAATTGTCAATATCTATTCATACCTCAGTAGGTGTAGGAGTGCAAGATCTATGCCTCATTCATCTCTATCTTTGGCACAGAATGGACGTTAAGTAAATGTTGTTTGTCAAGAGAATTGGATTTTTAGATATCAAGGTCCATACAGATGTAAAAGTCCTGTGTTTCTACCTAGTGGTTTATTTTCTCTTTTTTCTTTCCCTGTCTCTCCCGTTTCTTTTCTTTCCTCTTCTATTTTCTTCTCTCTCTTGTATTTCTCTTTCTTCTTAGAAATGAATTCTTTTTTTTTTTTTCTACTTACATGAAATGTTCTAGAAAGGATCCTGGTGCAGGGATATATATATATATATATATTATATATATATATTATCCAGCTTGATCATGTATATATATGATCAAGCACAGCAAATGAGGGGCATTTCTAGCACATTAGTTGCATAGCAAGCTTTAGAAATGGCTTTGGATTTCTTTTAACTACCTCTATTGCCACCCTGATTTGGCCTTTATTGGAGTAAAGTATTCTCTCTATGCTTGTGGTCTCACTGCAGATTTTTCTATCCAGTGGGAACCAGAAATAAAAACCAATGCATTTAAAATGTGAAATGTGGAAAGGAAATACAGAGAACAGTTTTGGAGCTGGCTTCCATTGCCTTATAAATATAGCATAGTTACTTAAATTCCATAAGAATTAAACTCTGATCTTTTAAAATGCATGCAAATTCTTGCAGAATATATATGAAGAAGTCACTATAACTGTTGAGGCACTTCGACTCCCTTGATAAATGGGACTTCCAGACCACACTTTATTGAGTCTCTGATTTTTAATAATTTGAATCCTGCAAGATTTAATTCTGCATAATTCTGGCTGAAATCAGCTTTTGATTGAGTTGTAATGGCTCTGTCATTGTAAATATCTCCGCATGCTAATGTTGCGCTGGAATTCAATAATATTTAGATGAAATTTTTCGCCTCGAGCATTATGGAAGCAAGATTTAGAAAGTCGGGAAGTTTGTGTCAAAGTGACATCTATTTTGGGTAACCTGCAACATTTCTAAATGCAATAAATGGTCATCCCAAGACATGATTTAAATCATTATGAATCCTAAATATATATGTGTGGATCGATTATAATATGTGTATAATATGAATAAGATACATGAAAATTCTTAAAATATATTTCACCTTGCAATATTTTCAGATACAGTCATCAGTGACTCAGCTGAGGATGACGGAATGAGAGCTGGGACCCCAAAGATGGAGAGGCAGTGTGGAGCTGTAGACATGGTTTGAGCTGAGTCTTGGCACTACCACTGACCCCAGTGGTGAATAAACTTTAAGGTTTCAAGAAATTCACTTACATTCTCTGAGACTCAGCTTCACCTGCTATAAAATCAAATAACCAAACCAATAACAGTTACTTCTTCATTATCTATCTCTTCATTAGACCAGGAGCATCTTGAAGAAAGATCCATTTCTTAGTACCTGTCACACATGGGTGCTCTACGAGTATTTGTTGAGTTAAATTGAAGGTTCAAGTGTGAAACGATTCGTTCAGTCCTCTCATTCAGTCCTGTGAAGTAGGAACTATTATCATGCCCATTTTACAGAAGAAGGAATTAAGGAACACATAAGCTGTCAAAGTTTAGACCAGCTATTAAGTGGAGGAATTGGGATTTGAACCCAAGCAGTCAGGTTCCAGAACCTGTGCTCCTAACCCTTGTGATGTGTTACAGATGGACACAACTTATTTGGCCCTTCTTCCTTTAAGAGGTCGAGTGTAATTCTGCTCTTCCAGCAGGGGCTGGAAGGACCTTTTGAGGAGATGGTGGATAAGGGTTTGCTGGATGGTGAGGAGAGTGTTATTGGAGGCTGGAGGAGAAGGTACCCAAGTTAGATGTTGGTAGACAGGTGAGTGAAATTATTGTTGGCAGAAACAAGGAAAACAGAAAGGACACCTAAAAATCCTGTGCATCTGGCTAAAGACATCTCCAGGCAGAATGTTGACAGTGCCACCTGGCTTCTAGTGAGCTTTGATAAAATGCAAGAGAGAGATGAACTAAAGAAAAATCATGCAGGTTTTGAGCAACATTTAGAAGAAACAGGACAATCTTTTTATTCCACAAAAAGTTTTCAAAGTAAGAAATTGCTTCAGGGCAAAGATCAAATCCAGGGCTTTCTCAATAAAGCCTTGTCTCAAGGTATAGATCTTAAGGGTGTGGACCCTAAGACACCTCCCACCCCCTTTTGAAAAGTAAGGTTTAAGAGTGTGACGGGTAAAATTTCTAAGGCTGTGCCTTATAGAACCTTTCAACTGTAGAAAAAAAGCTTCTAGGAAACTGAAAGCCACTGTCTCAGAATACTCTGATTCTCAGCCCAAGGTAGAGGAGAAAGAAATGTGAATGTGGTTTTAATCTAATGATGCAAACCCTAATAAGATTCATAGAAAATCCACAAGGTTTTTAGGAGAATTGTATTGGTGGAAGCACCGCTGGCTTGGACAAACTGGGACAGAGACACTATAAAATGAAAAGACGTCTTGGGACAGTCTGCATTCTACCCACCTACGACGGGCAGAAGGCTGACTGAGGAGGCTACTTGTCTGCAAATATGAGCCATTTGCTATGGAAATTGAAAAATGGTCCAGAGGGAAAAGCCAAGAACCTTGGAGAATCATTTCCAGGGAGCATTACTGGGCTCTACTCAAGGAACTGGCCACACGTACCAGACTGGATTTTGGAATTGCTATAGATCAGGAGCTGCCAGGGACTCCTGCTTTCCCCCTTTCTGAGCAGGCATGCCTTTTGCAGTTATACTCTTTTTGTCTTAACGTAGTAAATCAGGTGTGGGGAGAGCAGATAACTTTTCCCTTTAGTTCACAGATCATCATAATGAAAAGAAGCAATTTGGGGAACTGCACCCAAGGAACCCCACCTGTATGTGGATTTGATTTAGATAATGAAATATTGGACTTTAAGGCAATGCCACATTGGACTGAGACCTCAGGGATCTCAGGGAAGGAGAATGTGCTTTTCTTGTGTGAGGGAAATAAATAATTTGTGACCAGGTAGCAGAGAAGGATAGATTAAGATGGCTTTATTAAATTATTTGACAATTCTCCCATGGAGAGGGGGGTTCTATTTTATCTCCCTTGAATCTGGGATGAACCATGAGTGTTTTGACCATTACATAATGTAGATATGACGCTCTGCCTGTTCCAGACCTACACCTTAATAGGACTGGAGGCTTTCATCTAGAATGCTTGGTGCCCTGCGCTTCCATGTAGGAAGTCTGTCCTGCTGCAGAAATCACGTGTAGAGGTTCTAAGACCACGTGGAGAAGAAGAGGGGCCTGCTAAGCCCAGGATTCCAGCTGTCCTCATCAATGTGCCAGGCTGGAGTCCAGCTATATTGATACCCTCCAGACCAGACCAGTCTCTAGCTGAACATCACCAAGTGACCCAAGTCAACATCCTGTGGAGGCGAAGAATCATCAGTCAAGCTCTGTCTGAATTCCTGATCCACAAAACAGTGAGATGTAATAAAGTGGTCATTGTCTTAAGGCACTGAGTTTTGCTGTGCGGCCATAGATAACTAGAACTACCACTATGTCTCCCAAGTCCTTGTAAATTACTGTGATCATTATGATGATGACGCTGGTACTAATACTGCTGGTAATGGTATCTCCTAACCCCACGTTGCCCCCTTGATGAATGTATATAGCATCTACGCCAAATGCAGTTACAGTTTAATCTTTAGCCACTGACGTTGGAGATGGTGACATCATACAGTGTTGATTACAGTTCAGTATGGTACCAGAAGGAAAGTATTACTTTCCACTTGCCAAAACTCAGTGGTTCTAAACTCAGGTCTTGGGCTTCCCCGGTGGTACAGTGGTTAAGAATCCGCCTACCATTGAAGGGGACAGGGCTTCTAGCCCTGGTCCGGGAAGATCCCACATGTTGCAGAGCAACTAAGCCCATGTGCCACAACTACTGAAGCCTGCGTGCCTAGAGCCTGTGCTCCACAACAAGAAAAGCCACAGCAATGAGAAGCCCGTGCACCGCAATGATGAGTAGCCCCTGCTCGCCGCAACTAGTGAAAGCCCGTGCACAGCAATGAAGACCCTACACAGCCAAAAATAAATAAATTAAATAAATAAATTTATTAAACAAAACAAAACAAAACTCAGGTATTGCTTCCAAGCGAGGATAAGCCCCCTCTTGCTTGCCAGGCTTCACCCTGTAGTTTTTCACATGCCGCAGTCGTTGCGAACTTCCCTGCCTCTTCCATTACACAGAGAGCTGCTTGAGGTCGGCTGTGTCTTTGCCTGAGTAACTTCCCCCTCCTCTCCCTCCACCACCCAAAACTAACCCTGAGCAGGGCACGTAGTAGCTGCTCGCTGCGTTGTTGGTGGAATGCACAAATGAGTGATAGGCATTTGGGAAATCTTTCCGTTCTTCTGCATTTCAGGTCTCCCTACAATTTCAAGGGCATGGCTGAGCAGATTAGCATGTTATGGAAAGTTATTTTTACAGGTCTCAGGTTGATCACTTTCTTAGAGAACAAATCTGGCCTTTTATAGTGACGATAACAGAAAGGCATGATTCATAACAGCAGCATTAAACCCAAAAGCTAATTGCTTCGACCGTCAAATAGCGCGAGGCCTTGCAGGACATTTGGTCCCATCCAAAATGTGTATGAGACATTTGGTCCATGACAAAAGGTCCTTGATATTTGGTCCTGTCCAAAACCATTCGGCACGGACCAAGTATGTGTATGGGCATCTTGGACAGGACCAGATGTCTGCTAACCGTGTGAGGCGGTGTATGACAGCAAGGCAGGGCTTTGGGTGAGGACACAAGTTCTCTGTGAGCTGAAATTCTAGGTGACCCTCAGCTCTTTGGGTTTGATCTCTTCTCTGAGCCAGTTTTCTTATTTGTCAATTGCAGGTAATGCCTCAGAAGGTTCTAAGGACCAAAGAAAATAACGAAAGCATTTTATAAAGCTACTTTCCATTCAAGAGATCAGAGAAACCCAAGTTTCCCAGAAACCTTGATCTTGCCACTATCTTCATCCCAAGAATGTCTACGACTATGAAAATTGCCTAAATTTGGCTTCATTTTTGTCCCCCCACTCCCAGTCTCCAGTCTAGTCACCAGTGGAATTACCAATGTGGGTTGTCTGACATGAGCTCTGTATCAGACAAAGAACATAGTATACATGAGAGGAGGGTAGTGTAGAGTGAATAAACACAGGAGGTTAAATTTGGTGGGGGCTTGGAGAATACTCCTGCCAAGCCGGACATGATGCACATGGAGAAACTGAGCCCCGGGATGCAGAGGAGCTTAGCCTAAGGCCATACACGTGATCAAAGATGAGTCGCGCCAGGATCCCACCCTGCAGCCTCACGGCACATACAGGTCAGCAAACTTTTTCTGTAAAGAACCAGTTAGTAAATATCTTAGGCCTTGAGGGCCTCACGGTCTCTGTTGCAATTACTTAGCTCTGCTGCTGTAGCATGAAAACGGCCACAGACAGTATGTAAATGAATGCTCACAGCTGTGTTCCAATAAATTGCTCTTTATGGACACTCTGCTAAATCACATTCCCGCCCAGTTCCTACTCCCCTACCTGCCACGTCTCCATTTATTGCATGAGCACCCCTTTGTCCATTCCCCCCCTTTTCAGGTAGTCACAGCTATCTCTTCTTAGTGAAGAGGACTCCAAGGACCTATGTTTTAAGTCCTGCCTTGTCTCTTATGACTTTGGGTGAGTTTCTGTACTTTCCACGCCTCTGTTTAATCCTGTGTGAGTCAAGGAGGCTGAACTAGTACTTCAAAGGAACCTGTGGTGCTTTGCTTCGTGCGTCTCTCTTTTAGGAATCCGTGGAGTCAAACAGCTCTGAACTCCCTCCTAGGTCTACACACAATGCTACGTCTTGGACTTGCGACTTAACTTCACTCAGATTCAATCTCCCCATCTGTAAGTGGGGATAAGAAGAACATGGGCTCATGAGACTGTTACAAAGATGTTGTCTGGGAGAGGGATAAATTAGGAGTTTGGGATTAACAGATACGCACTACTGTTTCTAAAATAAACAACAAGGACCTACTGTATAGCAGAGGGAACTATATTCAATATCTTGTAATAACCTATAATGGAAAAGAATCTGAAAAAGAATATATGTATAACTGAATCACTTTGCTGTACACCTGAAACTAACACCACATTGCAAATCAACTATATTTCAATAAAAAAAATTGTGAGAGATGCTGTTTGCATGTAAATGCTCTTTATGACAGAGCGAAACACTATGGAAATGCGAGGTTTTGTAAAGCATATTAGTATATATACTAGAGCTACCTTTTGGAGATCTCCTGGGGTTTTCCAAAATGATATGTATGCTAACATTGACAGCTGAGGAAATATTCAGACTTTTGTTCAGTGTGAGCCTGGTCCACGTGTGAGATAGGACCGCAGTGCAGCTAGCAAAACATTTGAGAGCATGTTCACATCACCCATCAGCTAAAGAGCACAGTTTGTTCCCTGGGCATTTTGCTTTGTATTTTCTTTTTAATTTATGTGTTGTTATTAAACAATTGCATTTGGAGATTGTTGATCAGAGTGTGTTTGCATTTCTAATTGAACATTCTAATAATGATGTTTTTACTTGGTTTTTAAAGGTTATTATAATTTCTATAACGTTTCATAAAACGTGGCAGCCAGAAAAGCTTTCATGGAAAAACAAAATGCATTTACTGAGACACTGATGCCTTCTTGCAAGGCTGTTGGAAACAGTATTTTGCAAAATTATAGCACAACTTACATCTTTGTAGCTGAAGGGAACTTAGGTTTCTTCTCAATTGGCAAATCAGGTTAGGAAGTAGAGGTGACATGAGGGCTGTGTGGAGGATTCTGAGGCTATGTTTGGGCTCAGTGGAGAAGGACTCTGCGATGGATTTGTAACGTCTGCCATGGTACATCCTGGAGGGGTATGTTGGTGTGTGTGCATGTGTGTCAGTTGTGTGCGTGCATGTGCGTATAAGTGTGCATGATGTGGTGCAACCTCTACTCACTCCCTCACCCTCCTTTTGACAAGTAGGGAAGCACATTGATGGAAGGAGAAAGTGAGTTGCCCAGGATCATACTGGTAGTAATTGACAGTCGGATCTTGAACACTGAATACCTGTTGCTAGGTCAAATGCTCATTAAACTCACTGCCATGCCCTTTATATGACTGAAGAAGAATATCTCTCCATGGTACCCTCCTTAACCCATCTCCTGTGCTCATCTGTGTGTAAGAAACTGATTCAGCTCATTACCTTTTTCCTCCCCAGTGATGGACTTGGTGAAACACGCCCTTGCCAGGACCTTTGAACGGGAACGTTGGTAACTGAGATGATGAGAGCTGCGGGTAGCCTATAACGTAAAAACACCTGGGGAAAGCAACAACTGGAAATGCTCCAGAGGATTCTTTCTTCTATTTTTCTCTTGATTTTCCAAATCCCCTACTGGCATGACTTTTATTATCAAACAATTAGCTTAAATTTTTTAAACATACCCCAAAGCCCAATAGAAATTGCGTGGTCTAGTTAATAAATATAATATTCTGTTTTCAGATGGGCTAGTCCGTGGGGATGGTTAGAAATTAAAGGCCTGTTTTGGGCATGCAACCTTTGAGTGGCACATTCCCTATCAGCCAAAAGTCCCTGAGATCTACAGCGTGTCAGACTTAGTTCCATGCATTCTAGGGGACACAGTGACAGCAAAGAGGTGGTACTGACCTCAAGGAATATAATTGGATCAGAAAGAAGCAGTAATGTATGAATCTTGGAAAACTGAAAAAGTAAGGACTAAAGAGGTGTTCATACACCTACTTTTAATAAAACTCAACCAAACCCCAAAAGACATGCCATAGAGTGCAAGAATGCACCTTAGGGCTCATGCGTGTCAGCTATAATTTGAATCTCTAACTTGAGCACGCACAGGGGTCTGGGGCTGCTCTCTCTAATAGGTTATCACAGGATAGAGTTTAAAATACCACTTAAGTCATAACCTCATCTACTTAGAGATCCAGAAAGGGTTCCCAGGGCTGATCAGAGACCTGATTTGCAAATTACTATAAATTAATGTAGTTATAGCTGAGACATGAATATATGCTTGGAAATGCTCATATAGTGCGTAATATATGCGTGTCTTAAGATGATAATAGTGGTAATTTCTAAGACGACTTTTCCTCTAGCTGGCACCTTTCACCTTGTGATCTTGAAGTCCTTTACAAACACTAATTAATTACATTAATTTTATCATAAAGCTTGCTCATTACTGTACTTTTATTATAAGCTCTTGCCAGCTCAGATTTAATGCAACACCCTTATTGAAATTCTGCTCTTTGATATTGCTAAGGATCCGTTCAGATATTATATGTGCCTTTATAGGTTTTTTTAATTGTACCAGTAATAGCTAGAATAAAGGTTCTAACTTTCCCTTCCACATGGGAAGGTACAAAGGGAGATTTAAGTGGAGCCCAGATCAAGTACTATGACTGTCCCTAGGTCACAGCGTGTATAGGGTCAGAGTGGTGCTGTGCAGGGATAGATTTCAGCGTGAATACCAAACTGATGGATTGAGAGTGGCTGTCTGGTGCTTTGGGTTAAGAAGGATTCTGAGCCACATCCAAGACTGGCAAGAACAACTGCTCTGACCAACTTGCCATGGACACAGGTATGGAAATTGGAGTTTGTTGGCTCACGATCGCCCTCTCCCCGCTGTCCTTGGTATTGCACCCAACGTTCAACTAAGGCAAGAGATCTGGGTCCAGTTTCATTTCTCCTTCTTATGAGGTTTGTAGTATTATCCAAGAAACTTGCAGAACCTTTTTCTTTCTCTCTAAAATGGGTATACTCACGCTTGCCTTACTGAAACTTCAGGACTTTAAGGTGATAAACGGATGGAATAATGTACAGGCAGACTTTTTCCTCGGCTGAAGAGTATTTATGGTAGCTGGCTATCTAGTGGCAAGCAGATCAGCTTCGGAGGCAGGATACTTGGATTATGAAATCAAACCAGTTGTCTCACTGGTGACTAGGTGATGTGGGCAGAGCATTTATTCTCAATGAGCTTCCATCTTTTCTTGTACAAAATAGGGATAATGATATCTTTGCCTCTGACTCGCAAATCTGTTTAGAGATTTAAGTGAAATAGAAACATAATAAATGATTGTGATAATTGTCACGTAGTACGTACTCAAAAGTTTGCTAAAAACTGAAAAACAAAACTCAGAAATATGCAAACAAAGAGCTATGAAAGGAAATGCATTCAGATGATAAAAATGGGTTTGCACTCGGAGGTGGACAGGAGTGATTTATTTTTTTTTATAAATTTATATATTGTATTTATTTTTTTATTTTTAAAATTTTTGGCTGCGTTAGGTCTTCATTGCTGTGCACGGGCTTTCTCTAGTTGCGGCGAGCGGGGGCTACTCTTCGTTGCAGTGCGCGGGCTTCTCAGTATGGTAGCTTCTCTTGTTGCAGAGCACAGGGTCTAGGTGTGCGGGCTTCAGTAGTTGTGGCACGTGGACTCAGTAGTTGTGGCGCACGGGCTTAGTTGCTCTGCGGCATGTGGGATCTTCCCGGACCAGGGATCGAACCCATGTCTCCTGCACTGGCAGGCGGATTCTTAACCACTGCGCCACCAGGGAAGCCCCTGGAGCAATTGTTGTTGCTGTATTTACTTCTACATTTTAACATTTTCCCTGATGAACATGCATAGATTTTATAATGGAATAAGAACCAAAAGTACTCTTTTGGTGGCTCCACAAATCTATATATGTGATAAAATTGCATAGAAACACACAGGCTTGCACGCACACACACGAGAATGAATACGTATAAAAACTGGCAAAGTAAGACCTGAATAAGGTGTGCAAATTGTACCAATATCAGTTTACTGAGTTTGATATGTCTGATAATTATGAGAGATGTTACCACTGAGGGAAGCAGGAGGACGAGTACAGAGGACTCCACTTACTATTCTTGCAACTTCCTGTGAATGTATGCTTATTTCAAAATAAAATTTTTAAAAAGTTATCAAGCTAGCCGAAAAGGAATTAAATATTAGCTGCTCAGATGTTCAATCAATAGATGGATGGGTGGATGGATACATTCTCAACATTCCTATTTCTTTATTCATCAGTAAGCTCTGTTATGCTGTGCTCATGGTTTATAAGACTTTTCTCTCAACATTAACTTTTGCCTTGAGAACGAGAATCTCTTTGTCAGGGAGCATCGTAGACACATGTTTGTAAATGCTGACGGTCTCACCTTTGAGAACAGATATTTTGCCCGTGGTGATTCCAGACTACAGCCATGATGGGTGTCCTAGAAGCATTCTTGTAGGCTTAAAAAAATCATCCCCTTTCTCTGATTCTAAGCATGGGGCCAGAAGGGAGTGGAGTGCCATCTGCTAATTCATTGGATCTTGGTACAGCATGGGAACAGAAAACCAACCCAGCCATTGCTTTGGATATAGCAGACCCTGAATGTAATAAAAGCTGTGTTCATATGCTTCATTAGATAAATAAAGCTGACTTGGATAGGTTGCTTCAAACCCAAAGTGAACTGAAACCGAGTTGGCTACACTTGGTATCAAAAATTAAAAGTAATAGTGGCTGCCAATTTTTAATTATCCAGGAACTCTGCATATATTACATCTTCTAATGTGACCATGACCCTATGGGACATAGGATATCATATGACCATGATGCTATGGGACACACACATTCTAATCTGACTACAGCCTTGTGGCATATATATTCTTCATTCCATTTTGCAGAGAAAGAAAACGCGACTCAGAGGTTAAGTAACAACATAAGTGCCTTAGTATTCGGTAATGCTGCTGTAACAAATAAACCTTAGCGCATCAATGGCTTGGCACACACACACAAGTTTATTTCTTGTTCACATAACAGTTCAATGTGAATGCCAGGGACTGGCTCCACGTTTTCCATTCAGGGCTTTCAAGGTGAGCAAAGAGGAGGAGAGGCAACATGGAGAAGGCACACCTACTTCTCAACCAACTTACCCAAGATGTGCCGCCCATCGCTTCTGCTTTACCCGCATGAGCTAGTCACAGTGTCCTTCCTGGAAAAAGACTGGACAGGTGAGGATCAGCTCCGCAGTTTCATCTCTACAGGAAGGAAGGAGAGTGTGCACATCTCTGGCTGCCTCTGCCGTGGTCATTCCACAGGGCACGGAATGGGAATCAGACTCATGTTCAGCCATGCTCTTCCTGGAACCGTAGTACAGAGTGTGGGTTAGAGTCTGGGCTCTGCACTCAGCCTACCTGGATTTTGATCCTGGTTGTAACGCTTTGTAGATTTTTGACCTTGGGAGAAAGTTGCTTAACCATTTGAAGGCTTGACCTCCCCTTCGGGAAAACATGAGAAAAATAAAAATTGCCACCCCCTAGAGCTGTTGTAAGGATTACAAGAAGAATGCATGCAATGCATTTAGAGTGAGGCTTGGTGTACAGTAAACATGCACATATATCTATGATTATTTTCATTATTATAATGATGATGACTTTTACTCCATGCTCCCTTCTCATCCCATTCACTCCCACTTTGTTTAGCTCTTTTGTCTTGTACCTCTTTGATGTCTTAAGTTTTGCAGTCTGTCCAGATTGCTCCAGCTGTATCAAACTCTTTGCAGTAACTATAGTCTAGGAAAACATAAAAGTCCTCTCCCTTCTGCTGAGGTATTTCATAATGTAAAAGTCTTGCCTAGGAGTGTCAGCATTGCCACGGGGACATTTCCAGTCTCCCAAAGCAAACACATTTGACACTGTTGATTTGGTGGCTAAATGTATGCGGCTTTATTAAATATGCATTAAAGTACTCCCCTCATAAATTGTATGTACTCGGCCCACTCCGAGTACAATGCACACAACTGAATTTTTCTAACCACACAGATGGAGCAATCAGGCCAACTTCAAAGTTGGTGAGAATAGAGTGAGTCAAGCTCCCCCCTCCCTCCTCCCCCTGTAGCTCTTCTGTGGCGCCTCCCACTTTGGCAGTTTGGCAGGTTTCAACTGTACTCTCCCTGCACATAGTAGTTTGCATTTCTAGGCTTGTTAAACTAGAGTTCACATCCTGCCCTCTGTGAGGTCCGTTCACTTGCACCTAAGGGCATTGGGAGGGGGATGGATTTGATTCATTAGTGTGAGTTCCATCTGTATCTGCTGGTAGCATCAACCTTCCTGTGCTGTCAAATAATGTATTCATGCAATTAGTCGTGATCTGTCTTTTCATCTGTCTATCATCCATCCATCCAACCATCTATCCATCCACCCATCTTTCCATCCATCCATCCATCCATCCATCCATCCATCCATCCATCTGCCACTCTTTTCTGGGCCAGGTGCAAGGCACTGAGACTACAAAAGTGGAGCCTGACTTAATGTTCCAATGGGAAAAACAGACAGAAATAAGTACACAAGCACATAAAATAATTACAAAAGGATCAGTGCGGGGGAATGAAAGATGACCCTGAATGTGTGCACATGTTTGTGCTGGAGGAACGATTACTTTATATCGAGTGGTCAGAGTAGGTCTCCTTGAGGAGCAGAAGTGTAAGCTGAGGCCAGAAGGAAGAGAAAGAGGCAGTCCTATGAGGAGCAGAGAAAGAGACTTTCAAGTAAAGAGAGTGACATTTGCAAAATGCTCTGCTCAACAAAGGGCCGGTAAGCACATCTGTTACCACTCTCATATACAATAGGGGCACACATGTATGATTATATCATGTCTGGTTTTGCTTTGGCTCTTACTTGAAACAATTAAAACATCTTATATTGCTCCTGTTTCCTTAAATGTGTTGATCTTGCTTATTTTTAAAGTGTGAATGAAGGACCAGAAATGTAAACCATAAACCACAGAGCCTGATGCCAAAGGTCAGAATCTCTGGACCCCCTTGGAAACAAGGACTATGCTAGATTCACCCTGTAGCCCAGCATCTGGCTTGTAGCGGAAAACAGAAAATGATAGTTGCATGAACGTACCCCCAAAATTTAGGCCAAGATTCCAGCTTGGTTCTCCTGACCCTGAGCATGTGTTGTTTTGGAAACACCTGATTCGTGACCCATTAGTGGAGGTATTCATTCATCTGCATCAGTGACACAGTCAGGAAGAGGGTGGGTACCTGTCCCTTAGGTCACCTGGCTCAGCCCATTAGAGCTCAGGTTTATCACCAACACTGAGGAAAGGGCTGTAGGATTGAATGGAGGCCCCCGAAAGACTTTGTCCATGTTCTAATCCCCAGAACTGTGAATGTGACCTCATTTGGGAAAAGACTCTTTGTAGACATAATTAAGTTAATGATTTTAAGATGAGGAGATCATGCTAGATTATTTGCTTGGGCCCCAAATCCAATGATAAGTGCCCTTATAAGAGACACACAGAGGAGAACGCAGATGACAGAAGAGAAGGTGTTGTGGAGATGAAGGCAGAGATCAGGGTGATGCAGCCTCCACAAGCCCAGGACTGCTGGCAGACACCAGAAATTGGAAGAAGCAAGGAGCAGATTATCCCTAAGATCCCCCATAGGGAACGTAACTCTGCTGAAGTTTGGACTTCTAGTCTCCAGAGTTGTGAAAAAATATATTTTTGTCGTTTTAAGGCACCAAGTAAGTGCTAATTTGTTACAGCAATCCTAGAAAAAGACATCTTGGGGCTGCTGTGGCTTCCTCCAGCACTATACTTCTCAGTAAAAATATGAGATACCCACATAATTTAAATTTTTTTAGTATTCATGTTGAAAAGAGTGAAAAGGAAGAGGTGAAATTAATTTTAATTGTATATTTTATTTAACCCACTATATCTGAATGTTATATCAACATGTCATCAATATAAAAAATCATTCATGAGATATCTTACCTTCTTTTTAGGTACTATCTCTTCAAAATTTGGTATGAATTGTATGCTTCTAGCACATACCCATACCGAATAACCACATTTCAAGTGCTCAATAACATTTGTGGCCTGTGGTGATTGTATTAGACAACACAGCTGGAGCATTTCTCCTGGGTCTTTTGCTTTGGGTCTGGAACAAAAGTTCGTCAAGGAAGAGAGAGATGAGAGAAACTTCTAGACCACAGAGGCTGCAGGATCTGCCTTGCTGTACGTAGTTTCTGGGGATCCAGAGAGGGGACCTGGGTTTGGCTCAGTCAGGCATCAAAGAACCAGATGGAGTTCTTGGGAGTGTGGGAGTCCTTGTGACCAGCTGGGTCTATTCATCTTTGGTACAAGGCTGTAGGATAAGGACCAAGAATCAGGCTTCCATGGAAAAAGGGTAGGGGAAAGCTGAACGGGAACCAGAAGAAATTAATAGAAATAAATTTGAGTTACTGAAAAACAGCTATTTTCTAAACTCTTCCCACTTCAAGTAATCTTCTTCACAAACCTATGTGAGAGGCATGGTTATTGTCTCATTTTGCTGATAAGGAAATTGAGGGTCAATATTGTAAGAGACTCGTCCAAGTTCACCCAGCTCATATGTGAGTGGCAAGAGCCAGGATTTGAACCCAGGTCCCTCTGACTCCAAAGTCACTATGCTGTGTTAAAGGTCTTGACATCTGGTTGGATTTGCCTCTTTGTATACTTACTGTGAGGATGGGCTCAGGGCTGGGCAAGGGCTGAATGTCCAAGGTGGACAGCAGGCTTCAGAGAATCAGGCTGGAGGAGCTGGGGGAGTCTAGGGCTGCCTCAAGAGTGGACAAGGTCTTAGAATGCTCAAGACCATCCATCATGAATGAGCATCCAAAGAAGAGCTCTCACTTTTGCATTCAGGATTCTCATGCTCTTCTGCTTCCTATTCTGGTTGACCAGTTGGCTCTGGGATATACCACTTGCTATGTCTTATGTTGGCAAAATTGACCTACAGAAGCTAGAACTGCCCAATTGGCTAAGGAAGCAAGTTTGTCTTTTAAAAGCAAGACATCAGGACATTCATCTTCTGACAAGAATCTGTAATTTGTGTTTATTTTATTTCCCATTGATTGATTGCCATATGTCTTTTGGCACCCCTCCAAATATCTCTTGCCAACAAAGTAGGCCAAATTAATTTTCTACAGGAAGAGATATTCTGAAGGACTCTAAAATCTGTCTCCATCATTTTGCAAATGATCTCCTGTGCATGTAGCGACAGTGACTTTATTTTTCCTGTTGAGGAGAGAAAAGAGGAAAAGTCTCAGGTTCATCTTCCTCTGAGGGAATAGCAATAGGTGTGTGTGACCTCTTTGTCTTGTGGTTAGTGGATACTTTATATAGTGGACCTCGTGGAACTGGGGATCCTCGATTTCCACTTCTTTGGTTGGCTGGAATCAATTTAGAGGTTGGGAGGCAAGGTACAGGTCAAAGTGGAGGCTGTTTGGTGTAATATTTATTGAGTTGAATTGAATGTGCACTGGATTGAGAATCAAGAGACTGGTGTTCGTGTCCTGCTTCTACTAACTTGCCAGTGACCTTGAGAGTCACTTCAATCAGCATCATCTTCCTCACCCAAAAAGAGAGGGGATTAGCTGAGGTCAGTGTGTTGCATGCAAACTTGCTCTCAGCATCAGAACACTGTCTTCAAAAAACATTCTCCTTGTAAGCTGAAAACAGAACCGATATGCTTTACTGCTAGTAAAAGCAAACCTGCCTAATGATGTTTTAACATGTATATTTATCTCTCGTGGGAAGAAAACTAGACATAGGCAATTCCAAAAATGATTCGGCAGCTTAGTAATGCAATGATCGGGGACCCAGACTCCTTCAGTCTGTCCACGCTGCAGTCCCTCCCTTCCCATCTTCATGTATGTTCTCTTATGCTTGCAAATTGGCTGCAGAAATTCTGAGAATCACATCCATATTTATGGTAGCGAGAGGGATGAGCAGTTCTTTGCCTCTATCCCTGTGATTGGAAAGTAAAGTATCTTTCTCAGAACCCTCCTCCCAATAGGTTTCTCCTTGAATTTCATTGGCCAGAACTGTGTCACATGACCAAGGCTTGCTGCAAGGGAAGCTGGGAAAGTGAGTAGCTGGTGGGGAGGAGCGTGGTGTCCCTGGCTGCCTTAGACCAATTTTCGTTCTTCACATTGCCACCCCAAGTAAAAATGGGGTTCTGCTTGAAAGGAAGAACTAGAGAGATGAATGTTGTTGGGTAGTCTACAAAGCATGTCTGCCAAAGGATAAAGATGTGATTATGATACCAGCGTACAAAAATGTCTTATTGCATTATTTTTCTAAATGAATGCTTAGCTGTTCTCAGTGACCTAAAACACAAAATGTACTTACACCCCTCTGAGATGGAGATGTGAGGAGTCCACAGCCAATTCTGACCTTTCATTCCTGGGGTAGAGTGGGCAGGGGGGGGCAAGAGGATTCCCTTTAGTCTTGCCTGTCAAGTCCACAATAGGCTAAATAAATGTACAAATAAAATGAACACATCAGCTAGTGTTTTCTGTTTGCTTGTTTCCCTAGTAACTCACCCTACTTCATAGATACAAGCAGAACTGTGGTGAGTGAAGCAGGCTGGGAAGAGTGGGACCAAGAGTGGGAAGTATGTATATATATCACCACACACGTTCTTACCCAAGGTGTCCTCCTCTACCTGTCCTCTGATGCACCTCTGGGGAACCCCGAGGTCTTCAAGGAATCCAAACTGGGTTCCCCCCATCCAACTCTATGATTTATGGTTCTTTCTGTCACATTTCCTCATCATGGGTTCTCCTTTGCAATAGAAGTCTGCAAGAGGTAACACATCCTTCTCAAGACCTCCTTTATCCTCTAGGTCTAACTTAGCTTTGGGCTTGTCCAGCTCTGCATTGTAGCCACTAGAGTGGCCATTAGTCACAAGTTACTCTTTAAATGTACGTTACTTAATATAAAATAAAATTAGAAATTCTGTTTTCAGTCACACTAGCCACACTTTAAGTGCTTGATAGCCACACGTGACTAGTGGCTCCATATTAAGCAGTGTAGATACAGAACATCATTGAAGAAAGTTCTGTTGGACAGAGTTAGCTAGTCCTGTTGGCATTGGGGTGTGGGGCAGTGACCACAGGATGCTCTTGTGTTCCCTTGATGGCTAGGAGTTGATGAGGGATACCAGAGTTATTTTTTGGTGGAGTTTTTGCTTCATGGAATTTTCCATTAAATGGAGCAGCTGTGGGTGAGTGAAATGAGAACCAACCTAGAAGTCTAAAGCCTTGGCTCTTCTAAGTAGAAGAACATTCTTAAAAATACCTGACCAGTATTTCTCAAAACTAAGTTATGAGAAAACAAGGGAAGACAGAATCTGTCACAGACCCGAGGCAAAAGGAGGCATGAGGACTAAGTACAGTGTGGTTGGTACCCTGAACTGGAACTGGATGCTGGAGTAGAAAGAGGACATTAGTGGGAGAACAGGCAAAATCTGAAAACAAGTTTAGTTAACAGTAGTGTGGCAATGGTGGTTTCTAAGATTTTTTAAATAAATTTATTTATTTGTGGCTGCGTTGGGTCTTCTTTGCTGCGCACGGGCTTTCTCTAGCTGTGGTGAGCAGGGGCTACTCTTCGTTGCGGGGCACGGGATTCTCATTGTGGTGGCTTCTCTTGTTGCGGAGCACAGGCTCTAGGTGCACATGGGCTCAGCAGTTATGGGTTGCGGGCTCTAGAGCGCAGGCTCAGTAGTTGTGGAGCACAGGCTTAGTTCCTCTGCGGCACGTGGGATCTTCCTGGACCAGGGCTCAAACCCGTGTCCCTTACATTGACAGGCGGATTCGTAACCACTGTGCCACCAGGGAAGCCCCTGGTTTCTAAGTTTTGACAAATGTACCACATCATGTAAGTTAACAGAAGGGAAATTGGGCAAGAAAACTCTCTGTACAATCTTTGTCATTTTTCTATGTATCTAAAACGTTTCCAAAGTAATCGTCTGTTTAAACATAGACTTGGGTTTTCATTTCTGACCCTATCAGTCACCACTAGTAGCACCCTAAGCAAGTCTCTTCTCATCCCTCTGTGTCTTCTCCCGTCAGTAGACTGTGAAGAAGGCGTGTGCTCCATAACACTGCCAGAGCTGATGGGAACACGTTGATGACGTGGGGGCACCGTAAGCTTTAGGAGATTGCTGACATCATAGCAGATGGCATGATATTACTTTGACGCTAAGACCGTGTTGGGCTCTGCAAGGTTATTTAGCATGATCCTTGACCTTATGGACATTTATGTATTATTAGTAGACAGTATGAAGCTACAGAAGGCACGAGGGGAAGACAATTGATGTCTGCTGAGCTCCTACCTTGTGTCTGATACCGTGCTTGACCCTCTTCCTTGTAGGACCACATTAGAACCTCAGGAGAACTTTCTAGACTCTCTAGGTGGTCGGTGCTTTCCCACTTCCAGAGGAAGCTCCAAAGCTCTGAGAAGGAAGTGGCTACATCCACTTTCCATGATGACAGCATGCTCCCTGACCACCCCCCCATCCCCCCGCCAAACACACACTCCCTTCATGGCCATCCTTTATGGACAACTCCTCATGATGGCTTTGTCACTTCCTCTCCTGGAGGGTACGTGGGGGGCACCTTCTCTAAGGGGAGAAGCCCTGAAGCTGGAACAGGTATTTGTGTCTGATGGTTATGTTAAGTGACCTTGGGGAGTCCCATTTTTACTGACCTCCATTTCCTAACTTGCCAGTAAGCCTGTCTCTCTCCTCCCCACACAAGCTTGCCATCAGGATACTTTTTCTCAGAGAACTCCTGGAAAGGGTGCTGCTTTCTTTTCTTTTTTTTTTTTTTTAATTTATTTTTGGCTGTGTTGGGTCTTCGTTGCTGCATGCAGGCTTTCTCTGGTTGCAGCAAGCAGGAGGCCACTCTTCGTTGTGGTGCGCAGGCCTCTCACTCCGGTGGCCTCTCCCGTTGCGGAGCACGGTCTCTAGGCACGCCGCTTTCAGTAGTTGTGGCACATGGGTCTAGTTTAGTTGCTCCGTGGCACGTGGGATCCCCCTGGACCAGGGCTCGAACCCGTGTCCCCTGCACTGGCAGGCGGATTCCCAACCACTGCACCACCTGGGAAGCCCAGTGTGCTGCTTTCTGTAAAGAAATACCCCCAGGCACAGTGAAACCTCTCGGAGGAAGCTATTGGGGTCAGCAGGAGCCTTCCTGTTGACCTGCAAATCCCTTGCCTGTGAAGCCATCTCAGGATGTGTCGTGTCAGCCTCTTCTGCACAAAATGAGGATTCAGACTTCCCTTGCTCTAGAAAAGGAATTCCTTCCCGTTTAATCCTGTAATCTATACCTAAGGAACTCCAAATCCCTATAAACAGGTTCAAGAGTGTCTATGATCCCTCAGCATCACTGGGTCAAATTCTACCCCAGAGGCTGGGTATATGTAGGTCAGGTGCGGTGGTGGTACACATGTGTGTATGTGCATGCGTATGTGTGTGTGCGTTTGCATATGGGCTTTGTAAGAAATGGCCCCTTGCTGAGGCATTTGAAGAGTAGCAGCGTCGTAATGCTGGAGAGAATGTGGGTTCAAGTGTGTTACAGCTCTGTGACCTTGAGTGAATCACTTCCCCTTTCTTGACCTTGGTTTTCTCTTCCATCACACTGGTGGGGCTGTAAGGCTGATCTCATGAGATGCTCTATGGTGGAGAGGCTGGCCCAGCCCTATGAGGGGTTGATTAGAGTTGGTTCCCTCATCTCCACCCCCCAATTTTCTCAAGGCCAGCCTGACCACGGGAGACCAATGAAGGGCAAAACTCTTTCCTTCAGGATGTGGCATTTCATTTGACCCGCTGCTGGGTGAATGTGTAGAAGGTGGCCTGAAGGAGGGGCCAGTCTTCACTGGATGGAGCTGAGGACAGCCCTGGACAGTTGTAGGAAGGACCAGCCCCACCCTTCACCATTGACTTTCGCAGGATTTGAATCTCAAACCTCACTTTCTTGTATCTCAGAAATGAATCACACATGGGACCACATACAAGGAGGTCACGCTCCAGTGAGAAAGCAGGGATGGGCACAGTTTTAGGACATAAGGTGATCATGCTGTGACATGACCCTACAGAGGCCCAGCGAAAGGGGAGATTGATTTGTCCTAGAGGCATTTGAACTTGTACTTCAACAAGGAGGAATTCGCAGAATGAGGAAGAGATGAGAGAGGGTATGGGTGTTCCAGACTGAGGAGGCAGCATGAGACAGAAGAGTGTCAGGGACTAATATTCCTAATTATGTCAGATGCTGTTTTATGGATTGACCCCATTTAAGCCCCAAACAACCCTATGGCGTAACTACTGCTAATTTCACTTTACAGCTGAACACAGAAGTTTAAGTGATTTGTTCAAGAAAGCAGCAGATGCAGAATCAGAACTCGGCTCTGCTCTCAGGCTGTATTGGGGTTTCTAACCCCTTGACAACATTTCCAGCCAGGAAACAATGCTGAGAAAATATCGGAGGACAGATTGCCAAGTGTTCCCAGCTACATTATGATCTTTGGACTTTATTCTTGGGGCCAGTGGGGAGGATTCTGGTGTTTTATAACCCAGAAGTCATCTTAATAGAACTGTGCTTGAGAAAGTTTAACCCTGACTTTCATGTGGAAGGTAGATTGGTAGTTGTTCAAATATAACCTTATAATAAACCCTTGGTTTTGTTTAATAACTACAATTGTGCCTGCACCTGCCTCCCCACAAGATGGCAGATGTAAAAATGCGTTGTGAAGTGAAGCTGGAGATACAAATGCAAGGTTATTATTAATACGGTATTAGGTTATTGCTTTATTTGGGGATAATTTCCTTTGTTCTTGGAAGACTTTGAAGAGAGAAAGGGTTTCTCCATTGTTCAGCATTTGCTATTCGGGACAATATTGAACTGGTTGAAATTCAAGTTTTTGTTCCCATTTTAATGTCTTATGTAATCCTGGGAGTTTTTGTTTACAATTTATTCCTGTTTCTGCAGGTGTTTCACGGGGTAGGCTCCTGTACCTGGGAATGCTGGCATTAATTTTGACAAAAAGTGTTTAAAAATATAAATGTCAGCGTCTCCAGCATTGTGAAGGTGGCAATGGATGACAGAAGGGCATTCTAGGATGGTGTTCCAAAATAGAATTCCAGATGCCTCCTGCATGTTCCCAGAGAGTACAGGCAGTCGCGCTGGCCTGATTTGCTCAGCCAAAGTATTCTGTTATTTAGAAACTTTCTCTGAGGCTGGTGTGGTGCAGAGCCAGGCAGACTGATGTCTATTTTTGCTGCCTTTCTAGTTGGGTGGCCTTGGACAAGCCTCCTAAATGCCCTGAGCCTCAGTTTCCCCCACTGTAAAATGGGAAGATGGGAATAAGTTAATGAGTTGATATTTTGTAAGAAGACAAGTTCTATCAGGGCAGGGCCTATATCACTTTTGTTGTCCTTTTATTCCTAAGCCCTTTCTGTGAAAAGTTTACAACCTTGGGGATTTGACTGCTAGCTGCACCTCTGCTGGCCTCCAGGGCAAACTCCATCCCATGGAATACAGACCCTGAAATTTCTTGGTCACTCAAGTCCAGATGAACAGAGATTGTAATCACTGCACCAGTGTATCTCCCCAGCTCACATGAGTCAAGCTATCTGACCACGAGTCCGCTATTTCTGCCTTTCTCCCCCGAGCCCTCCCCGACCTCATCTTGTCTGTGTGGATGAGGTTGGCAACTCCCAGGGTGGCCTTGAAAAGCAGGTATTAAAAATGGCAGAGCTGCCAATCAGCCTAGGTCCCTGAATGAAAAGGGGGAGCAAAGCTGCCCCCTACCAGGGACACCTTACTTGGGTTTTTATTGGAGGGAGAAACAAAGAGTTGGGTTTGAATCATTATACATTCAGGGTCTATGCATTACCACAGTGTCACCACCATCAATCCCATTCTTATGTTCAATGGACATCGCACCAAATCAAAGTCCCCCATCCATTGCATCCCTACATATCCAAGCTGCTCTGTGCTTTCTTCTCTTTGAGCAGCTGTCTATAAATCTCCATCTCCCATCCCCATTCCTGGTGGTCTCTGAGCTTTCCCTTCACCGTGACCATTTCCCATCCATCCTCACCTCTCCTCGGGAAGCTCCCTCCTCACTTCCCAGAATTGGCTGAAATGGCACCCCAGCCATGATTTCTTCTTAACCCTCCCCTACTTTTTCGGCTCTCTGTTTAGTCTCTCAGACCTAAAGTACTTCAGGATGGAAAGGTGTGCTTCTGCTCCCAGACTATTACCACCTCATCCTTTTCTTTAAAAGAGAAAATCTACCATCTTGCTGTTATTGCAGAAAAATGCCCTTCATTCATTGAAGTCTTGGGTTCCTGCTTCTCCATCTGGCTCTCAGCTCACGCTCTGTGTTCATCCTGAGTCACTGCTACATCTTCCTCAAATTTATCCTCTCTTACTATTTCCCAGTGCACTGAATCACGCGAGAGATATTCACCCACGTGGACAAGCAAGACGCTTAGGCACCACTTTCAGACACACCCCTTTCCTTCTGCACCCACATCCACTGAGTCAGCGATGCCTGAACACCCATGGACAGATCCACTGCTCTCCATTTCCCGTCCTGGACCGTGGCGATAGCGTCCTGGTTCATATGCCTTGGCTCCCTGCAGTCTTATACATATGTATGCATGTGTGTGTATTCCACTCTCTCTGCATTTACTATTTCACTCAGGAATATAATATGAAGCCTATGTAAGGCCTAAGGGCCAATGGACTCATGGTATAAGTGCTAGAACATCGCCCCTCCCTGATCTCAACTCCTCTTTCCCAGTGGTAACGATTGTGCTAAATCCGGGTTTATCAACCCTTCAAGTTGAGGAATTATAGTGCATTATATTCTTCCAAAAGTTACAGAGTTACATTTTTCCCCTCATAGTTATGTCTAGAAACACACACACACACACACACAGAAATATTATACAGCAATAAAAATGAATGACAATGCACCTATCTTCTCACATGGATGACTCTCCAAATACAATATTGAGACAAAGGTAACTTTCAGAAGAATATAGCAATATATAAGCAGAATATATGTGTGTGTGTCTGTGTGTGTGTGTGTGTGTATATATATATATATATATACATATAGATATACACATATGACAATGTGTTTATCACAATATATTTGTCCATTTTCTTTGTTGATGGATGGTTTTTAGTTTTTGTTTTACAAAATAGTGCTGTCTGAGGATTCTTCTAAATTCCCGATATGCCTGTGTTTCTCTATAATCTACAGGAGTGAAACTTCTTGGTCAAAAGGTATACACATCTTCAAGTTTATTGTATGAGAGTCCCAGCTCTCCAAATCATCACTCCCATTTTTTGTATTCATGAGCATGGGATAAGCTGTGGTAACGCATAGACCCTGGATGTGTAATGATTCAAACCCAACTGTTTCCTTCTCCATCTAATAACAATCCAAAGAAGGTGTCCCTGGTTGGGGGCAACTTTGCTCCCCCTTGTCATTCAGGGGCCTAGGCTGATTGGCAGCTGTGTCATTTTGAATACATTTCAAGGCCACCCTGGGAGTCGCCAACCTGATCCACGTGGAGAAGATGAGGATGAAGCTGGCCCCGTGGCTGCACTCACACGTCCCTGGTTGGAACCAGGCATGTGGCTCCCCTTGCCTATACCAGTCACTGACAGATGTCATTACACTCTATGCCCAGGAAGAAGACCAAATGGGTTTTGGTGAACAGCTCTTGGTCACAGATTGACTTCACCCTGATTTTAAATTTTGCTCTCTGATGGGTACAAAATGATCTCTTGCCGAAAAGTCAACTTAAGATCCCTGAGTACTAAAGAAGGTGAGAATTTGGACCCCACTCACCATTCATAGGTCCCCTCCTGTGACTTGCCTATTCATGACAATTGTCCATTTTAAAAAACTCAGCACACTCATTTTTACATATTAATTTGTAAGCTTGTTTTGTTTTGATTTTTGTGTTCTGGATACTGATAGTTCTTTGGTTATGTGTTTCCCAGGATCTTCTGAATTGAGATTTGCTTTTTATGCTTTGCCCAGGATGCCTTTTTCTTGAATAGAGATTCTTAACGTTAATGTCATCAATTTGATCAATATTTTTCTTTATGACATACTCTTTAATGTTTTGTTTTCCTGCCTCCCAGCTACCTTAGCATATACTGTCACAGTCAGTGCCGCTTTTTCTGTGCATGTCTTAGGCACGACATTGTATTAGGGCAATGCATGCTAGATGCTGTAACAAGCAAGCTCCAAATTGTGGCTTAACAAGACAAAAGTGCCTTAACACACACACACGTTAATTTCCCATTCATTTCATAGTCTTATGTCAGGCGACTTTCCCATCCTTTCCTTTCTCAGGAACCTGGCTGCTCTCCATCACATAGTTCTGCCATGTAGAAGGAGGAAAGAGTTATTTAAGGCTCTAGAGGGAGAGTCTAAAAGTGCACACATGCCTTCCGTCCACATTCATTAGTCGGAACTAGTCATGTGACCCCAGTGCAACTACAAGAGAAGCTGGGAAATGTTGTCATCTTGCAGTAAGAGGACAAAGGATTGGTGAGCACTGGCCAGACTTTGCCACACAAACTAAAATCTTAGCTCTTAGAGGCAGAACTGTCTTTTCTCTACATCTCCCTTTGGCCCCTGGGGTAGTATGGCCTGGTGAATAAGCTGAGGGCTTTGGGGTTAGAGAATGGAGTTTGAATCTCATCCACTCCCTAATAATTTTGTAACCTTGTTAACTTGTTTAACCTTGTTTAGTCTTTAATAAGTACCACCCAGGTAGAGGCTGGGAAGGACTCAGGTTCAGTGTTTGGTTTATTCCAGTCCACTTCCTGTTCCTGGGCTCAGCTGAGCCTGCTGCCCTGGGCTTCATGCAGATGCTGGCCTGCCCTACACGCTCCCACTGTGCCATTTTAAACCAGCTGTGTTGAGAGAAGCTCATCTGACAATGCACATGAATTATCCTTGCTTCTTTGCTGCTACCATAAAATGCCTGGAACCCAGACATTTCCCAAATTCCAGCTTCATGACAGGCCCCATTCATTTCCTGTTTGTTGACATCATGTGGCTTGTTTCCTACCAGTGCAGCCATTGTGCCCGGCTCCCCTGGGGTCGGATGTTTTATTTTCCTTTGGCAAAGCTTGCTCCATTCTTTTCCCCACCGTAAGAGCCTGGCAAAAAAACAGGCTTCGGTGAAATGGCCATCAGATCGCTGTGTGGTTTGGCCCTGCTTGGCTATTTGTCTCTGGGGCACCAGTCAATTCAATTAAACAAGGTCAAAGCTGTGTTGGCTAAGTTTATTGTCACTACTTTTCTACATTTTCACCTTATTGGAAGAAGTTAAACAGCAATGAGAAGGGCATTCGTTGTAATTTGATCTCAATTAGGTACAAAAACATAGAAACAAATACCTATAGAAATATACACACATCTGTCCCACCACAGCACACACACAAAGAAAAAAAGACTGGAAGGAAATACGTCAAAATATTTATAGTGGGTATCTCCGAGTAGTGGGGATTTTGACTATTTTATTTGCTTACGTATACTTTTCTGTACTCTTCAAAATTCCCCAAAGGGGCCGCTAACACTTAGACTCACAGCAGGAAACAGATGTCAAGTTCCAAGAGACCTGAAGAGCATTCAATGAAGCCACTGTTTGCAGAGGTTCAGAGTTAAGGTCACTGTACCAGTCCTGGGAGGTGAGATGACCCTGCAGTAACAAATCTCAGCTTATCTCTTGCTCATGCTGCATGTCTAGAAAGGTTCCTATGCTCTGCTTCATGTTCCTGTGTCTTCTCTCTGGGGTGTGGACTAATGGAACTGTCTTTCTCTGAAATGTTGCTGGTTATTGCAACAAAAGAAAAGAAAACTCTGGTGATTATTCACTGCCTATCCACGTGGCAGGAAAATTCACGTGGTCCTCCTCAATGAGGAAGCCAGGAAGCACACTCCTGACTCATATCAATAGAAAAAACCCCAGGGTTTGGCAAACAACCCTAATAACTACCAAGGTACCACTAAGAGACGGGAACACATTTAGTGAACAGCAGCAGTGGGGGGCTGGTAGCAGCCTTCAGTCTGTACTTTGGGAGTGAAATCAAGGCTGGCAGGGAGGAAGGGAAGAGTCCTGCTTCTCTTTCCTTCCACCATCTGATGGAATGCATCGGATGGTGCACCCTGGACAGAACCCAATCAGAATCCAGGGGTCACGGAAGCCTAGGCAATGTAATCAACATGGGCAGCCTCCTTGGACACCAGACACAGCAGGAAAAAAAAATGTATCTGGAAATATAGCTGGTATTATTTTTGTAACCAAATAATAAAGTGTTATTTACATAAAAATACAGCTAAAATGTATCTGGAAATATAGCTGGTATTATTTTTGTAACCAAATAATAAAGTGTTATTTACATAAAAATACAGCTAGCAATGAAGAAGCATCATTCCACACACCTTCACATGGCTGTGACTCTGGGCCAGCCCTGCCAGCCTCGGACTCAGCTCTAGGAATGTAGAGGTTTACCAGACACAAGCTGTGCTTTTGAGGAGTCACAGGCTACCTGGGGGAGAGAGACACCTAACCAACAACTAAAACACAGGGTAATGCAACGGAATATGACTCAGCCTCAAATAAAGAAGGAAATCCTCTCATTTGCAGTAACACGGATGAACTTGGAGGGCATTATGCTAAGGTGAAATAAGCCAGACAGAGAAAGACAAATACTGCATAGTACCACTTAGATGTGGAATCTTAGAAAAAGAAAAAAGAGAAAAAATGTCAAATTCATAGAAACAGAGAGTAGAATGGTAGTTGCCAGGGCTGGGGGGTCGGGGAAATGGAGAGAGGTTGGTAAAAGGGTATAAACTTTCCATTTTCAGATGAATAACTTTCCATTATCTGAGGATCTGATGTAAAACATGGTGACTACAGTTGTATTATACAATTGATATTTGCTGAGCATGGAACTTACACGTTTTAACCAAAGATGTTTTAAAAAGGTAACTATGTGAGGGGAGGGATGTGTTAATTACCTGGGTAAGGGGAATCCTTTCACAACATATATGTATATCAAATCATCATGCTGTACACTTCAAACATATTACAATTTTATTTGTCAGTTATACCTCCATAAAGCTGGGAAAAACCAAATGCTGGTCTCTGGGTGGTATGTTGGAAATGAGGACAGGGTGCTCACCGCTGACAAGTCTTCTGAATGGCCCAGTAAACCCAGTCCCCTCTCTATTTCTGTTCAGCTTTCCCACCCGCAGAGTGAAACTTCTCAATTCCTAGCTGAGAGCCACGAAGTCCCCAAGACAACAGATGACTGTGCTAGGGAAGCCAAGGCTCACGTCCGCTCTTCACTTGCACTTTTACTAAGATGAGTGTAGAGGATGCACACTCACCAGATTCTGATTTATTTCAGTCCGTGCTGGCTTGGAGAGGGCGTCGGGGTCAGAGGCACGTGCTGATTTGCAGGGTTCGTCCACACGTGCACGTGTATGTAGATATGCGCGCACCCCTTCCTCTCTGCACTGCTCGTCCTTCACTTAGCAGACCCAAAACTCACCTTTCTCGCCCGGTGGAGAAAAGACTAGTGCCACTGTGTTCCTCCATTAGCTGAAGAGGCGCTTGTGATGAATTATGAATGACCCAACACGTCTGAGATCATAAAGAAATCCAATTTAAGTTTCTACACACAGTTCAAAGTCTGCTTTGCCTCTGTCCTTTGCCCACATCTATTGCACATCTTAGTAAGTTCTGCAGAGGAATGATCAGCAAATGTTGGGGTTTTTGCATCAGGCAGATATTGACTAATCTCTTTGTTGCTTTTTGCAGAGAAAGGCTTATTCTAGTCTTTCATTCTCCCTTTTCTGTGTGTGAGAGTGTGTATGTGTGTGTGTTTAATATCCAGAAACATTAAATAGCGCGTCAGCCCAGGAGAAGCCGATTGCTCTCTTTTATGCTTTTCCACTGATGGGATGGATCCAGAGGACTCTTCTAAGGCTGAACAAAGAATTCAGTGCCTTTCTAAAGGCCTGTGATCCATTTAAGTGTAGAGCCACACTTACATTTCAACTTTGCCTCTTAAAGACTCCCTTTTGGGGATTGGTGTGGGGAACTCTTTGTAGTAGTTAGAATTTGGTCAGAAAAATGACAGTCATTTATGGATTCCCTGTATGAAGGATTTTTTTTATAGCTACACTTTTCATTTTGACATTATTGCAGATTCATATGTAATACACACAATACAGAGAGAGACCATGTACGTGTTATCCAGTTCCCTACAATGATAACATCTTGCAAAACTGTAGTGTACTATCTGGATATAGTCCAGAGATCTTAGATTTCCCGTTTCATTTGTCCTCATTTGAGTGTCTGTATGTGTGTGTATTTAGTTCTGTGCAATTTAAAAAGCATGTATGTGTCCACCACCACAACAAGGATACAGAGCAGTTCCTTCATGGCAAGGACCCCTGTGTTGCCCTTCTTGCCATACCCGCTTTCCTCCTGCCCTTCACCCACCCAACCCTCCCTAACACCTGGAATTACTCCTCTGTTCTCCATTTCTATAATTCTTTCATTTCAAGAATGTTATATACATGGAATGATGCAGTATGGAACATTTTGGGATGGCCTTTTATCACTCAGCATCATTCCCTAAAGATTCATACTAGCTGATGCAGGTATCAAGAGTCTGTTTCATTTTGTTGCTAAATAGTATTCCATGGCATGGATGACACATCATAGTTTATTCAAGTATCATCCACTGAGGGACATCTGGGTTGTTTTGGGCTGTTAGGAATAAAGCTTCTATAAACATACATGTACAGGTTTTTGTGTAAACACAAGTTTTCATTTCTGTAACACAAATGCCCAAAAGTATGATTGCTGGATTACGTGGTAATTACATGTTTAGTTTTATGAGAATCTGCCAACTGTTTTCCAGAGTTGGCTGTACTGCTTTATACTCCCACCAGCAGTGTTTGTGAGCGAGCAGGGAGTGAGCCAGTTTCTCCTAATTCTTGCCATCATTTGGGGTTGTCACAAGTTTTTATTCCGTTCATTCTAAAGGGTGTGTAGTAATAGCTCATTGTGGTTTTAATTTGCATTTCCCTAATGGCTAATGATGTTGAACACCTTTTCATGTGCTTAGTTGGCATCTGGATATCTTCTCTGGTGAAATGTCTGTTCATGTCTTTTGCCCATTTTCTAACTGGATTATTTTTTTTTTCACTGTTGAATTTTGAGAGTTCTTTATATATTCTAGATATATTGAGTTTTTTGTGGAATATGAGATTTGCAAATATTTTCTGCCACCTACACCTTGTCATTTCATCTACAGAGTGAAAGTTTATAATTTTGATGAGGTATAATTTAAAAATTTTTCTTTTTATGGATCACGTTTTTGGGGGTCAAATCTAAGAATTCTCTGCTTGACCCCAAGTCCTGAAAATACTCTTTTTATCACCTAAAAGCATTATAGTTTCACATTTTACAATTAAGTCCATGATCCACTCTGAGTTAACTTTTGTATAAGGTGTGAGGTTTAGATTAAGGTTCATTTCTTTTGCCTGTGGATGTCCAATCAGGACCACCTGCTGAAAAGGTTATATCCTTCTGCCATTGAATTGTCTTCCCAGACCGGGGCACGAACCCGTGTCCCCTGCATCGGCAGGTGGACTCTCAACCACTGCGCCACCAGGGAAGCCCTGTGTTTGCACTGTTTTTCAAAGGTCATTTGGGCATATTTGTGTGCGCCTATTTCTGTATCTCTGTTCTGTTCCATTGATCTCCGTGTCATCCCTCAGACAGTACCACACTGTCTTGATTATTCTAGGTATCTAGTAAGGTTTAATATTGAGTAGAATGATTCCTCCTACTTTATTTTTCTTTTCAAGATTGTTTTGGCTATTCTAGGGCCTCTGCCTTTGTATATAAATTTAGAATTAGCTTGCTTACGTCTTTTTTAAAAACTGTATGAGGTGTTTTAGTGTAAAGAATTAGAAGCTTATACAGCCATTTGGAGGGCTGCAGGCGTGAAGGCAGCAAAGCCTTGTCTGAGCATCTCAGCAGCAGTGTTGAAGCAGAGGCTCTGAAGGGCTCACCCAGAGGCCATTATAAATCTCAAGAATCTCAGGAAAGCTCTTACCAACTTTCTCCATTGGCTGCACCAAAACAAGTGACTCTTTAAGTCAACTTGGAGCAGCCTTGACCTCCAGGCTGCTTCCATATTTACCTGCCACTCTCCCTGGGGGCCATGGCCTCCCCTTCTCACAAGCTGACTCAAATGCAGGAACAGGATGGAGAGGCAACCTCTCTAGCTGCAAAGGGGACCCTCGAAGTGGTAGGAGGGTCAGGGGTTGACCACGGATAGTTTAGCACTGTCTGGGTTTGTGAATTTGTTGTCAGGTTTCTGTGACATTGATGACGAAGATATTTCAGAAGAGAGGTCTTCCTTTAACTGTTCTCCTTTCCATCTTCTCATGGAGCAGCTTTCAGAGGCTCAGAGCCATCTGGGAGAAGATCCCTGAAACCCAGAGAGGGTGCTTTTCACATGTTCATTCATTCAGTGCCTCAGGGGAAAGGCGTGTCCATCAGCTAAGGAGACAGTGGGGTGGACGTCCCAGTGGAGGTGCCGGAACAGGCAGGCGAGTCGACCATTGTGTTGGCATCGGGAATGCTGTGGGGAAGGGATGCTGGGCCATGGGTTGTGCATGGACGTGGGGCTGTCTTTGTGCACTGGGGAGGATGCTGCAGAGAAAGTAAAGTCTCTGCTGAGAACTAAAGGTGCCCTGGAGGGGGCCAAGAGGAGAGGACACGTGAGTGATTTTACTGGAAGCAGGGAGGAAGGCTGGGGTGTGGACACACTGCAGGCTGGAAATGCAGAACCCAGCTTATTGCCTCATTTCTTACTTGGCCCTGGGGAGCCATGTGACAACTCCAGTCTCCCAAGGGAAAGCTGGAAAGTAGATTGGACCTGATTTCTGTGCTTCCTTCCCACACCCCAATTCTTGGAACCAAGTACTTTGTGTTTTAAAAACAGTTGGTAGGGGGCTTCCCTGGTGGCACAGCGGTTGAGAGTCCGCCTGCCGATGCAGGGGACACGGGTTCGTGCCCCGGTCCGGGAAGATTCCACATGCCACGGAGCGGCTGGGCCCGTGAGCCATGGCCGCTGAGCCTGCGCGTCCGGAGCCTGTGCTCTGCAATGGGAGAGGCCGCAAGAGTGAGAGGCCCGCGTACCCGCAAAACAAACAAACAAACAAACAAAAGAAACAGCTGGTAGGTTATGTAATTTGGTGCTTCTCCTGCCCTTCCCCCATCACCCTGAACCCACCAACACCCTTTAGAGCCAGAGTGAAGACTGACAGGGCTCCTTTGGAGAAAAACAGGATTGTAGATCACACTTGTTCTACCCAAATGAAACACTTCTCTACCACGTAGGGCTCTCACATGAATGACACGTCAGTTCTAATTTGTGACAGGGAGCTAAGTTAATCCGGCTCCAGCCCTCGCAAGGCCACACGCAGCACGTCCCAGAGAATGATAATACAATTGTTTAAGTGTCACTGCGGCAGGGCTGAGAGTTGGGCTGTCTGTGGCTCTGTACCCCTGTGTGGCAAGAATGTCCTTGTTGTGCGAACTGCTGGGCAGTGGGGCAGCTTTGTGGGGTGATTATAACTCTGCCCTGGAGGGAGACAAGTCCTTCAAGAAGCATTTGGGCGGCATGCCTTCAGTTCCACAATCCCAGGCTCTTCTTCAGTAGTCAAGCCAAGGTCATGGTCTGAGGCTGTTCCTCAGGGGTCAGCCCAAGGTCATGGTCTCAGACTGTTCCTCAGTGGTCAAGGCAAGGTCATAGTCTGAGACTGTTCCTCAGGGGTCAGCCCAAGGTCATGGCCTGAGGCTGTTCCTCAGTGGTCAAGCCAAGGTCATGGTCTCAGGCTGCTCCTCAGTGGTCAAGCCAAGGTCATGGTCTCAGGCTGCTCCTCAGTGGTCAAGCCAAGGTCATGGTCTCAGGCTGTCCCTCAGTGGTCAACTCAAGGTCATGGTCTCAGGCTGTCCCTCAGTGGTCAACTCAAGGTCAGCTAGTTGAGAGCAACAGTGGAGCTGGTGACTTAGTACTCAGTGGAAATATCCAGTATAGTCGTTCGAGTGAGAAGAGGGACCATGTAAGGGTTAATGTTCAGATGGGCAGGTGGTGTAGTTACTTCCAGGACTGAGCAGCCTGATGTAGGGGCTGGTCGTCTTCCAGAATCTTCAGTGCATAGCACTGAAGAGAGGCTTTGAGTAGATGATTTAATTCCCACTCCAAGAGGATTATACTCTGTATTTGTTTCTTGGGGCTGCCCTAACAAATTTCTAAACTGGGAGGCTTAAAACAACAGAAAATTATTCTTTGACAGTTCTGGAAGCCAAAAGTCTGAAATCAAGGTGTCAGCAGGGTTGGTATCTTCTGGAGGCTCTGAGGGAGAATCCATTCCATGTCTCTCTCCTAGTTTCGCGTGGCTGATTGCAATCCGTGACATTCCTTAGCTTATAGCTGCATCGTTCCTATTTCTGTTTCCATCTTCATGTTGCTTTTCCCTCCTTCTGCATGTCTTGTCCCCTTTTCTTCTTTTATAAAGACACTTGTCCCTGGATTTAGGGTTCACCCTAATCCAGGATGATCTCGTCTCAAGATCCTTAACTTAATTACATCTGCGAAGACCAAAGAAGGTCACATCCGCTGCTTCTAGGTGGACATATCGTTTAAGGCAACCATTCAACATTTCAACCCACCACAGCTCCCAAGATGCTCAGGTGTGATTGGCCATCTGACTTGCTTTGGTCAATGTAACATGAGCAAGAATGAAGTATATTTCTTCTGAGCAGAAGCTTTAAGCAACATTGCATGATGCTGCCATGCTCTCTTCCCACTCCCCTCTAGAAGTGTGTGTTCCGAGGGGAATGCTTTCATCGGTCCAGCATGAAAATGATACAAATATAGAGCTGAGCCACAGACCCTTGGCTAATATGTAATAGGAGAAATCTACCTTTGTGCTGTGTTTACCACAACATCACCTAGAAAAACCAACTCAAATATGCACACTGAGTTTATGAGGTACATTTTAGACAATCACACAGCATCTTGTCAAGTCCCAAGGTATCATCTCAGGTTTAGAAATGGTCTAACTCTCCTTCCTGCTATCATCTACCTTTGTTTTTCTTCCATTTTTGAGACATGCTTCCTGCAACGTCCTTTTTACTGGTTCCCAACTGCAGTAAAGAAAATGCTGTAAGCTTTTGTGATGATTGATGAACAAAAGAGCTTCAAAACCAAAGTGAGGCAAAAATACAAGTTCTGGAATGTGAACAAGTCAAGAACGGTCATGGCCCCTTCCCTGGGGCTTCTGGCTCCTGAGATTGTCACCTGTGGCCCCTCGGTGCTCTAGGGTGGCCTTTCATTGTCTCACTCATGCCTTTCGGTAAGCAGTGTTTACCTGTTCCTACTCTGCATGAGCTGGGCTCCTTTGACCCCTCTGTCTCTACCCCACATTTATTCCAAATCCCGCATCACCCTTTTCTATCTCCTGCACTGCACCTGCCTTGGCCAAAGCCACAATTCTTTCCTACCTGACCTACATCCACAGCCTCCTAACAAGTCTTCTGTCTCAACTCTTACTCCTAGTAGCTGCACAGGAACTAGTTATGAATGAATGCGTGGGTCAGGCTTTGTGCCAAGCTACAGCACTATGTTCTTGTGGAGGATACAGACCCCAAACATATAATACACAAGATGTTTAATCTCGAATTACAAAGGAAACAAATGAGGGATTGAGATGGAAAGGGGGACACTATATTGGCTACGGGTGGGGGGCTTGTCCAAAGGGGTCACATTTAAGTACTGATGACAATGCAGAGAAGGGTGGGTGGAGCCTGACCCGGAAACAGGATAGGAGGCTAAGAGCTGAGTGGGCTGGATCCCTCATTGAGAAATGCTCCCTCCAGTGACCTGACAGATGCGAAGTATATTTTGCTATACAATGTCTGGTGGCTCCTTGCCACATGATCCCTCTCCAGAAGTTTGGTCTCTGGAGCGGCAGCTTTGTATTTTGGGTCACTGTTGAGAACATCGATCATTTTGGTTGCTTGACTGGGGTAACCAAATGGTGACCCCCAGAGCTGTGAGCTGATACAGGGGTGTTGTTTTAAGCCCCTAGATTTGTGGTGATTTCTTACACAGCCTAGAGAAACTAATACCCTCAGATGAACCATGAAATCCAAACGTTCCCATTTTACAGATGAGGAAACCAAGGCCCAGCATGGTTGGCCATCTTGCCCAAGATCAGCCTGTTGGTGGTAGGGAAGGGGCTTGAACTGAATTCTGGTAAGCTCCCGGTCTATTGCCTGCTACAAGGCCACATGTACTTAAATCAAAGAGCCCTGGGTACCTATTTCTTATTCAAATTACTCAACCATTTGATCCATTTAGTTATTTAAATGTGCATAAATTGCTCAAAATAATGGCAAAAGGACCATGCACTGTTATCACCTTCGCTGGCAATAATAGACAAGTTGAGATCAAGCTTGTGTGTTAATTACATGGTGGCCAGTTGGAGAGGCCCCTTGTCTTTGGTTCTTTTTACAGTTGCAAAGGTGACAGGATCTACAGCTTATGGATCCTATACAATGGCCTAACTTGCATGATGGTAACAGACCCTCATAAATTGGAAGGAAATGGCAAAAGCTAAATGATGATCACAGGTACACTTTAATGTAATTGTGTTCTTAAAGCCACCTTCCTTAAATGACTGGAGCATTGACTTCAGACTGAATTGGAGTGATTAGTCCAAAAATAATTCATCCCCAACATCTCGACCTCCGTCTGAGTCAACAGTGTGCGACACACATGGAGCTTTTGCCTTTATTGTTGAAATTCCATAATCTATGAGGCACTCTTGGTCAGAAGTAGCTCGTTATTAAAATATAGTATTACGTTCATGGGTGATGATGGTTTTAATTCAGCACTCTGTTGGCTTACCCGAGGAGGCCCCAACTCTTTCAGGCGCCACTCTCCTTTCTCCCACAGTAAAGTTAATTTACCACTATGATAAAAAATGTGATTTATTTTACAACAGATCAGTAATTGTGCTCTACAAATAAGTTCGTAATGATAATCAACAGCATTTTCAACATAATTTAATTTGTCTTCTCCCGAGAGGTAGTTAAATGCAATAATAATAACACCAGTGTTATGGACTCCACAGCAGTTAATCATAGTCTGAATATGCAGACAGCCCCAATATTGTATTGACAGAAATTAAATTAACCATCAGCTTGGGCAATCAGTGGCTATACAGCTATTAAAAGCAATAAAGGCAACAAACCCCAACCATTGCCAATTACGTTTTGACATATACAAGGGAAAGGACAGAGGCTTTTGATGTAAGATTTTTATTTCAGTGAAAATAAGACAGGAGAGTAGAACTTTGAACTTATCCGAGGGCCTCTTCTCCAAGGTTTGCTGAGCACAGGATGTACTCTCATGTGTGGTCCCTACCATTTGTTTTCTTTTTGTTAAAAGATGAAATTGAGTGGCCAGGATTCATAGTTTGTTCAATTTTAAGACATCTCTGCAATCCAGCTTGTGTTTTGTTGCTCCTATCACAGTTTCCTACTTTTTTGTCCTAATGCTGTGACATCAAACACAGGCACATTATGAGGACTCAATTTTTTTTTTTTTTTGCGGTATGCGGGCCTCTCACTGTTGTGGCCTCTCCTGTTGCAGAGCACAGGCTCCGGACGCGCAGGCTCAGCGGCCATGGCTCACGGGCCCAGCCTCTCCGCGGCATGTGGGATCTTCCCGGACCGGGGCACGAACCCGTGTCCCCTGCATCGGCAGGTGGACTCTCAACCACTGCACCACCAGGGAAGCCCCCCAAAAATTATTTTTTAATTAAGGTATGTACATTGTTTTTTTAAAAAACATAATGCTGTTGAACATTTACTAGACTTACAGTACAGTGTGAACATAATTTTTATATGCACTGGGAAATCAAAAAAATTGGTGTGACTTGTTTTATTGCAATATCCACTTTATTAAAGTCGCCTGGAACAGAACCCACAATATCTCCGAGGTCTGCCTGTGTGTTGCATAGATTGAGTCCTTCATGCCTTGGACTTTTTAAACCCCAAAGCCCAGGTGCTTGCAAATACGAAGCATCAGCTTTTGAAAGAGGCCAGTGTTTTCTCTGATTTCTCGCCATATTATCCTTCTCCTGAGCTGATGGACGTTACTGATGGGACGGCAGACAGGACAAAGAAAACAGGGAACAGAAAATTCCGTCCACTTTTCAAAATGACATTCTGGCACGATGCCATGGCATAGCTCTGAGTAAAAGATTCCTTGATGTCTGGGTGTCCTCTGCTCCTGAAAGCACTGAGTCCCACTCTGCCCTACTGGTTACACAGTACAGGGCAGTGCCCTCCTCAGAGCACAGAGAAATGGTCTGGTTTGGCCACAGGCAGGGTGATCAGCTCAGTTCAGTGTGCCTGTGACTTCCCTGGTTTTAGCCCTGAAAGCCCCATGTCCCCAGAACTTCCTCAATCTCTGGCAAGCTAGAGCAGAGGTCACTCAGTCACAGACCGTAAAACTCCTGGCAGAGAGGCTGCCAGAGCCAGCAGGACCGCCATCACCTGGCATCTTGGTTTCAAACTGTATCCAGAGAGTTTTAGAAGGTCCATGGACCCCTCCTCCCACTCAGGGGCTTCAGGGAACATGGGGAACGGGGTTGGGGTGGGGCACAGCTTCAGACTCCAGACTCCTGCTTTCAGAAGGGCCACCTGCTCTATTGGGCTATACTTTTTGGCCAACTACAAAACCCAAACTAAGTTTGAGGCAAACAGATGCGGCATGGGACCATTATACATATGGGGAAACAGGCCTCAGGGAGGAGCAGAGACTGGGGAAGAATAAGGACCCGAGCTCCAGTGTCCTAACTTCACATCCATGCTTGTCTCACAGCTCACATCCTGGCCCATGTGAATGCAGCTCCCCAGTAGCCCTGCTCAAGCCCTCTGTCCCTGTCATGCTTCAGCCAGCTGTTCAGCTCTAGCGATGCTCCCAAACTTCACAGTAAATAAACAAGGACCCAGGTTCTGGCCCCCGAGCCTGCAGGAGGTGGAATGGTCACTGTAGTCTCATCAGGTAAAGAAAACTCAGGATTCTTTCCTCCCAGATAATACCACTTAGAAACGCCATTGTAAAATGAGTGGTGTTTGGGGACATATTAAACCTATTTAATTTATGCCTTTGCCACCAGTTAACGTCATGCAAGCTGGGGCAGGCAGAAAAGGGAGAAGGAAGTGTCCTTTGGGAATATTTCACTGAAATATTTTTCAAAAGTGCACCCTGCAATGCACGGAAGGTACAGTGGTGGGTGGTACGGTCCCTGCCTCCAGGCAGTTGTCATCTAAAGGAAGGGCATGGTGATAAACAAGCATGGATAACAGGATAGTCAGTTCTAGACAGCAGAGCTGAAAGGTGGTTTCAGAGTCCAGAGCAGGGTGATCACGCTGGTCTGGGGGCTTGTGGGGAGGTCACGGAAGGCTTCTCAAAGGAAGTTGAAACTAAACATTTGGAAAAATAAGCCAGGCAAAGAGGATTGTCATCTACTTGGATTCTCACCACAGTTCCAGGAGGGGGTGACTAGTCCCTGAAAAAATGCCCCCTTTAACAGATAGGCACACTTGGGCCCAGAGAATTTCAAGGACTTGCTCCAAGTCTCAGAGCTTTCTAGGGGTGGATCCTGACCAGAACACAGATTTTTTTGTTCCAAATCCAATACTCTTTCCACTTTGGGAGAGGTGGGCTCTGCTTCTTCAAGAGGACACTGGATGGGCAAAAAGAAAGATGGTGCCATTGGGTCACTTGAGGACCAAGTAGACAGCTCTTGAATGGCAGTGACTTTATGTCTCAAACTACTTTTCCCTGCCCTGAAGATGTGCCCAGGGCCCTGGTTAGAGAATTCTCACCCATATTTCCTGGCCCAATTCAAGATTACTTGGAGGTTCCTATCACCAGTGGAGGAGGCGTCTCTGACACTGTCTGGATTTTGCTACAGGAATATATCAAAATAAGCCCAATGCTCAATCTCTATAAACTAATCCCACTTGTATTTTTTTTATTATGTACATTTATGTGACTATAGAAATTGAGTACACGTTACGATTTGGGCTGAGTTTCTTCAGAGTTCTTGACTTTAAAAAATGGTTATGATTTCAATTCTAAGCATTGCTCATCTACGGAGGTAAGGCCCTATTTGAAAAATGACCTTAACATGGAAATTTTATTTAGAAAATGGAATTCAAGTGATTTATGACCTCTGGATTTATGAGCACTGAAAAACACACCCAGCAGAAGCTAGACGGTTTCGAGTTGATATCGGACTTGAAATTTAACTTGTGAATCAGCTTGGAGTTCTGAGTTGAAGAACATAATCTTCTATCTTCCTTTTGCAAAGCCATGGGGACTTGACATTAAATCATTTCATCTTCTTATGATTTATGAAAGAACAATCAACTAAAACCTTAAAGAAAATAAAAACGTTTGTGACATTTATATAATTATTGGTCAAACTCAGTTTGATCTTTAATTCAAGGTATGGCTTGGATTCATATATTATAGAAACATGACAATAGTGCAAGTATTTGTCAGTAATAAAATGCATTTTAAGACAATATATTGGACCCTTAAGAATATCAAGAGGGCCTGATGTGAGGGGCCGGCACTGAGGGTGGCAGTTTTATGTGGTCCCTTGGCTAACATGATGAAGGGGTCAATGTATCAAGGTAATGCCATGAATTGATCCAGGAAGATATTTTCTAGATTATGGAGACCTTCAGAATCGAGGAGCATAACTCTTTCTTTCAGCAGGTAAAGCAAATGAAACTCAAAATGGGTAGGTGGAATGTCTGGGACTGCACAGATGATTCCAGAAAACGATGTCAAGAGCAGTTTGTCAGACAGCTCATTGTGGTACCCCGTTTAGGAAGATCTAATGCAATTATCTCAATTTATTTTTGCAGACAATACTGAGCACCTACCATGTGCCTAAATGTGCCAGCCTCAGAGGATGCAGAGATAAATTAACACAGCCACACCTGATGTCAGGAAGGCTGCAATCTGGTTTATTTATGTCCCATACAAAACTTCAAAACAGAAAATATCATTGTGCGTCTGGCTGGTTGGGAGTGCAGTTTGATGGATGAGAGAGTATCTATACTTTTGGAGATAATAGGTTTGGGTAAATACAAATTCAGTGCATGTAAACTGGTTTTGAGATGACTCCGAAGGCCAGTGAGGGTTTTGAAAGGAGACACAGGAGTTGATGTTCCTGGGAAAGGACCAGAGAGACCAAAGCACAGAGTTTTCAAATTAAAGACATGAGTTTAAGATGAACCCGTCATGCTACTTGGGCAAGTGGAGGAGATGCAGAAGCAGCTGGGAAGTGTGGGAATTAATCCTTGATTAACTGGTCCTTGATTGTCATGGTGAAGAGTTTGGATTCATGTATTAGATCAGGGCTGGAAGATTGTGGCCTGTGGCCCAAACCTGGCCCACCACTTGCTTTTATCAATAAAGTTTTATTGGAACATAGACAATCTTGTGAATTTTGGTATTGCCTGTGGCTCTGTTCATGATACAACGGCAGAGTTAAAAATAGTTGTGATGGAGACCTTGTACACAACCAAGCCTGAAATGTTTGCTCTCTGGCTTTTTAAGAAAAAGTTTGCTGCCTCCTTTATCAGCCACTGGGGAGCCAGGTGGAATTTTTGAGTGGAAAGAAGAATCTGGGGTTATTTTTGGGGTACACTGGATGGTGAGGGCTCAGGAAACTGTTTTCTTATAACTCTCTTTCCCTTTCTTCTCTCTGGCATCAGTGGTGTGTGTTAAATGTTCAACAATCTGCTCTGTGTTGGGGGGAACCCTAATCTGATTTATAGAGTTTGCTGATTTCTATGGTGTAAATACTCCCACCGCAGCTGATTTTATACTACTAGGATGAGGTCACTGAATGCACATCTGGAAGAGATGTGTGCAGTCAGCCTGGGAGCCACTGTACAGAGGCCCAGTAATTCAGCCAGCAAGCCTAAAAACCCTCACAGAGAAAAGCCACAGAAAACTGTCACTTCCTTGGTGTCCCTAATGCAAGCACCAGCACTTTTCTGGTCAGAGAGCCTTTTGCCAGCAACAGACACTGACGCTGATTCACGCAGCAGAAGAAAAGTGTGTTGGAAGCATAGGGAAGGGTCTACAGGGAGGAAGGAAAGGACTAATGACTGATTTTCTGGAAAGATCAGAAATGGGGTCACACTGGGACCCAATAGACGATCTCTTCGTTTTGTCTTGCTTTAATTTTATTGTAGTAGAGTTGATTTACAATGTTGTGTTAGTTTCAGGTGTACAACATAGTGATTCAGTTTTATGTATACATGTATCTGCTCTTTTTCAGATCGTTTTCCCATATAGGTTATCACAGAACATTGAGTATAGTTCCCTGGGCAATATGATAGTTCCTTGTAGATTATCTATTTTATATATAGTAGTGTGTGTATGTTAATCCCAAGCTTCTGATTTATTCCTCCCCACCACGTTTCCTCTTTGGTAACCATAAATTTGCTTTTGATATCTGCCTGTTTCTGTTTTGCAAATAAATTCATTTGTATCATTTAAAAAAATAGATTCCACATATGAGTGATATCATATGATATTTGTTTTTCTCTGTCTGACTTACTTCACTCAGTCTGATCATCCCTGGGTCAGACGGTCTCTTTGTATGAAGGGTCACCAGTGATGCTGAAGACAGCTGCCATGTGAGAAGCTTTGTGCGGGGCTTCATTTGGGCAGTACCCTGGCTAAGTAACCTGCCAATCTGACTGCTATGAATGGATTAAGTTAAATCCTCTATCCAAAATTTCTTACAGAAATGCCTACTGTGTGCTGGGCACTGGGATACAAATATAAGTAAAAAAACAAATGGTACCATTAAGACCTTGAAATCTGAGGAAGCAGAGGGGCAAATACACAGGCAACTGTAGTTCAGTGTGCTGGTAGATGGGGTTGTATGCTGTATGGTCCTGCCAGTGCAGAGCCCAATGTCCTGTGACCTACCCTGCTCACAGACATGCCTTCTGAGAGCTACATTTTCATCAAGACTTCTAATAAAGGATCACATAAAGCATGGATGAAAAATTATATTTCTGCATCTTTGTTGAAGAAAATATTCATCGAATGGCCTACTGCATAGAAAGTCCCACAATCCATTCCCCTAAGATTTTAGGAAAATTTTTCTCTCTTATTGAATGCTGTGCTGAAACTGTTGTCAGACCATGAGACTTTAGTGACTTATCCTGTTTCCCTTTTTGCCTTGACTGCTAGGAAACTCCCACTTAATTAAATGTAGTGCATCACCACCATCACCATATCTGTCCTGGATTTTTAGTGCAATACTCTGTCCTCTATGACTGGATTCTTTTCTGGTTCTCTTATAACTGCATCTTTTAAAACAAACTGGCTGAAATTCTTTCTAGAAACAAATTATATATAATCATTACAGGAATTAAGTTGAGAATTTAGCTCTCATGGCATCATTTTATTCTCGATCTGATGTGATTCTCTTATTTTTAGAGCTGAATTTTCCTCACTGGTGAACAGTCTTAAGGGGACAGCCTATACAATTAAATGATGAAAGTATACAAGTGCTTATGCCACAGTCATTGCTGCCCTTCCCCCATCTCTGTAATTAATCCAGCTGTTCTCCAGTTCGCTTGCTTTGATTGCTGTTCCTAACTCCCTCCTCCCATCTGAGTCCCTTTGGAATATATACCTCAGCACCCAATATTCACCCCAGGCTTCACCTGCCTAATCTATGGTGAACTTGCTGTCCTGACTCTCAGGGGTCTCTCCAGGACACTGTACCACTCAGTTCCTATAGCTGATACTACTGCTTGCTCCTAGGCCTCACACAGAACAAGTGGGCTGGCACTGCTTCCTGTTTTCCCAGCAAGGTTCAGGTAGGAATAGCTCAAGAAATGCTTTGAATTTATAGGAATTCACATTGGAGAGGTAAAACTTGAACTGGTGAATACCTGGCACCAGCCCCATCTTCAGGGCCAGGGGGAGAGTTATCTCCCTGGATAAACATCAGTTCCAGACACCGTGAAAACCTCACAGCAGGCTACAGGAGGAGGACTGACAGTTTGAAGAGCTTCTTAGGGGCCTAAAGGGGATGTCACCTGAAGCCATCAGAAGCCAACCGAGACATGGGGCTATGGGAACTGTCATTTTCCTCTTTCCTTCCTCCTTAGCCACATTTTAATACTTCCTCCTTCAAGGTCACTGTCTCAGCTTTCCTTTGCAAGGTATTTCCCAATGAAGGACAAAGAAGGGCTGATGCATGGTATGGAAAGTTATGTATCTGGTAATTGGACTGGCTGTAGATTTCCTTCCTGTCACACTGGTGCCCACCATCTCCTACCATCAAGGTGATTTTTTGGGCATGGGTCCTCTATGGGTGAAGGAGAAATAGGCAGAAAGTGTTGTCATCAAACTGCAGGTCACTGTGGCTTCTCTGGTTACCTCACTTGGCAATGAAAAACAGGATTGTTATCTAGCAATGGTATGCCCCCTTGCCCTGGGCTCTAAAATATTAAACATATATGCACACACATACATAGACATAAATAAAAGGCAACCCTCACTTGCCTAAGCCAGAGACACTGCCAATATATAATCAACCAGGAGATTTTTTCCAGGTGATGTTCCCTTCCTTACAAACATCCACCCATATATTACTGCACTGACAGCAGAATTCATATTACAAGCACTTTTATTTTCCGTAACAGTTATCCAAAGAAGTTTCTGCCTTGCTGAGTGGCAGGTTTGCATGCATGGACGTAAGGCCACGGCTGATTCTCTGTTATGACATCCTTCTACCCTGATGAGGAAAGACAGAATATTTCTCTGGTTTCTCTGTCACCAGTGAGTTTTCCTCCCTTCTTTCTCCATGAAGATATATGTCATAACAGAGATCAACAGCCAGGTGATTTCTCTTTCTCTCTGCAAAAGATAAAAACATTGCCAATTGCTGACACAAAGTTGGTACAGAGAGGGCAGAAGATTCCACTTTCCACCTGTCAGTTGGAAAATGGAGAGCTTGGAGAAGTGCGTGGTCCGCTCAAGCAGCCTTGGTTCCCTTGAGTGCCTTCCTCATTCCCGCAGGTGGCCGCTGTCCCGAGCTATCCCGTACTCCTCAAGTCCTCTTTCAAATTCCCCCCCTTCTAACAGAGCTTTCATCTCTGATCTATCACCCCATCCACCTGACTTCTTGTTGGTTGTCTATGCTCTCCTTCTTCAGCTCTCCCATCTTTTCCTTCCTTTCATGCCAAGTCTTGCCCTTGTGTTATTTTTTTATTATATTTTAAAAATATTATTGAAGTATAGTTGATTTACAATGTTGTGTTAATTTCTGCTATATAGCAGAGCGACTCAGTTATACATATATATTATATATAGAATTATTATTAATAATATATATTATTTTTATATATATATATATATATATACTTTTTCATATTATTTTCCATTATGGTTTATCACAGGGTATTGAATATAGTTCCCTGTGCTATACAGTAAGACCTTGTTGTTTATCCATCCTATATATACTAGTTTGCATCTGCTAATCCCAAACTCCCAATCCTTCTCTCCCCCACCCCCTGCCCCTTGGCAACCATTGAGTCTGTTCTCTATGTCTATGGGTCTGTTTCTGTTTTGTAGACGTGTTTATTTGTGCTGTATTTTAGATTCCACATATAAGTGATATCATATGGTATTTGTCTTTTTCTGTCTTACTTCACTTAGTATGATAACATCTAGGTCCATCCATGGTGCTGCAAACGGCACTATTCCATTCTTTTTTATGGCTGAGTAATATTCCATTGCATATATGTACCGCATCTTCTTGATCCATTCTTCTGTTGATGGACATTTAGGTTATTTCTATGTCTCAGCTACTGTAGATAGTGCTGCTATGGACATAGGGGTGCATGTATCTTTTTGAATTATAGTTTTGTCTGGATATATGCCCAGGAGTGGGATTGCTGGGTCATATTTGTCCTTGTGTTCCTGATCTAGTCTCTTCGTTCATTTTAGCAACTTGCTTCATTCTGTTAAGCCCATTCTTTCCAGCTTACGTAACCTCTCCCAGTTGGTCATCAGTAGGTTCTAGATGGCAATTCCAATGCGCCTTGTCTCACTAAGGCATCACCACTCCCCCTTTCTCAATGATCAATCTGTACTCACTTATCTTTTTTAGTCATCATCTTACTTTACCTCCCAATTCATATGCATTTGATATATTTTTTCACGTCCTCCCTTTCTTTGGCTTCTGGGATGTTACCTTCTCCTGTTTCTTGGGGTTTGTTCAGCCGTGGTGAGAATAAAATCAGTTAATATGAAGCGCTTAGTACAATACTATGGGCTGCTCTCAGGAAAAGGTAAATAAAGGTTATCAGTTATGGTGATGTTAAAAAAAATTAAAAAATAAAGAGTCAGCCATGGGACGCCAAGATGCCATTGGGACAATACCTTATGTATAGTGCTTTAGCAACTATCAAATCTTTGGATGTTAAATGTTGTTAGTGATTCACATTTGAGGCAAAGATTCCTCACTTCTATTCTTTGAAGCTTCAGAGTCCGTTGAGTTGAAAAGAATCCTAAGTGTGCAAAGCAGGTTGCAGAAACACCTAACAACATGTTACGGTTTGCAACTACTTAATGTGAATCGGAATTTTTCTCGATTACGTGGGGCGGGGGAGGAGGTAAGACAATGATTGATTCATAATCCCTACTTTCACATTTTTTGTGTGTGTTAAAATAACCTGACTGTTTACATTGGCTGCCTTCCTGTTATAGGACACATACCATAAATATTAACTGACGACGATCCCACTTCATCAGCTGGGTAATTGGGGTCGGGTCTAAGCTTTCATGTGAAGAAGGCCAGTTGGCTGTTGACAAAGGATAACACCATTGGCTTGTAAGAGGAAGTCTTTCAAACTTTTGAAACCTCATTTCCCTGCAATTTCTCATATACCCAGAGCGGGGACCATGTGGATAATATTGCCTTTTCCTTTCAAATCTGTGTTTTTCATGCCTGTGCCCTTGCTGTTCCACGGGCCTGGAATGGCCCCACCCTCCTCAGCCCTCCTTAGACTGCAGAGCTCAAAGCCTGTGTTCATCTCTAATGTAGCTTTATCACTTTGTTACTACTTGTATAGTCGCTTCTACCTGTTAAGTTCACCCCCTTAAGGTAAAGGCCATGTTAATTTATTCACATTTATCATTTATTTATCCATTCATCATTTACAAATACAGATGGAGCCCTTACTATGACAAAATAATAATAATAATGTGCAGGAGCTCACAGTTTTGTGGGAGATAAAAACATATTTAAGCAAATACAATATTGCGTTATTATGTTAACAGAGAGTATGGGAAATGGGGTCCTTGCAGTGATGGTAAGGAGAGCAGGAGTGGGGAGGGACCAGGAGATCTAACATTGTCTTGGGAGTGAAAGAGGCTTCCTGCAGGGAAGGAGATTTGAAGGACAACAAGAGTTAGCCAGTGAAAAGCCATGAGTGATTCCTCTCTACATGCCCTAGCATCTATCACTTGCTTGATATATGCTAGGGAATTACTAAATGCTTAGTAAATGCATAGATATGTGGCTGGATGGTTGAGTTGACCAACTGACGGATGGATGGATGGGTGGATGAGTAAACTAAATGAAAGGATAAGCAGACAGATGGATAAATGGAAGGATGGGTGGATATATGGATGATGGATAGATGACTAGCCTTGACAATTTCCGGTGGAGGAGAGAGCTGTTTGGAAAATATTTTTTCAGCTGTTATGCTATACAAATCCTCATTCCTCTACATATTGAATATTCTCCATATTAATTTGGACAATGCTTTAATAAAGGAAAGAAAGAGAAAGGTTCTATTTATCCCAGAAGCATATTTTGGGCCCTGAACCCTGGGCAGGTTGCTAACCTCCTCAAGAAGCTCACCTAAGAGCAGAATGATGTCAGCACAGGGACAAAGGCCGTGGATTCAGGGAGTCATGGGAGGAGAGAAGCAGGGTCTCTGGCTCCTCCCGCCAGATCTACTCCCCTGATCTAGGGTCGCTTGGCACAATTTCTCCTCTTTCAGGGGTCTTATCCACAGCTGTCACTGTTCTGTTTTGTTGAGCAACTGTCTCCCCCTGTGGATGTTAAGTTCCATGAGGGCAGGCACCATGTTTGGCTTTGCTCAGCATTTTATCCCCAGCACTAATCACAGTGTCTGACAGATCGTAGGTTTTCAACAAATAAACCATGATGGACTGAATGAATAAAGTGAACAGAAGCTTCCCAGAGATGAGCTGTGTTCTTGCAGATGAAGCGAGGTTATGTGGGTTGGAAAAGTCAGAAATGATTCCCTGGTAGAAGGAGAAGCAGATGCAAAGGTTCAGAGGGATGGTGCAGGCAGCTCGGACGGCTGGGGCACAGGGGGAGAAGGGGGTGATGGGGGGAACAGGGAGGCAGGGCCGGCCCCTAGAGGCCTGACTAAGAGCATGGTGTAACCGAAGGCTTTTAAACAGTGGAGTGACAGCCTCTGCTAGTCCTTTTCCGTGGGTCCTTCTGGGCACAGAGAGGAGGAGAGATAGGGCAGGTCCTCCCTGGTTATCACAGAGGAACAAACTCTCCATCAGGGTAGAAAAAGAGGTGGTCCTTGCTGTGAACTTCTTGAGCAAAGTCCTAAACCAATCTGGGCCTCCGCTGTCCCATATGCAAGTTAAGAGTTTGACTAGACCCCTCTGAGGTCCCAGCAGCTTCGAGCATGCTATGACCTGAGCGTGAAAGCCAGCTCTCTGTGTGGTGGACCCACTAACGCCCCCCTCAAACACCACCCTCATGGATAATGGTTCTTTTAACACCACTCAGTGCTGCATTGACAGAAATTAAATTAGCCATCTGTGCGAGCAATCAGTGGCTATAGGGCTGTTAAAGGTAATAAAAGGCGATGCTCTTGAACCCCAGTCAGTTATGCCCGACACAGTGAGGGAAGGGGACTGCAGCTTCTGATTGGAAAGGCAGCGTGGAGGCCTGACACCAAGGCACAGGTTCAAACCCCACACCCAGGCTGTCCTTTGTAATAGGGACAGACACTGGGAGTTGATGTGCCCTTGGGGACACTGCCCTTTGGAGGGTTGCTAATGGCCTAGTGACTTTAGGGGTACTGGGGTGGAATCAGGAGTCCTTGGCAGTGGTGGGAGCCAGACAGAATCACAGTCTCCCTCAGAAGAGGCCGCTGAGGCATGGCGGGGAAATCCACAGGAGTAGAAACTTCTACTCTGCTCCTGGCTGGCCGTGCAACTTAGGGCAAGGGCGGTCACAACTCTGACCTTCAGACTCCTTGTCCCCCCAGTAAGCATAATTGAAACTGGGTCACTAGAACCTTTTGACCATTTTGAGATAATTTATGCTGGGTGCCTAGTTCAGTAAGTGTTATTTGGCTTTCCATAATGAGGGGCAGAGGTGGGTGAGGACTTTGGCTCTGACAATGACTTTGTTCTATCCCCTTGCACTGCTTCTAGACCAGAGGCCTGGACGCCCTTCCCCATAGTTCTAGGGATCATCCACCTATTCTAGGGTGGATGAGCAAGAAAACTTCTCTGACCCTCTGTTTCCTCCTCTATAAAAAGGCTTGCACTGAGGATTAAATAAGACGCATACACCCAGTCTTACTTTAAATCTTGTTTTGAAAACACCAACTTGCCCCAATGCAATTGAGCTAGTAGGGAACAGTGGAGGCCAGCTTGGATTTCATGTCTGCATATACTCAATTTCAGCCCTGAGAAACACCCCCTGAGCATTAGGTGAAGCAGAAAACATTCAGGACCCAGTCTGGTGGAGCCACATAGGAGCACACAGTGCACACGCTCACCCCTTGAGCATCCCCCAGCTCCCTCAGCTCTCCGTGTGTTTACAGTCACATCCATTCACATCTAACTTTCCCACCAACTCCAGATAACCACACCTACTACTCCCAGTTACTCAGAAGCCACACCCCTTCTGACGCCCATCTCCACAGGCAAACTTCAGGCCATTTTTCAGAAAAAAACCCATGTTTATTGCAGTATTGGTGCATTTCTGAAGGATTTAACATATTTAAAGCTGTGCTATGGTTTTTAAGAATTCTTATCTATAAAAAAAAAGACGAGACAAATATTATAAGATATCGCTTATATGTGGAATCTAAAAACAAAAGATGCAAGTGAACTTATATACAAAACAGAAATAGACCCACAGACATGAAAAACAAACTTACGGTTACCAAAGGGGAAAAGGGGGAGAGAGATGAATTAGGAGTTTGGGATTAACATATACACAGTACTATATATAAACTAGATAACCAACAATGACCTACTGTACAGCACAGGGAACTATACTCAATATCTTGTAATAAGATATAAGGGGAAAGAATCTGAAAAAGAATATATATATATATAATATATATATATATTATATATATATGGTGTATACCTGAAACTAACACAACATTGTAAATCAACTGTACTTCAATAAAAAAATTAAATTAAAAAAAATAAAGGCAAGATTCACATAACATGCAGTTCACCATTTTTAAATGTATAATTCCATGGCATTTATTACATTCATGATGTTGTGCAACCATTACCTGTATTAAGTTCCAAAACATTTTCATCACCCCCCAAATTTCACCTTATCTTTTTATTATGTGTTATTGACAAAATTTGGGGGCATGCAGCTTTAACCCCCTTTTCTCTGCAAGCCCTGTTGTTTTTATCGTGTGATTTTGTGAAGTATCAATAGATGGTTTTGTAGCAAAACTGATTCTACATAAGGCTGTATCTACATATTTGGTGACACTGACTCTATTAGTCTATTAGTCTACATTCTCTAGAGTAACAGAACCAACAGGAGATAGATATATTAAATATTGATAGATTATATATAGTAAATACAGTTAATCAAGATTATATATACAATGGTATATTAGCCATGAAAAAGAATGAAATCTTTCCATTTGCAGCAACATGGATGGACCTAGAGATTATTATAACGAGTGAAGTAAGTCAGACACAGAACGACAAGCATCATATACTATCACTTATATGTGGAATCTGAAAAATAATACAAATGAATTTATTTACAAAACAGACTCACAGACAAAGAAAACAAACCTATGTTTGCCAAAGGGGAAAGTGGTAGAGGTGGGGTATAAATTAGGAGTATGGGATTAACAGATGCATACTACTTTATATGAAACATATAAACAATAAGAATTCACTGTATAGCACAGGGAATGATATTCAACACCATGTAATAACCTATAATGGAAAAGATTTTGAAACAAACAAACAAAATATATATATATATACATAACTGAATCACTTTGCTGTACACCCAAAATTAACAAAATATTGTAAATCAACTATACTTTAATAAAAGAGATTATATTATAATTTTTTATTATATTAATTGTGTAAATTATTATATACATATATCAAATATTCCTATACCTATCTATCTATCTACTGTAAGGAATTGACTCATGTAATTATGGAGGCTGAGACGTCCAAGCTCTGCCATCAGCAGGCTGAAGACCCAGAGGAGCCGACGATGTAGTTCCTTCCAGTCTGAGTCCAGTCTGACGTCCCAGCTTGAAGACAGTCAGAGCAAGAGAATTCCTTCTTAATCAGCCTTTTGTTCTACTCAGACGTTCAGTGGGTTGGATGAGGCCCACCCACAATCTGCTTTACTCAGCACAAGCATTCAAATGTTCATCTCATCCAAAAATACCCACCCAGACACACAGAATCATGTATGACCAAAAGTGTGGGCACCTCGTGGCCCAGTCAAGTTGCCACAAAAAGTTAACCATCACACTGGCTAGTAACATTTCAACACCAACGAAACACCAACATTTCAACAAAGCACTGCTGTAGATGCCCCTATGAGTGCCCTAAACCCTCAGGCAAAAAAAGGGGAGCAGGCCCTGACTTAATTTCTTGGTGTCTCCCTCGTGCTGCCCTCCCCTGGATGCTGACCTTGAACTCAGGTGCTACCTCTGGTCATCCATTCCCCTTTCTCTTCAACCCACCCCAATATGACACCTGCCTCCTCCACTCCTTTGGTATCTGATAACCTCCATGTTGTCACAATAAATGAGCACTTTTCTCTCTTTGCATTGACAAGCATTCTTAGAGTCTGAGGCACCTCAAACCTTGGTGTCCAAAACTGAGCTCATTTTCTGCTTCACCAAACCTGTTATGCTCCATAACAATAATGGTTGTAGATGCACCACAGTGGGAGCACGGCACTAATCAGGTATTTGGATGTGCTCTGGAAACTCTAAATAACTATTATGTTTCCTGACAAACACTTAAAGAATTATGCAGCCCCATGGTGACCTGTCTTGTGGTTACTTTGTGTGGTCCTTCATCCTTTTACATTCCAGCAGCCAACCCTGCAGCCACGGTGTTAAAAAAATATATTCTTAGCTTTTATCACCTGGAATAATTTATTCTTTTCAAAGCCACAAAACTCATTTCAAAGTGATCTGGCCCCCAGCTGAGTGTGACCATGGTATTTCCAAAAGAACTAGAGTGGGAAGGAAAGTTCGATTGTTTGGTTCAATTCATTTCCTAATTTGGGCAGAATATTATCATTGCTTGTCTTCCACCACTTGGAGGTAATAGCTTAGATCATAATAATGGTAAAAACATTAACATTAATAATGATTACTATAGGTCAGGCACTATTCTGAGTTCTTTACCTATACTAACTTATTTGATTCTTGTGACAGAGTGATAACTATTATTATGTGCACTTTACAGGACATGAAAGTTGCCTAAAATCACACAAGTGATAGGCGACAGAGCCAGGCTCTGAGCTAGGTGGAGTGAGTGTTCTGAAGCACAATGCTTTACTGTCTCATTGAAGACCTTATATTACACACACACACACACACACACACACGCACACACGTTATACACTTGCCTCAGATGCCCCCTTCGATTCCCTGGAAGTTTCCTGGTTGCATCTGCCTCATTCTGTAGCACAAGGCAGAAAGGCAGCATGGTGGCCGTTACCAATCTCTGGGTTTGGGTTTTGACTCAGCCACACCTCATGCATGTGACTTTGGGTGAGTTATTTATCATTTGAGTCTTAGTTTCCTCATGTGTAAAATGAGGATAATGATGTTGTTGTGAGGGTATATAAAATTAAATGTGGGCACTGCACTTAGCAAGGCGTCTAGGCCACAGTCAACTCTCTACTGATGATGTTAACTATTATGATGGTATTATTGTTGCAGTTTTCACGCTGTGCACTGTCAAGTTCTTATGCCAGTCTTCGCCCTAGGAACCTAGGATAAGACCTAGCATTTTGCAGGCAGTCAATTAAAGGTTTGTTGGATGGAACTGAATATATTTGGGTAAACTCAAACAATCTTTCCATGCCTCATTCAAGGCAGATGACCATCCTTTTCAAAAGACAACGTTAGGTTGGTCATTTCCTTTATAAATGAATGTTAACAACAGTTGAAAATATGTGTTCAATATATTTTTTTGGTGCTGCCAGTTCTTAGTCATCTTTTAATTAAAAGTACTTTTTATTGAATGTTAAATTGTCAAGATTTTGTGTGAAGAGTGGGGAGGTTGCCATGGAGAGGTTCATGTTGCTATGTGACTCGTGTCAGAACCGGAATCAAAATGGTAATGGTCATGTCAGTTCCGATAAAAAATGGATCCCCAACAGCTTCATTAAAAAGGGGAACTTTTATTTCTTCCTTTCTTGTCATTGTGCCAAGAATAACAGAAGGGGAAATATTGGATTTTGTAAAGAGGCAGACAATGGGGCCAGCTGCCTGCACTGTCCATGGTAAGAAGGTTCATACCAATTTGCTGGACGAGTCATGATGGCCCCCTTCTCCAGATCCGCTGCTCCATGGGAGGGCTCTTCCTTTTTTTCATCCTTTCTTTTTTTCTTTCTCCCTCTCTCTTTCCTTCTTTCCATCCTTCCTTCCTTTTGGAACCTGGTTGTTTTTGGCTTTGACCCAACTCTCAGGTGGGTTTAGAGACCATGCCCTTCAGCGTTCCATGTTGGATTCATCCTGCCAAGCAAGGTGCAAGCTATTGTTCAGGTCCTGCAGATTACAAACAAGTGCAGACTCACCTTGGGTGTTCCCAGCTAGCCACCTCTGGACAGAGCCAGAACGTTGCCTCAGAACATGACCTTTTATTTTGTACATGTAGATGCAGGGGCAAAGTGATCATTGTGCTCCAGAGGGTTTTGCTCAACATATCTATTACTTTCCAGTCAGTGCACCTTGGCATATGCTCTTTCCTTCTCTAGGAATACTCTCCCTTCTCCTTGCCACCTAAACTTTTTCCAGATTTAGTTTTTAATTATTCCTTGCAGACTAGAATAGTGGTCAAGTGTACAGACCCTGGAGACAGAATGTTTGCACTGCCGTGTACCCGCTGAGTGACTTGGGTACATCCATGACTTCTCCGTGCCTGGAGGCTCTGAGTCCTAGAGGGGGAAGGGAAGGTTGTCATCTCCTCTCTCCATTGCCTCGTCCAGCAGGCTCTCACAAATACACTGTAGTTTTCCGGGCGCTGCCAGGCTTTATTATTACAGTTTATCAAGGGGTCAGAGGTCAGAGTTTTAGTAGCAAGGGAACAGAGACTAGGTCATCAGGTCAGTTGGCGTTCTATGTGGGAAAGTATTATTTGTCCAAATACTGGCTTTTAATAGGACCGCATCTGAAAGGTTACTCTCTTTTGAAAAGGGTTTTGCTCTCAGTTAATATCTCAGACTGCCAGTGTCTCCTGGTCCATCTGGCTGGATAGAATCATTTCTTTTTTTGAAATGGTTTGGAATTGTGTTTCAGTCTTGGCTACCTTAATGGTTAGCTAATTAAGTAAACCTTTGCTAAGGTCCTGTGACAGGTCCAGCACGCATGTGTTGATAGATCCTGCAAGCTACACGATGAGTATAAAAATGGAGGCTGAGTATTTTGGAGCTTGGGTCCAGCAGGGCAGATGTCATGGGTCAAATTCTGTCCACCCCAAAGATGTCAAAGTCCTAATTCCTGGTACCTGCGAATGTGACCTTATTTGGAAATGGGGTCTTTGTTGATGATTAAGTTATTATGTGGCCATTAGGGGGGGGTTCTACTCCAATATGACTCTGTCCTTATGAAAGTCTGAACATAGAGGTAGACACACACAAGGGGACAATGTCACAGGAAGAGGAAGGCAGAGACAAGGTTGATGTGTCTACAAGCCAAGAAACAGCAGCAATCACCAGCAACACTAGAAGCCAGGGAAGAGGCCTAGGATAGATTCTCCCTCACATACCTCAGGAGGAACCAACCATGTTGAGCCTTCTGGACTCCACAACTGAGACAGATTTCTGTTGTTTGAATCACTTGGTTTGCACTACTTGGTTATGGCACCTAAGAAATAATAAGTAAGGCCTCATACAGACCCAGCAAACCCTTATGCAAAGCGGTAGGTGTTAATTACCATGTGGAATTAAGTGTTCCAAGAGCAGGTGAAAGGACAGGTGACACCCAGGAAGGCTTCCTGGAGGAGGTGGCACTCTGCTGGGCTTCCAAAGATGAGTACAATGGAGATCTGTAGAGATGAAGTATGGAGTTGAGTGGAAGATATCAGGGCTAAGGATGTGGGTGACAGGACTTTTCAGTCTGGTTTATCTGATGGAATTGCCTTCCTCTGAAGTTATTTGTTGAATTAGGTGACAGTGCCTCATCCAAAAAGAAACTGCCCCTTCCTTCCGGCAACCCCTGCCCCCCACCAGTGAATTCCTTGATACGAGCTAACTCAGTCTTCCCCTGGGAGTTTTTGACTTGAGAAAGCATCCAGTTCAACAGAAAGGTGAGAGTATGCGCATGTATTTCAGAGCTTGAATTCATGGAGTTGTTGGTTCATCTGGAAATTTCACCTCGGGTGGGATGGTTGGAGATTAGTGCTAATGAGGGACCAGGTTCCTCAGTGGAACACTTCACTGGCACACAGTGGCCAGCAACAACAACATCCCAGGCTGTCAATTCTAGGACAGAAGCTTCCGAAGAGATGCCTGGACGCTTGCTTGTTTGGAATGATTAAGCGTGAAATCATTGCATCCTGGGGGTGGGGGCCAAGGGATTCTCATCACAACACTAAAAACCAGAGTCAATACTGCTTCATTGATTGTGACCAGTGGACCATATTAACGTATGAAGTTGATGGCTGGGAGGCTGGCTGGGGGGACATGAAAACTCTGCAGTGTCTCCCCTACTTCTCTCTAAATGAGTCTGTTCTGAGATCTAAAGCTCATCCAAAAAGCCAAGGGGCACCTAGACTGTCTTCCCCTCCCCACCTTTCTCCCGCAGCCATGCTTTCCCCAAGCCCCGCTCCCTTGGCCGTGGGTTTGGTGATTTCTGATGCATCCTGGTAATTTTATGTGTCCTTGAAGGCTCTGTTGGTGTGAGTTCCCCACACGCCCGCCGGTACCAGCTGTGTGCACGTGTTGGTGGCGTGTCTGTAAGTTACGTTGATGTGTAACTGCGTATTTGTCTGCAACGATGTATGTGCTGGGCCCGTGTCGTTATATGCACGCAGATAGGCGTTCCCACGTGCAGGAGTGCATGGGGCGTGGGGTGTACTGTGGGGGTCTTAGTGTCGTACCCCTGCTGTGTGCCGGGGTGGAGGCTAGTCTTGTGTGTGTTGGTACATGAAACTTGTGTGTTCCCTTTGTCTATGTGCAGGGGTGTGTGTGTGTGTTATGTAGCACATCCTGCATGTGTGTTTGGATATGTCTGTGGGGCATAGGGGATTTGTGTGTGTGTGTGTATGTATGTGTGTGTGTGTGTGTGTGTGTATATGTGTGTGTGTGTGTGTGTGCGCTCGCGTGTGATCACGATAGGAGGTGTCAGTCCATCTTCACCTTAGATCATGGTCTTTGAAGCACCACATTTTCCAGATTGTTCCAACCTTCACCCAAACTGAAAATTGCAACTTCATCTTTCTCCCTCTTGTCCGCCTTTTGAGCTGCTGCGTTCCTTTTTCCCCCTTTCCTGTCCATGACATTATCCAAACCCTCAATGAGGGAAAGAGGAAATTAAGAAAAAAAAAAAAAGGCCTCTCTGGCAACCAAAATACCTTTAAGTGTAGCATAATTACCACTGCTCTGCCCCTTTTCCCTCCCCTGCTGGGACAATTCCACAAACCCTACAACATACACTTAAATCTTCAACTTCTCAGAGACACTACACGCAGATGGGAAAGATTTGATTAAAATTACAGTGCTTTAGGTTCAATTTCACCTATTAAGAAAAAAAAACGCAGATGGGGTGCTGGACTTTTTTTTCCCTTCCCAGAGAAACAAGTAGGCCACAGTAATTACTCAGGGCCCCGCTGTGCGCCCTCAGAAGCCCCCCTGGTGGTATTTTCCTGCTACCTGTCTTTGTAGAGATGTTGACATCAACACGAAAGACAACTATGCCAGTGCGGAGGAGGCTGAGCTCTTTCTTCCTCTCTCTCTTCTTTCTCCTTTCCTCCCTTCCTTCTTTCCTTCCTTCTTTCCTTTTTTTAAAAAAATTTATTTATTTATTTTGTGGTACGCGGGCCTCTCACTGCTGTGGCCTCTCCCGTTGCAGAGCACAGGCTCCGGACGCGCAGGCTCAGCGGCCATGGCTCACGGGCCCAGCCTATTCGCGGCATGTGGGATCCTCCCGGACCGGGGCACGAGCCCGTGTCCCCTGCATCGGCAGGCGGACTCTCAACCACTGCGCCACCAGGGAAAGCCCCCTTCCTTCCTCTTTAAAAAAGTTCTTTTCTTGTTAGTTTTTTGAAAGTCTTCCCAAAGCAAAGGGGTGGAGGATGGAAAAGCCAGTGCCTCCCCCGTCTGCATGTGACGTGCATGTCTGTGAGCTGGTGATGCGCTCATGCATCCCAGTACCTTCCTCTCCATCTGGGGCTGCTCCCTGAATGGGGATGGCTGGGGAGCCTCCCCCAACCTCAGGACTGCAGTGCCCACTTCCTACAGGAAGCCCTCCTGAGAGCCCCTCACTCCCTCCTGAGAAGCCCTCAGAGCTTTCCCTGTTCCTGGGGGATGGCGGGGTAGCTCTCTCTGTTATTTGCTGTTGCCGTTATGTCAGAGCACATCTTCCCTCTGCTCTGGCCTGAGAGCTTTGGGACTCTGAGAGCTTTTTGGGACAAGACTGTGACTTGTTCACTTTGGAAGCCCTGCATCCTTTGCACACGGCGGGGCTCGGCGGGGTGACTTTAATTAGGTGCAATCGTCACATTGTCTGGGGCAATTTTAGGGGCCCACAGAAATATTTTCATATTTATTTATTTTAAAATGAAAAGAAAAAATAATGGCTAATACAATTAATAACACAACATTATACCAACATGGACAAAATATATCTTAAAATATGTTTTTATGGAGGAAGGGGTTCAAGGAGGCCCAAGTGCCCACAGCCCACGAATGTTGCATGTGGCCCTGGTGCTCAGTGGTCCTGTGGCCTGGCTGTGTAAACCACACCTCCCCTACGCGCTTCTAGGGTCATCTTCCAGAGCAGGCATTGCTGCCAGTCAGGGACCTCTGTCCAGGCCTCAGAACCTTTCTGTACACAGACCCAGCCCAGCAGGGTTGGTGGATCAGGGTTAGGGTGAGTTCACAACTTTGGGCCTCTCAGGACTCATTGTTCCATTACTTCATCTATTCACTCAGGCCACCTCTGTTTGGTATCGCACTTGAAGGTCAGTATGAGGTGGGGTGTCCCCAGGTGTGGAGTCAGAGTATGCTTATTCCAGGCCTGGGGCTGTGATTCGTTGGCTGGTGATCCTGGGGCTGGCACTCAGTTTCCTCATTTGTCAAATGGGCAGCATCGGTTCTGCCAGTGTTTCACTCCGGGTTACTCTGTAGACCAGTGCGTTAAGTCTGGGAAGGCCCTGGCTCATAAGAGGCACTCACTCAGTGCCATGGCGATGGTTTAATGTTTTGTCAAAATGCAAACAGTGGAGACAATTCACGTAAAAATGGGGGAGAGGTTCAGAAAACAGGACCTAAGAGGAATGTGGTCACCCACACCTGGCCCAGGTACCACTCTAGCTGGAACCAATGGAGTCCAAACAACCTTTCAACTGATTTTGGATCTTCTTTCCAATGACCTTGCTAAGCAGCTGCCCATTCAGTGCTTGAATACTCTTACTGATGAGGAACTCACTTCTTGATTGTGTTGCCTTCCCAGTTAAAGCTCTGAAAAGATGAAAAACTTGATTTGTATCCCTGAAAGATAAGGGAAGGGGGATAAATTTGGTTGGAAGGCTTTGAGCTCTGTGTACCTCAGACAGGGCACCTGAGAGTTCTCAGGCAAGCAGCAAATAGAAATGTCAATTTGAGTCACTAATGACTCTCTCCTGCGCTGGGAAAAGCAGAGCTGTCTTTGAACCACCAAGGAGCAACATGTATTAGCTATGCTTGAACCTCAATCCATTTGACTGAGCTCCCTGAACTTAGCCCTGAGCTGTAACCTCCATACAGGGGAGCTGAGAATCACCATTCCAGGGGAATTCCTACAAACCAGAATGCATCTTTTTTCTTGATTTTTCTTTCTTTCTTTTTTTAACCCCAATGGGAAGTTTTATTTTCCCTCCCCATTTAAGTTTTCTGTAAGTTCTTTTGCCTTTTCTTTTGGACAGAATAAGAAACTACAGGGAACAAAATTGAAATGGACTTTTTTTTTTTGTCTTCAAAAAAACAATAACAGAGAGAGAGAAAGAAATGGAAAAAAAATAATAAAGTCCATCTGGATTTGGTTCCAGTTTCGGTAAAGTTTCAGGCCTGTGCTTATTTTAACCAAGCCATTTGTCCCATCCCTATTTATACAACAGGATGCAAAATGAGGTGTTCCTTCCTTTTGTCCTGCTACCTGTCAAAAAGAAATCTGTCTTGGAGGAAAAGCCAGCAGCTCAAACGTCTTTCGTTTGGATATGTTTTACTCGCCCCAAAACCCTACTCAACATGGAACTATGGCACCTGGTTGGGGTGCAGGGCAGAGCCCATCTGGTCAGCATGGGGAGAGATAAGTTTGGAGGCAGAAGACCTGGAAGCCAAACTCTGTCTCTCTTTGGCTCTGCAATCTTAGTTCAGTTACTTTCCTCAGCCTTCTCCTCTGATAAATGGGAACAGCAGCAGTCATAACACCCACCTCTCAAGACTGCAAGTTCAGCAGAATTATATCATAATAGTAATAATAACAAAAACAACCATGACAATAATAGGAGTTACCACTTTTTATGTGGCAGGCACTGTGCTAAAAGTGATCTATGTGTAGTAGCTCATGCAAACCTCGTTATAACCTGAGAAGAAGTATTATGATTGTCTCCAGTTTACAAATGAAAAGTTGAGCCACTCAACTTGGCTCTTTCTACAATGTCTAAAAGACACCTTGTAGGTCCCAGAGTTATATTGTGGAGACTTCACCATCACGCATCAAGGATAGCCTCACATGACAAGAAAAAAAAAGATGCTCGGAAAGTCCAGCCATGTCCCTCAGGGACCAGCGCCAACATCCAAACATGAGTCTCTTCAGTTGACTTGTATTATTTAGGGTATCGCTAACTGCCTTAACAGACCCCAACCTTTCAATGGCTAGGACAACAGAAGTTTATTAGAAAAAGGAAACCTCAACAAACACCTTATTTAGTGCTCACAGAACAGACTGGTGTGGGTGTTTGTGCTTGGCAGTGGCCCTCCTCCACTAGGTGGTTCAGGGACCCAGGGTCCTTCCACCTGGTGACTTTGCTTTCCTCCACCCAGCTGGTGGATCAGAAGAGGTAATATAGAAATGCACTGGCTTCCAAATGGCCACTTACATTTCATTGGTTGAAACTGGTCACATGGACCCACCTAGATGCAAAGGAGCCTGGGAAATGTAGTTCTGAGCCAGCCTGTGACAATTCTCAAGTCTGGAAGTAAGTTGATAGACAGCTTATTATCTCCGTCACAACATCTGGACTTCTTCCTGAAGGTAAAACACTGTGGGTCACACATCAAGTTATCTGAAGACTTGGAACCAGACCCACATGGACTTCACTGCAGGAATCATGGAAAATTCCAGAACACTCCCTTAGAAGCAAGCTGAACTCCTCCCTCACAAATGATATTCAGCCTGTGTCCTGAAAGCTCCGCCTTGTGTCTCTCTTCTGTGTCACATTTTATGTAACCCGGTTTTCCTTTTTAGAATTTTACACAAGAATAAAAATGCAGTGCATTCTTCTCACGTCTGCTCCACCTCTGCATTGCTTGGGCCCAAAGATTTTCAGGTGGGATCATTATTTTTGATAGGAGAGCTGTAACTTGGAATGAAGATGACAAATACAGAACATTTTTATTTGCAAAGAGAGGGAAAAAGGGAGAAAAAAAAATATCAATCTTAGAAGCAAGATACATAAAAGGGCATCCAATTGGGATATGCTCGGGTGAAAGCATCATTTTGTTTAAAAACAGGGACTTTTTCCCCACAGTCAATATGTAGGGCTCATAGCTACTCGTTGAATAAAAGCATAAACTAGATCAAAAAAATTTTTAACTCTCTATCAGAGAGAAAGAGGGAGAACATTTAAGTTACTTACTGATATATTCATGTTTTCAAATTTTAGAGCCAGTCGCAAATTTCATAATCAACTCAACCATTCCTCTCGTTTTATAGATGAGGAGACTTGGAGTCAGAGCTGTGTCAGAACTGTTTCTAAAATGCTTTCCCCAAGCTATTTTCCACGTGGCTGCCAGATCTATCTTTCTAAAGTAAATATCCAACAAATTGCATCATTGCTTGAAACGTTTCAAATTGCCATCATCTACCAGATGACAGCTGACTGCCCTCCATCAGCTCAACCCTGTCCCCTCTGGCTTCTTCTCATGCCACTCCCCGCCTCCCGGGCTCTTGCGGGGCTGAACTCATCCACCATGCCAGTCAGCTCAGAAGTCAACTCCAGTGAACAGAAGAAATTCCCTTTCCTGGTTCACTGCAATGCTACTTAACCAACCCAAGCCCAGAAGTTACTGCGTGGTACTGAAACAGGAGGGAAGGGGACAGGGCACAACCTCTAAAAGAATGGCATAGCCATAGGACATGACAAAAACTGGTTAGAACCAACTAGGTCCAAGATGGCAGAAGATTCAACTTCCAGTGGACCTTGAGCCTCATTATACACTCATTGTAATACATTAGCTAAACGACACACCCACCAGCGCCATGACAGTTCCAAGGATGATCATAAAAGTGCAAAAAGTGGGCGGTGCCTCATTTCCTGGAAATCTTCACTTTTTCTCCAAAATAGTTGGAATAATGCTCCCACTCATTAGCCTGTGAAATTACCCAGCCCGTGAAAACTAACCACCCCAGATTTCGGGGCCTCTCGCCTTCTGAGATGGCCCACACTCTGTCTGTGGAGTGTGTATCTCTCTAAATAAATCCACTCTTACCTATCACTTTGTCTCTCACTGAATTCTTTCTGCAATGACACGTCAAGAACCAGAGCTTCAAGTCCTGAGACCAGGTGTGTGATCTCAATTAAAAGACAGTGGGTTCGGGCTTCCCTGATGGCGCAGTGGTTGAGTGTCCGCCTGCCGATGCAGGGGACATGGGTTTGTGCCCCGGTCCGGAAGGATCCCACGTGCCGTGGAGCGGCTGGGCCCATGAGCCATGGCCGCTGAGCCTGTGCATCCGGAGCCTGTGCTCCACAACGGGAGAGGCCACAACAGTGAGAGGCCCGCGTACTGCAAAAAAAAAAAAAAGACAGTGGGCTCAAGTCCCAGTCTAAGTTGTACAGTTTCACTACCCAAAATGAGCTCTTTGTATATTGATGGTTTTTCTACTCATCCTTCTAAGACTTTAAGCCTGCCAGATGCTCTCTTTACATCATGATCCCCTCACTAAACTGTGGGCTCCCGGAAGAAGCAGAAGCTGTGTCTTATTGTTTTATTGATTATTCTCTTTCCAGGTCTGGTGTAATACTATACTCTTACATAGATGTGCCGAAAACACTTGTGTGACTGTTGCCTCTGACTGGGCTACGGTGTCCTATTGGCTAAATCCAGAGACCCTGTCGAGTTCTCTTTGCTTGCAATTTGCATGGCTGGGCTTCCTCATCACCTTGGGGTTTGAAACATCATCCATCAGAATGGCTTTTCCTGACCTCCTGGTCTAAAAAATGTCCATCAGTCTCTGTATCAGTCAGGGTTCTCTGGAGAAACAGAACCGATAGGAAATATAAAATAAGGAATTAGCTCATAGGATTATGGAGGCAGAGAAATCCTACAACCTGCTATCTGTAAACTGGAGCCCAAGGAAAGCCAGTGGTATAGATTTGGTCCAAGCCCAAGGCCTGAAAATCAGGACAGCTGATAACAGTCTAAGTCTCAGGCTGAGTGCAGGAGAAAACCAGCGTCCCACATACATACACTACTAGGTATAAAATAGGTAACTAATGAGAATGTACTGTATAGCACAGGGAACTCTACTCGATGATCTGTGGTGACCTAATGGGAAGGAACTCTAAAAAAGAGTGGATATATGTATACGTATAACTGATTCAGTTTGCCATACAGCAGAAACTAACGCAACATTGTAAAGCAACTATACTTCAAAAAAACAAAAAAAAAACAAACCAAACAAAAAAAACACCAACGTCCCAGCTTGAAGACAGGCAGAGAGAACAAATTCTCCTTCCACTTTTTTTTCTATTCAAACCCTCAATGGATTGGATGAGGGCCACCCACATTGGGTAAGGCCCTGTGCTTTACTCAGGGTACTGATTCAAATGCTAATCTCCTCCAGAAAAGCCTCTCAGACACACCTGAAATAGTGTTTAACCAAATATTTGGGCTCCCTGGGACCCCATCAAGTTGACACTTAAAATTAACCAACACGTTCTCTGTCTCTTTAACCTGCTTTGTTTTCTTTGTAGCATTTATCACCATCTAATAGAGTAAATCTGGATTTCTTTACTTGTTTATCATCTGTCTCTCCAGCACTGGAATGTGTCATGAGAGCAGACCCTCAGTCTGTTACGTTTGCTGTTCAATTCCTGTGCCTAGAACCAGGCCTGGCACCTAGTAGGTGATCAAGAATTATCTGCAAAGTGAATGGATGAATCATGTAACTCACAAGTATACTAATCCAGGATGGTCTCCCAGAGCAGACCTCTGTTTTTTTCTTTGAAAAAAAGAGAGAGAGAAAAAAACCCCAAAATCAAAAAAAAAAAACAAACACGTTATACTGCATCTTTCCCAAATGTTTAATGTCTGGGAAATACAAAAACAAACAAAAACAAAATATAAACAGTTGAACCAAAACCTCCCCCAAGCCCCCAGGGATTCCTCACAATACAGCCAACACGAGTCCTTTGAAATCTTACTCAGGAGATATGTGCTGTGGGACGAAATGAGGAAGAAATAGCAGATTTCTCAGTTTTATTTTTACTACCAACTTCCTAGTTAACAGTGGGAGCAATCAATAAACTTTAATAGAAGGCTATTACTTTAGGGTTGTAGTAAACTGAAGAATAAAGAATAATAGCTTTTCAACCTTTTATCAGTCTGGGGAGCCCATTTAATATGCACGGGAAAATACATTATAATAATTTTTATAACTGTGCAGTCCAGACCTCTCTAAAGATTTTCCAGGAAGTAAGTCATGTGCAAAGAATACAACCCAAATAGATGGTACAGAAACTGTGTGGCTACCGTGGGTGAGGGCAGCCCAGCTAATTCTATCAAGAATTGGATGTTTATATTAAAAACGCCACTGGGTTCTACACTGGCCGGAGCAGCTTACTGCTGACGTGTTAAACCAGTCTTCCTTAACAAAGTGGACGGATCAGTCCCATTTGGAATCATTCAGACTTGTAGACAAATACGCTCAAGCTTTAAGTATATAATTTTTAACCTCTTAGAAAGGTTGCATGATGTGTTATGAAACTATTACTGTGCGGAGCTCAAATGCAAGGCTCCACAAAGGAGCCCCATTAATCCTAATTTAATGTGTATCTGGTCACCATTTGGAAGAGGAAATAGGCCAAGACTGAAGAAACAACCTGTGTTCGTGCACAAAAAAAGGCTCTGAGTCCATGTCAAGGACCTTCGAGGCTCCTCCAGCCTCTCAGCTCTCTGAGCCCACAGGACTATTCCAGGTACAACCACGCACTTTGACCCACCTGTCTCTTGTCTCCTTCTTACTGACCATCCTGGCCTATTCTCCACTCTGCTGAGAAAGCGATTGCTGGGGTCTAGAACGAGCTCCCCAAATGAGTCACTTTTGTGTAAGGGTTATAAGGAGAGAAAGGCAATGGAGACCCTGCAGGTTTAAAAGAAACGATTGCCCCTCCCAAAACTAGCTAGAAAAATTTAAATTGGGGAATTGTCCCAGCAGAGAGTTATAACAGGAGATATATTTACCTGAATGGGCCCATCTCCGTGGCAGGGCAAACATCTAATTACCAAATATCTGTTCTTCCTCTTATTGTCCTGTGAATGACCCTCCTGTCCTTGGAAGCCCCAGGCCCCATCCCATTCCTTAACTCAGGTTGGCATATAAACCTCATTTTACCTTTCTGTCTCTGACTCTCTCATGTATGGGGGGGTTCCTGTACATACAAAATTAAATTTGATTTTCTTTTATTAATCTGTGTTACGTCAATTTAATTCTTAGGTCAGCCGGGAGAACCTAAAAGGATAGAGGAAAGTTTCTTCCTCTCAATATGATCATTCTACACTGACAATCTTGTCTGTGTCTCCCCTGGGACTGCCAAAGGTCCACAGAAGAAAGTTGAAGTTCAAGGCCCCAGGGAACAGGGCTGGGACTAGCGTGAGGCAAGGGAGGTATTCTCCTCAGTGGCAAAATTTAAGGGGTGCAGAAAAACCCAGCCATCCAGACAAATAACATTTAATGCACTATGTTTGAAGTTAAACTTAATGCAGAAAAAATCCATGATGAACAAAAAGATCAACATTTTAAACAAATATGGGATCAGGCCTGCTGGGCTCTATTGGAACCTGAGGCCAAAGGTAAAAAACGAGTACGACTGATCTCGTACATAAGGTCAAGTATGCTTTTGATCTTTTGTTTATCATGGACTTTGCATTCATTTTGAATCTTTAGACAATATTGCATTAAAATATTATTTATCTTAAGGACAGGGTTTCTCAAAGTCCCCTTAACAATTCTGCAGCCAGTGTGGGTGTCTGACTCATCCCTCCCCCACAATCTTAGCCCTGCCAGAATTAGACCCTTTCGCCTCTGCAGTCCCACTGTCCTTTGTTTGTTTTGTCCCGTGACACCAGGGAGGTGGATTGTGGTGTGTGTCTCCTCTCTTACACTGGGAGGACGGGGCTATGATTTCAACTTGTGTTTGCATCTCCCAGGCCTCACCCAGTGCTCTAGGCACCGAGATATTGAACTAGAAGATGCAGGCTGCAGAGGGTGGCATTCGAAAACTTTCATGCTGCCCCACGCCTGTCAAATAGCCTCACAGCTATGCCTTCTCCACCCCCCTTCACCCTTCACACTGGGCTGCTCAGTGTTTCTTGACGTCACCCTGAAGCTCGAGGCCTTTGCCAATCCTGTTTTCTGTCCCTGGATTTCCCTACGTTTTCTCCCCTGCCACTGTGCCAGGAAGAGGCTGCGTGCTGGTGACCCACAGCCTGGATGCACATCTGGATTCTTACCTCTTAGCAGGTGTATAGCCTTGGCAAGTTGTTCAGCCTCCTTGCCCCTGAGTTTCCTCATCTGTAAAATGAGACAAGCGAAGTGCCTACTGGAGAGGGCTTTTGAGGGTTCTATAAATTAATGGCTATAAAGCCTTTAGAACCAAGCAGTGTGAAATAAACTAGAGAAACCAGCCAGGTATACTGCAAGAGCTGGGCCGAGAAATAGTGGGTGCTCCCATGTCTGGGGCAAGGAAAGACAATGCTTGGATACCCAGACCCAGGCAGCATGCTTGTAAGGAAGACACTAGCTTCATAGACAAACTGTGGCATCCTGGGGGATAAATAAGTACCCTGTCCTCCTCTCTTTCTCTTGCTATGGTTCCTCTAACTGGATGCAGGACTGAAACCAAGAAGGACACTGTGGGGTTCCTGGGCATGGAAGCCTTTCTGTCCCCCATTTCTTGTTTGTAGGGAATAGACTATAGCCTCCATGACATTTCCTGAGTTCCAAAGGACAGATTGGAACAGTCGCTAATCAGGGAAGGGAGGGAATGCAGGGAAAAGGGAGGAGCCGCCAAGAAACAATGGTACAGACTTGGAGCAGGGTCCTGGTTCTGCCTCAAGGGGATACACAGTGATATCAATTAAAACCCCAAACAAATGGAAGATGTTAGCATTCTTCATTCCAGATGAAAGGAACCAGAGAGGCTCTGCAAGAAGACTCCCTGAGGCCTGATTAAAGGAACCACAGAAACTCATCAGATTAGCTGAGACCAGATTAAAGGAGTGCAGGTCCTGCATACACCCTAATTTTATCAGCAACCCCACCCTTGAACCATTGCTGTAAAACTCCTCACCAAATCCTCCCGAGTTGGGGACACACAGTTTTGGTGTGCAGGAACCTGCTGTGTCCCCCTTTGCCTGGCAAAGAAATAAAGCTATACTTTTCTGCTTCACTCAAATCTCTGTCTCTGGGATTCAATTAGGCACTGGTGCACAGAAGCCGAGCTTTTGGCATCAGGACCACAGGGCCAGGGGGCCCACTGAGGCCACCCACGGAGCTCAGCCTGTGGGGCTCAGCGCAGAGAAAAGAGGGCTGGTCAGCGGACTCGGGGGCAATATTCCAGTTAGGGTGACATCTTCCTCTCCTGGGTGTGGGCACCGAATGAACCCAACTTCTTGCTGAACATGATGTACTCTATACCGCTGTGCACGTGACAGGAACTTCATCATGCAAAGAGGCTGTGCCACCCTGCTTGCTCTGGGGGTCTCCACAGCCTTCTCAGGTTTCTCTGTTTTTCTTGAGAAAAAAAAAGAAAAAAAAACCTTGCTCACTGGGGCAGGTTTCCCCAAGCTCTCATGGTTCTGATGATAATAGGTTTGTGTATGCTGGTGAATTAGTCTGCACCCGTCCAACCATCTTTAGCTCACATTAATCACACCCTTTTACTCAAAACACTACAACTCTGATCTAAACCAATTAAGCCTATGCTGTTTAGACAAAGAGATTAATACAGCTCTGAAAAGCATAACCTTTGGCCATAGAGGTGTCTTAAGATAATGAGCTTGATTCAGTGGGTTGGCTTTGTGGAGAGGTATGTTTTGGAAGAAGATATCTATTTGCAGATTCTAAATCAGCAGGAAAAGAAGTGCACGCCGGCAAACCATTTCTGGTTGTACACAGGCAAGTATAAAGGAGGTGATGGGAGCCCGATTTAGAGCCGATGGCTTAGAAATGCAGATCCTCTTTCCTTTGGAAAATCCAGCTGACTCTGACAAAGGAACAAAATATAAAAATCCAGCAAAAGTAATTGCAGCTGTCATATGAGTCTCAAATATATAGCAGGTATGAAGCGTTGCTCGGTGTGTAATCCTTTCTGCTCTCATGGGAATGGATGGAGGACTTCACAGTGTATGTGTGTATGTGTGTGTGTGTATGTGTGTGTATGTGTGTATGTATGTGTGTGTATGTGTGTGTGTGTGTATGTATGTGTATGTGTGTATGTATGTGTGTGTATGTGTGTGTATGTGTGTGTATATGTGTGTGTATGTGTGTGTGTGTGTGTGTGTGTGTGTGTGTGTGTGTGTGTAGGAAGGAGCACTGGAGTAGGAATCCCATGTGTGGAGGTGGGTTTGGGGTTGAATCCTTGAGAGTTGGTACAGGCTACCGGTCTTGGTAGAGGCTGAGGATTGACGGAGAAGTAGAGCCTGGTCCCTGCCTTCAAAGTGCATGCCATCCAGTGGGGGACAGGGACCCACGAACAAAAACATCAAGAGTGAGGCTGTGGAGAGGTGAACATGAGGTGCCTAGGAGCCCAAGTTCGGAAAACTGAGTCCACAGGTGGCCAAAGCCTCTGAGATCAAGTAACTCTGCATTGAATCTTCAAAGACACAGAAGTCTCCTGGCTGGAAAGTGTCAGAAGGATTCTAGGCAGGTAGAGAGAGCTGTGGAAGCAAAGGTCTGAAACAGCAAGAAAGGCGTTTGCCGTACCTCTGAGCCCCTGGAGCGTGAAGTGTGAGGTTGGGGGAGGATGAAGGTAACACTGGTGAGGCCAGAGCATCTGGGACCATGGTTCCTAAATTAGGATGCTTGGAGATTATTTTCTAAACAATGGAAATAAAAGGAATTTAAGCGTAAGACTCAGTCTGCTTTATTTCTGGAAGGTCACCTTGGTCACCCACCCCATTGGCAGTGAAGCTCTAATCAAGTTATTTCACTTATCTGACCTCAGATTTCCCATTAGTGAAATAGGTATTTGACACTACGGTTTCTGAGGTCCTTATAAGCATGTATTAACCGTGCCTTTTTCGTCTTCTTTTTTATTTTTTTTTTTGCGGTACGCGGGCCTCTCACCGTTGTGGCCTCTCCCGTTGCGGAGCACAGGCTCCGGACGCGCAGGCTCAGTGGCCATGGCTCACGGGCCCAGCCGCTCCGCGGCATGTGGGATCTTCCCGGACCGGGGCACGAACCCGCGTCCCCCGCATCGGCAGGCGGACTCTCAACCACTGCGCCACCAGGGAAACCCTCTTCTTTATTTTTGATGCTTTGATATGTCGGGGGGGGGGCCTGAGGATGCTGCAGGAACTGCCCCTCCCAGGGCTGGCTAATTCCTAGAGATGGCCTTTCATATGCAAACCAACCAATCCAGAATACCACCCCAAGCACCTCCTCTATTGGTCCTCACACTCCAAGCCACTATTCCTCTGCCCCAGTCACCCCAGGGCCAGGGACCAGCCAACTAGGGGCAGCCCCTAGGCCCCAGAGCCTACTGAAATTATTCAAACTAGCCCATCCAAAACCTGCTCACCCTGTCACCGTTCCTTCTGTGAAACCACAACGAAAGCTCACTTTCTTCACTCCACTCCCAGCCTCCTGACTTTGGTACTTCCCAGGGGGGTCCCACCATGGAGTGGGGTGCGCCCTCCTCCCGGAATCTGTGAGTATAACAAGCTCTCTTTCAATGACAATTGTTTCCTGGTCTGTTGGCCTAAAATAAATCATAAATAAATAAATAACAATAAAACCTAGATTTTAAAATGATAAATAATAAAAAAATAATAATAATAAAATAATTAAACCTAGATTCTAAAATACAGCAGGATTCTTTTTTTTGTTCTTTTAATTCATTCATTTATTCATTCGTTCAACAAAAGCTTACTGAGTAATAACCAAGTGGCAAAAAAACCATGCCAGGTTATAGACGATCTAGAGGAGAGTTAGACACCAGGTTTTTCCCCTAAGAATTCATTAACTAATAATAATAAACATTATGGAGTACTTCCATGAACTTTCCTATATAAAATACAACAGGATTCTTTTTTTTTTTTTTTTTTTTCGGTACACGGGCCTCTCACTGCTGTGGCCTCTCCCATTGCGGAGCACAGGCTCTGGACGTGCAGGGTTAGCGGCCATGGCTCACGGGCCCAGCCGCTCCGCGGCATGTGGGATCTTCCCGGACCGGGGCACAAACCCGCGTCCCCTGCATCGGCAGGCGGACTCTCAACCACTGCGCCACCAGGGAAGCCCTACAGCAGGATTCTTGAATGGTGAGGACAAGCTGGGGTCCTGGCCAAGCCGGGTCCCAGTAGAGGGGTGTGTGCATTTCCGGTTTCCGATTTCCACAGAGGCCCCCTGTGTACTAGCAGTAGCCTTGTGTCAAGTCATTTCAGTTCTTTGAACCTCAGCGTTCTCATTCACAAAGGCCGCATATTGGGCTAAATGTTGGCTGAGTTTTCCAGATTTGAGATTCTGTGACAGTAGAGTTACTCTCTGGGGAATCTGAGCCGAATCTGTGCCTCAAGTTTGCCAGGTGTCAGCCAGGCCTAAATTCCCCCACTCTGTCCCTCCTGGTCCTAACGACACAGAGTGGGAGAAACTACCTGAAGTGCTTCATAAACTGTCAAGTGCAGTTCTGCCGGTGGTCTGCTATTAGCCTTATTGTGGAGGATGAACTGGTACCCCGGCTGTAGGTGTGTGAGACATTTAGGGCAGTGGTATATGATTTAGCAAATTATCTCTTCAGTGTGCTAAAGTGTCCGCCAGGAGTTTGCTCGCTGCAGGATCAGGGAACAATAAGGCCTCGCTATATTCAATAACAGTGGCTTAATTATCATGATTATCTCGCGTTTGTATAAAGTCTTTAGTTTCAGGATCTCAAAGTACTTTATAAACATTAAGCCTCCTGGTCCCCCAGGGGAGACATTAAATTGATGCAGAGTTTGCAGGTCTCTCCTCTTCCTGGCTCGGAAGTGGTTTCCTCCCATCCAGGTGAGGAGAAGAGGGAATCTTTGCATCCGTTGTTGTGTACGTTTGACCTGAGAGGCTTAGGTTTTGTGGGTTATGGGCCAAGGTGAAAAGATTGAGCCTGGAAATAACCATGGATGGAAAGTGGACCAGACCCTGGACCTGCATTAGATTCTGTCATAGCAGTACGTACCCCCCACTTCACAGATGGAAACTGTGGCTCAGAGAGGTTGAGTTGCATACCCAAGGTCACACAGCCTGTGAGAGGTAGACACACCTAGGTGGGACCCAGATCTGTAGGTCTTGCGAAGACCAAAATTGCCATTCTTTGCACTGAACTTGCTGTTCCCCTCTCTCGCCGCCATGTGAGGACACAGCAAGAAGGCCGCTGTCTATAAGCCAGGAAGAGAGTTCTCACCAGAGCCCAGCCGCACCTGCCCTCTGATCCTTCCAGCTTCCGGAACTGTGAGAAAATAAATACCTTTCATTTAAGCCACCCAGTCTATGATATTTTGTTATGGCAGCTGGAGCTGACTAAGACAGAAGCTGTGTAGAGCCTTTTCACATGCACAGTTTCTTTTGCTTCTCAAAAGAGCCCTGTGGCGCAGGCAGATTTACCTGAGTTAACTGAGGCTCAGACAAGGGGTGTGGCTTGGCAAAGTCACACAACCAGTGGGTGGAGAACCCTCAAGAATATCTTTCTTTTTTGAATAACCATGTCCAGCTCAGGCCAACAGATAAACCTTGGGCATGTGAAGAGCCCTTGGTCATTCAGAAAGCGTAGCTCACCAGGATGGAGGACCCCACTGAATTATCCCAGCCCTGCAGCCTGGAGGAGGGGAGTCCTTTCATAAGTCAGTCACACTCTCTGAGCCTCAGTGTTTTCATTTGTAAAATATAGGCAATAACAGTGACTCACAGGGCAGTACAGAAGCCTGGGGAGGCCAGCATCCATTCACTAGAAGGAAATTAAAAACCTGTTGAATGAATGGGTGAATAGATGGATGGGTTAGGATGGTCTTTCTCTTCATGGGCAGCCAAGTTGTTAATAATTTGGACTCCTTTCTATACAAATAGCTATTTTTGTCATTTTCATCTTTTTTTTTCAGAGAAAATGAACCTTATTGGTGATTTATATTTTGATAGCCTTATAGGGATTTTCTGAATTGCTGGAGGGCTGGAGGGGTCCATGAACTTCAGGTGTCTTTTAGCATTAACACTATATTTTTTTAAAAATTTTGATCCTATGGTCTACTTCTGAGACTAATGATTTGCTTTTTAGCTTAACTGTATTTATCGATTTGCTCTAAAGGCATGATCGTTGTAAGCAGCTTCCATCTGGAGGAGCTGTGAATTCGGAACTCAAGTCTTTGGAAAATACATCCATGTGGCCTCTGTGCTGGGAGGTGTCACATGTGCGTTTGTAAATATCACATCTTCATTAACATCCATTTGGTGCCATCCTGGTTTAAGTTAGAGGAGGATTCCATCAGCAAAGTGATTAGCTCCAGGGGGCAGAATACCTTCCAGTGAATACTGTTTTTCCCATTTGATACATCTCCAAATTGATGTTTCCATCTCATTGTTTTTGTATTTGTTTTTTAACTTTATCTAAAGATTTCTTTAAAATGAGAATTATTTAACAAAAGGAAAACTCTTACCACTCTCTTATGTAAAGCTAATATGACAATGCAAGTGTCAACAAGGGGGCAAGATCTGTCTCAGGGAAATCTTGAAACCTCTAAGTGGAATTTGCATAAAATAGTTCTGGTATTATTATTCACTATTCTTTCCATGACAGATATGTCAGGGCCTTGAAACCTAAAAGAACAATTATGCTATTGTATCTCTCGGAGGATTCAAGGGGTGTGTCTTTGGTGGAAAAAGTGCTATTAGAGCTTTGAAAGCAGTTAAAAGACAGCCCAAGGGACTCTTTAGCTAGTCATTTTATAAAGAATGCCTCAGCTTTAAGTGTCTTAAAATACGTTTATTCAACTCTTACTTTCGGCTTTAAAAAAAAAACCTACTAATAATTAATGGCTCTACTTTTTTTTAACATTTGCATTAGCTATAAATAAAAACTCTCGATGAAGTCATTGTTGATTAAGTTAAACTCTGATTCTTATGTGATGGGACCCATATCTTTGTCAAGCTTGCGACGGATTACCTGTAAATTTTTTTTTTTTTTAAATTTACCTAACATTGCAGAAGTCATTGTCTTTGCCAATTATGGACCAAACCGGAAACTAATCAGGAAATCTTTCCCTTGCACAAGCTGGCTTAATGTAACATGTCTGCACATTAAACACCGAAGCATTGATAAGGCAGGTCTTATTGCAGCTGGATGTGGGTGCGGTAGGCGGTGATCCGACTTTAATTTCCTCTGAAACTTGCTGATTACGTTATTCTCCAGTTCGGCTGGGCTTCACTGAGAAAAGGCATGCCAACTTTTGATGGGAATAGTTTTGAAATTCAAGAAAGACACAGAGAAGCACAAAAATACCTCTGTCACATTGGATGATAAGTTGGTATGGAAAATGAAGGAGCTGGGAAAATTTCAGTCAAAATGCTGCAAAGACAGTGGGGTCAGGGGAGTTTTTATTCAAATGTACAAGAACTAATATGCACAGGCGTGGATGGGCGATCTGTGTTTTTAACAAGCTGTAACGTGGTGCTCATTTCATACACTTCCTAAAATCAAAAGATAATATACGTTTATTTTTGTTCACACATTCTTTTACTTTGTATTTATTTGGAGCTGGGAGCATCCCTTGAAACCATAATTTGACTTGTTATTTTATGGATGAGCAAAGGAAGTTTCAGAGTGGGGAAAACTCAGTCCAATCATTCCGTCACAAAGGGAGGAAGAGAACTGTATCTTCCAGAGTTGCAGAATTCTGGCTGGCGCAAGGGCACCTTAAATAAAGATCACATTTCCCGTCATCTCATGCAGCCATGGGTGCCCTTGGGATAAGGCTCCTGACTCCATGGAGTACCATGCCCAGGTTGGACTCCCTGACACTGCTCCATATGTGAGAGAGAAATAAAGCTCTGTCTGTTTAGACCACTGTAGTTTTGGGTCTTATCACTTGCATCCATATTCAATCTTAAACGAATAGAGTTAGTACTACAAATGCTCACTAGGCTCCAAGCAGTGTGTGCTAAATGGATTATTTAGGCCATTATTAATAGGCCATCCCATTCCAAGCAGGATGGCATCCAATCTGGTTGTCTTGAATACCCTGCTAGGCTCGGCACCCCGTGATGGATGACTGTGTCATTCACTTAAAAATCTCAAGCACCCAGCACAGAGTCTGACACACTCAGGGGGTGCTCCATAAAGTTTTATAAGCAATCAGCGGACAAATGACACCATGAAGAGATGAAAAGGAGAAGCTGGTCAGTGCCTCTACCACGGTGTGCCTGGGTGTACTCAGTGGAGAAGTACAAGTCTAAGCCTGCTGTTTTGGCCTGACCCTACATTACCATGTATTGTTTGATGACGAAATGATTTCTTAAAATCTCATGGATTTGTCTTTCTCTCTCTGTCTTTTTCCTTTCTGCTACTGTATCTCAACATGATATAAACAGCATAAATCTTGGCTCTTGCCAACTGCTGTTTGGTTGAAATTGCCTGTATTGTCTTGGCATGTGTTGGCGTCCTTAAATTAGCAGAGGAAAGAATTGATTTTAAAAATGACATTTGCATTAAGGGTTATGAATGGGCAATTTGGGAAGCATGATGATATACATGGGAAGTTATGCACAAATATTATAATGAACATAGCAGTGGGGTTTTTACTCCATGAAATACACATTCTTGTACACCCACCGTGGACATATTTTATGCTACAGAAAGTGTCTGTGTGGCACAATTCACATATCCAAGTCCAGGTAAGGTCACTCTCAATCTGGACAAGCTATGGAATTTTGGATTCTGGGTGCATTTTAGGCATTTTTTTGTTTTGTTTTTTTGTTTTTCTTTCAGACTTTTTGAGTTGCTTAATACCTTTTTTAAAAAAAATTCGATCAAATGGATTTAATAAACATATATAAAACATTCCATCCAACAGCAGCACAAACATTCTTCTCAAGTGCACACAAAATATCTCCTAAGATTGATTATATATTAGGCCACAAAACAAGTCTTAACAAATTCCAGCAGATAGCAAGTATAAAAGTAACTTTTTTTTTTTTTTTTAACTTTGTCATCATTTTGGACATCATTTATTTTTATGTGATTCATGTCTGGCCCCTTTAAGGATCTCAACTAAAGCAAATCACACTACACCCCCAGAGAGGAAAGCACGGCTAGGTTCCCAGATTATTAAATCAAAACTGGGACTACCTTTCTCTGATTACTTGACACCTTCATTCTCTCAACTCCCTTGGCTGTTGACCTCTTGCCTCAGCCTCTAACTGTGTGTTTGTTTAAACACTCTGGTGGCTTGATGCCTCGTCTTCTGGCTCAGGAGTTCCCTGGATTCTTAGCAACAAATTTCTTCCCTCAATTATCCATCTGACTATTGTCCACCCATCTGTTTTATAGGTACTGTGCCAGGTGGGGGACAGAGAGATGAATAAGATGCAATCCTTCCCCTTAGAAGAGCTCACAGTTTGGTGAAGGGCACAGACAGGGAAAGAGGTTAATTCCAATATGGTGGAGTCAGGTTGGTCAAGGGAAGCAAAGAAAACCTTGATGACCTAGTAGTAGTTAGCCAGGGAACGCGCAGGCTCCTGCAGTGAAGGCAAGAGAAAGGGTAGGGATTTCAAGTAGGACACTTTAGAAAAAGTTTCAGGAAAACGAATACTGATTTATACATGCAGATCTCCAGGTACTTAGCAAGATGTGTGTTTTTCATTATCATTGTCATCATCAACATCATTGGTATGTATCCAGTAAGAGAAACTCACATCTTTGAAGAAGAGCTCAAATGGCTGTTCTGGGTGCACAGAATGTTTATTCCTGGTGATGAGCTTAACATCTATGTGTAGATATGGGGCCTGGATGGGGTATGGCAAAAGTCAATGATTTATGCTCACAGGTAAGCTGGTTTATTCTCTCCTGTTTTGATCATGCAACTCTAGAAACAAGTTTCTATTTCAAAGAAATTATTAAATTTGAATATGAATCACATGCCGATGTAGAGGCTTAATTCCCTTGATTCTTGCTTCCCGCCTCCCAAATATAAATGTTTCCATTGCATGTTTACCATGATAAGTACAAGCATTGGGAATAATAATAATGACAACACATATAGTTTTTACCTTTTGATAAGTACCACTCCAGGGCTTTTATTGCTCAGTTAGTATTCTCTCCAGCTCTTGGAGATTGGTATCATTGTTATTCCCATTTTACAGATGAGAAAACTGAGGTAGAAGGAGCAAGATCCCCTGCCCAAGTCCACACAGTAAGTGAGGGGCCAAGATTTGAATGCGGGCTTCTGAGTTTGGGGCCGAGCCTCTGACCCGCTGTGTACTGTGGCAGACAAATGCTCTGATTTTGCACCTCATCTCCATGTTACAGATGAAGGAACTAAAATCAGCAACTTTGGCCAATAACCGGCCTCTGGTTGTGCATTTGGAGCCAATGTGTGGCTCCAGGTGAAGCCAGAATGATCCTCATTCTCTTTCCCAACTGCGAGCTCCTTGCAATGCCAACAGCACATTATTACATTCACGTTAATACTGCAAATCACCTGGGCAGCTTTTATGTGGGGAGATGGGGAGATGGACTCCCAAATTAGGCTGATATTTTCCACCTGAAAAGTCTGAGGATTTGTCACTGTTTGGGCGTCGTCTGTCCTCTGTCCTCCCCTCCCGTGCTCTGACTCATCTCTGTCACTCTTTCTATTCCCAGCTTCTTTACCCTCCCAGCCCCTTTCAACCACACGACTGGGGACCCATCAGCCATCAGACTCAAGTCCTTTCTCATTTCACAATGTCCCTTTGACCCTGGGACGTTCCCCCCAACTCAACTTCTGTTCATCTTTGCTTTTGAAAGCCACATCCCTTCCCCTGGCAGCAGGAGCCTACAGAATCCCACCCAAGCTGTCCAAGTTCAACTCTGAGCCACGCCAGTCAGATGATAAAGTGCCTGCTATGATGGGAGATTGAAGCTATTGAGTGAAAGGAAAAGAACTCTTAAGTGGGCTGACTGTGAAATTGTTGGAGGAATAAAAAGTGGCAAAGGAGATGGGAAATGGGCAATCTGCTGAGTCTAAGCACCCCCAAACAAAGGGGAAACTGTTTAATAGGGTTTTAGGAAAGACATCAACAAATGAGGGATATGGAATGAAAAAGCAAGAATTTTGAGAATATTAGCAACTGTGCCACACTTGGGTTGAGCAAACCCATTGAGTCTGGAGACCTTGCTTCTAGGACAATTTCTGCCTTTACTTGTGTTACGTGGCATCTACATCTTGGCCATGTGGATGAGGCCAAACACATCTCTTCCCCTCCATGAGCCTCTCTTTTCTTTTCTTTTTTCTTTTTGATATGAACCATTTTTAAGGTCTTTATTGAATTTGTTACAATATTGCTTCTGTTTTACGTTTTTGGTTTTTGGGCTGTGAGGCATGTGGGATCTTTAGCTCCCCGACCAGAGATCGAAACTGCACCCCCTGCACTGGAAGGTGAAGTCTTAACCACTGACCCGCCAGGGACGTCCTGAGCCTCTCTTTTCTTATTTGTAAAAGTATAGGATTAGACCAGGTCACCTTCGCAGATGTTACTAAATTCTGTTATTTGGAATAACAATAGAGCTTGGATGGCTTTAAGAAAGCCCTCCTTATAAGAATCATTTTATGAAAATATTCATTTATTTTTCATTTCTAAAATTTATAGATACTCAAATTTGAAAGTTTAAAATACATTGGAAAGTGGAAAGACGAAGGAAAAAAACTCTGCAAAGACCCACCATGCATTGGTGTATTTTATTCCAGTCTTCTATATGTGGTGATCTGTTGTTTAGTAAGCTGTTTCAAGCACAGGACATCTTGCGGTGTGTACTTTGCATTCTGTGTACTTCATGCTAATGTGATATCAAGTTCAAGTTATTGTGAACTCTTCCTGTGCACCGTTTGAAGACCGCAGAGCAGGTCGTCTAGAAGCCGTGACATAATCACCAGCTCATTCCCGCAGAGATGAACATTTTATGCTATTTCTTTTCTGCCCTCTCCCGTGCCCCTACTTTTACCTGTCATGCTGCTTCGGCACTGCGTCCTCCAGCAGGATTGCGAGGGATGCTCTGGAACCTGGGGCAGGTCTGGCAGGCAACTGAGAGCGGTCAGTGGAGGGACTGTTTACCACGACGTGGGCAGAATTCAGAAATCGGCATGAGATGATGACATGCCCAGGGACCAGTAACTGAGGAGAGCTGGTACCCTGCCAGGACCGAAGGGGTAGAGGAGGCTAAAGCTACTGGAGAGGAGAGGGCACCCCTGGCAGGAGGGAGCCCCCAAATTGCAGTGTGTCCATGAATCTTCCATGAAGATAACTCCTAAGGCTTTTGTCCTGCCTCTTCTTTCCACTGTGGTTCGAAACCAGCCCCGGGATTTAAGACTTATTCTAAAAAAAAAACAAGAGAAAACAAAAGGAGCTCAAGAATGAGGGCAGGGAACAGATGTGATTCTGTCCCCCCCTGCATTTCTCTCATGCTCCTTCCTTTCTCCCTTGTATTACAAGCTTCTGCCTCTCTCCACCCTCATTTATACGATGGGGCAAGGAATGGGGTTATCGTGGCAAGGATGAAATGTGAGAATAGCTACTGCGGACAAGGTGCCCCAAGAAGGAACCTGGCGTTTCTTAAAGGATAAATTCTGAATGAAAAGTTGGAGCGGGGACAGCAGTTCTCAACACTCAGCCCTGGACCACCCACCTGATCTGTGGAATTCTACTCAGGAAATGGCATCTTACCAAGCGCTCCCATTTCTCAAGCTTGCCCAGCACAGCCAGTCTGAAAGCCACTGAGATAGAAGCCCAAAGGGGAGAGAGAGATCCTCCAAGGTATATCTGGTGACCTCAAATGACAATAGCTGGTGATCAACCATCCTGGTTCACTCAGGACTGGGTCCCGAGAGTCAGGACTTTCAGTGCTAAAACCAGGAAAGTTCCAGGTAAATGAGCTTGAATTGTTCACCCTGACCCCGACCCCAGGTCTGCCCAAAGTAACCAAGCCGCTATGCCATCATGTCAAGCTACTTTCTGTTTACCATATCTTTAGGGCACCTAGAGCCTCCCCAGGTCTTACCTCCTGTGACCTTCTCAAGATACACAGGGATTGAGCTCCACCCCCTGTATTTTCCAGGTGAGAAACTGACACATCAGGAGATGTAGGGATCCATCTGAGGTAGGGTCAGAATGGGGCTAGTCCTCACTCAGGCGAGCTCCATCCTGACCCCAGCAGCACTGGCCAGCCCTCATGAGATGGTATCCTACTGATCAAGGTCATCTATGTCAAGAGGGGGTTCTCTTTTAACACACACACCAGAATGTGCAGACTCCTTGAATACAGGAGGTGCTCAATGAATAATTGTTGACTCAACAAATGGACGAATAACTCAACAAAGTCTTGTGGAATATGCACAAGGGTAGTTATTTTTCTCTATCTGTCTCTCCAGTAGACTGCATGCTACATGTGGGTTTGGGTCATACCTGCCTGTGTCTGACTTACTTCACTTAGTATGATAATGTCTAGGTCCATCCATGTTGCTGCAAATGGCATTATTTCATTCTTTTTTATGGCTGAGTAATATTCCATTGTGACACACACACACACACACACACACACACACACACACCACATCTTCTTTATCCATTCCTCTGTCAACAGACATTTAGGTTGCTTCCATGTCTTGGCTATTGTAAGTAGTGCTGCAATGAACATTGGGGTGCATGCGTCTTCTTGAATTATGGTCTCCTCCAGATATGTGCCCAGGAGTGGGATTGCTGGATCGCCATGGCATTATAATAGTTCACCCTGATGGGAATTTCTTGGAACCCATGAAACAAAACTCTATTCCCAGACTGACTTTTCACATGCGGTACTGCGTAGCTCTGAAGAAAATCAGACAGAGATTCCCACAAGGAAAAGGGGTGATCACCCCCTTCAACTGACAAATTTTTGTCCATCTCCTGGGCACAGCTGGGACATTGACTCTTGGGTGCTCATGGCAGTTGACAGCTTGTTGGAGATCCCTGAGAGAGAATCTGCTTTCAGATGCAAGGGAAATGCCCACCTCTGATGCTCACCAAAGTTTTCCAAACAGATCTGGTCTGTTCATCCCCAAGAAGGGGTGCTGGGGCTATACCATCACCTCTATATCTTTAATCTCCATCTCTGGGATAGCTGCTGAGACCCAGATGTCTCAGCAGAGTTGTGAACTTGAACTAATGTGACTTCTGGTTCAAAGATGAGTTGAGAGAGGCAAGCCCAGTTTATGACAAGAGGTGTAGAAGGAGAGGAGCACGATCAAAGTGTTTTCAAGGAGAAAGCCAAGGAGACGTCTTCAGCCAGGTAACATGTTCTCTGAAAAGGAAGCAACTGCTGGTGTGTTCAGAGTTAGAAGATTCCCACGGATGGGACACTTATCAGCGTGGATGGTTCTGAGCCCTCCTGATATCATGCTGCAAACACAGATGGAAGAGTGAAGATGATTTCCTTCTTCCAAGGAAGGCTGGACAATTTGTGTCTTATCGTTAAACTAAAATTGTTGTTTCCGTTTTTTAATGTTTTGTTTTGTTTTTGTTTTGTTTTTACATCTGGAGATACACAATGAAATTCCAGGGTAGAGCTTTTAGATTTACTTGTTCATATATTTATTTATACACTCATCAAACAGTTATGGTGCCCTCACGAGGCTATGACCAGGCACAGTCTCAGAGACATCTTTGCCAAAGACATCTTTCTTTGCTGTGAAGAAACCAAGGGCCTGTGAATAATCACAAAAGAGTGAGGCTTGTTCTCCATAGAAGGGTGGCTTTCTTCCTGATACCGGCAGGTCCATTGTATGGTTGATTCCCTTGAGTTCTATAAAGGAAGATGAGGTACAGTTCCTTCTGTGAGCTTGCCAGCCATACCTTTTTCACCACTTAAAATTTCTCCTATACTTGAAATTGTACGAAGCCACCCTCTCCTCGGTGTCTATATTTTTGAATTCTCTGCTCCTCTCCTGAAATGCTTTTCCTTCTGAAAAATTGCTATTCATCCTTCAACACCCAGGTCACTTCCTCCATGAAGACTTCTCTGCCTTGCCTTGGTTTGGTACCTAGCTGGATGAGGGCTCACTCTGCATTATTGTTTGGCCTTTTCTCCTTGTCTCAAATGTGCTGGTATTGTGCCCCAGGTCCTTTGCACCTGTCATTCCCTCTGCTCTTGGTCATGTGCTCCGTCTGAATCCTTCTGGCCTGTGTTGATGTCTCAGCTAATAGGTCACATCTGTAGGGGGCTCTCCCTGTAGCCCTCTGAGAACTGGCCTGTTCTGGCTGCTACCTGAGTCTGGATTTTCCCAGGGGGGTGAGGGGAAGCTTCTCACGTCGTTGAACTTGCTCCTGCTAAGATGAAGCTGTCTTTAGGCCTCCAGATATGGTATCGTTACGTCACAGGCAATAACTAAATGTGTTTTCACCTTTGCTGAGTCAACAGCCCCTTTGAAATGTAAACACAAGATCTACCTGAAGATCAGAATTCCTGTTCCCTACACACAGGTCTCTGCTGAAAGCTCCCTTCTCTGGGCATCATTCAAGTAGTACTTCATTCTAGGATTGCACCATCTTATATATGTCTGAACACTATACATCATGTAAAAAAGCATAACATCCAGACACATAATCGGTGTCTTGAGCACCAATTATGTCAGTCATTCTTCTAAAGAATTCCATGCATACCATCTCTGTTATGCATCATCATAGCCCTGGGAGGGATCTATGAATTTACTGGTTACATAGATCAAGGATGGCCAAACTACAGCTCCTGAGCTGAATCTGGCCCGCCACCTGCTTTAGCAAATCACATTTTCCTGGAGCACAGGCCACTCCCACTTTTGACATAATGTTTATGGATGCTTTCAAAGTACAGCCCAGAGTTGAGTAGCTGGGAAGGAGACTAAAATATTTACTCTCTGGCTTTTTAAAGAAGTGGCTTGCTAACCTCTGATATAGATGGCAAAGTTGGGCTCAGAGAGGTTATTTACAAACCGTGCTCTGACCAAGTCCACGGCTGGGGGTTATGGCGTTGTATCCTGGATGCTATGCTTGGCTTCAATCTGCAATGGATGCAGAGTTTCCCATCTGTTCTTGGGACCTCAGTTTCCCCAGCTGGGAGATGAAGCGGTTGGACTTGATCCAGTGGCCCAGGCACCATGGAGTAGATTCTGTGGCTGGAGGTCTCGGGGTCTGTGTGTTCGAAGGGCTGGGGATGGTTTAGGGGAATAAGAGGACCAAGCTGGGATTTAAGCCCAGGATGCCAAGTGAAGAACTTCACCCCAAAGGCAGCACCGCCCAGTACTGTTTGCATGTCTGTTCTTGCTGTCTGAAGGAGGGAAGTCTCTGGAATCAGAGCAACAACCATTTATAGGGCCAAGGGCTGGAGGGATGCAGGCCACTCGTGGCACTTTCTCACCGTTTGCCTCCCTGCAACACTCAGGGCAATGATTCTCATCTATAAAATGGGGCAGCGGGATCTGAGCTCTTGGTGAGTGAGACTCCTGCTGGTCTAGCGAGCAGCTCTCACCGCTGGGCAGGGCCGTGAAGCCGCCCCCATGGATGCTGCCGTCAGCCTTCTCTGGCTCTAGCCTGGATTTAGATCCACTGTGTTCAGGATGACACAGGTCACGCCCCCACCTTTTATCTCCTTTCTCCCCCAGAGGTGGAAGTCCTTTTACTCGGCATCTGCTCCTTTAAGGAGCATTTCTTCAAAAAAAAAATAAGTCCGACGCACACACATGCACACAGACACACACAAATGAGAAAAACTGGGGAAATAGGAATATGATGGGTAGATTGTATCAATTTCCTGTCTCTGGTTTGATCCATCCTCTAGTGACACAAGATATAGTCACTGGGGGAAAAACCAGGTAGAGGGAACACTGGATTTCTCTGCATTTCTTCTTACAACTGCATGTGAATTTACAATGATCTCAAAATAAAAAGTTTAATTAAAAAAATAAGTTGGTACTTACTGTATATTCCCAGGAGTTGTCATTTTTATTAAGTCAGGATATCAGTGGATAAGTCTGTTTGTCAAAGGAGTCAGTGGGACTTTGGTAGCAGGATCAACATTACATATTTATTGAAGGTTTGATTTCTGTTAATTTGGGGAGAATCATAAATCTCTTTGAGAATCTGTTAAATTCCATGAGCCCTTTCCCCATCAATTATATACATGTGTGCGTGTGTGTGTGTGTGTGTGTGCGTGCAGCTGTGTGCACACGTGGGCACCTGCATGCATGTTCACACGCTCAGATGTAGGTTACCCATGGAGTTCACTCAAGGACCCCACAGAACAGGGAAACACGGAGCAAGGGATACTTCTGGAGCCCTGAAAAATCTGCCCGCATTCACTTCCAAGCACGAAAGCCCTGCTTTGATCTGTTTCATATTTTGGATATTTGTTTCCGATTTCATTTGGAAAAGGAGTTTCACTGCCTCAAAAACAATTTAGCATTGACTGATATCTTGGGGAGAAAGAGCAGAGGATGAGACACGGGGAACAGAAGACCTGCCTCTGAGACCCAGATCTGTGTAACTGTCATCATTGGGCTTTGGTTTCCTCATCTCCAGATTGGTTTGGGGGGGCAGGTTTTGGGGTACTTCAAAGGGGCACCGTGGGGATTCGGTGCCCGTCTTGCCTCCCTCACTGGGTCTGGCCTGTTGATCCTCTGGTGCTGGACAGGGCTTTGCTATTTGCCAGAGGGTGTCCAGAAGACAGGTCAGTGGGCATCTCAGAGCTGGGCCACCGGCTGCCTTTCATCTGCTCTGGAAGAAAAGCAATGATCTAGCCCAGCTCCTCTCTCTCTCTCTCTCTCTCTCTCTCTCTCTCTCTCTCTCTCTGCCACCAAGAAGGAAATGCTGACAAGTGGGGAGGGAAAAAGAATAACACTTGTAAAACTTTCCCTAATCTAGGGGAATTTACTTTGAAATTTGTGCCGGATAGAGTAATTAGTAAACTTGCTCTTAATAGTGTTTCGAAGACGTAATTTTTTCACACCTTCCCTGGCTTTGACACTGCGCTTTTGAAACTTCATTTTGCACTGTGCTTCATTGTTCTTTAATCTGCTACACTCTGCATTGAGTATCACGGAAATTTTGCACTTACTATGTCAATAACATCTGGCAAGATTGCCACCTATTAAGAGTAAGTGTTCTTTTTTCTCCGGTGAGAAATGTGATGGTGTATTATATTGGTTTCCCTTGAGAGGCTAAGGAGACAATTTTAAAGCAGACAAATGCATTAAAGAAATAACCTGAACTCTAAGAAAAGGTTACAGAAAGTCAGAAACTTTTTTTTTTTCTTTTTCTTCTTGGGTTTATTTATTTATTTGGGGGGTGAGGGTGAAAGCAGCTGTTACATGGGTGAGGGTGGGTTTTACTGCAGGGAGACACCTCTCTGATCTCTCCTTTGGGACAGTGTTTCTCCACCCAGCTCCTACTCTAAATCGGAGACCTTTTGCACCAAGCCTTTGCAGGACAGGCCGGTTAAGGGTGCCAGGACCCTGGACCCCCGGGCTACAGTGAAAGAGCTGTGCCGAGCACCCTGACTGGGCTCCACCACCCAGTAGCTGTGTGTTGTTGGGCAACTCACTGAACTTTAGGACCCTTGGTCTCTTCTTATGGGCAATGGAGATCATCAAGGCTGCCTTTTGGTGTTACCCTGAAGAGGAGTGGAATTTGTCAGGGTGTCCTGGATAGAGGGGCCGGCAGATAAGTGGTACCTGTTACTGTCATGACTACTTAGCAAGGTTAAAACTCCGTAGGTGTTTATTTCTTTAAAGTCTCAACCATTGGGAGCCACAGATACCTGTGAGTCATAAATCTGTATCGCCAAATAACGCGTCAAAATGTCCCATTGTGACTGGAGCAGGCAGGGGATTGTGTGTCCTCTCTCTGCAGGCCTCCAGCTTGTCATCCCAGCAAGAGGGCCATCAAAGGCAGAGCAGCCTCATTTTCTATAAGCTGTTCACTGGGAACACAGAGTGAAGGAGACCCTGACAGAGACCCTGGTGCCCCTGACAAGGTAACATTCTTGGGAACTGGAGTGCTATCACTCGCCTGGCTACTTTCTGTATCCAGGACTGGCTGGTGCGGCCTGGGCACGCTCTAGGGCAGAGGTAGGTCAGTGCTGACAAAATAGTGACATAATCGTGACAATGGCCATGCAGTACTAGACGCTTGACATACAGCAGGCCCTGTTCTCACTTATCTACTCATGGGGTGGTCACGACAGCCCTGTGAAGTAGGTACTCCAGCTGTCCCCAGTCCACAGCTGGGGAAAGAAAAGTCACAGAACAACTGGGAAACTGGCCTGAATTCTTGTGCGTCAATTTCAGAATAAAGTTCACTCTTTCTGGTCTGGCGTTCAAGGCTCATGGCCTGATCCCTATGTCTTTCTGATCTCAAATTCCACCATTTCCCCATTTGCATCTATAATCTAGCAGTTTCCTGAATACCCATGCTCCCATCTACCTGGCTTTCAGGAATGCAATTTCGTCTGCCTGGAACCCCTTCCTCGGCTCTGCTGTCTGACTCTTCATTGATTCATTTTTTCATCGAGAAGGATGTGGAAACACAGGGACATGTTTATCAACCTCTGGGCACTTCAAAGTCCCCATCTCTACAATTAACTTTTGTAGAAAATCAAGGATGATAATGCAGACACAGCTGGTCAAGTTCCTAGGACTTAATAAATCAGAAGTTACAAACTGGCAGCCCCTGAGCCACAAATGGACACAGATCCATACTGCCGAGCCTTCATAGGGTGTTAAAAAATGGAATCAGTTGCTGACATATACAAGTTGGGAGATTTCATAAGACGAATGTAGACTTTTAACTTCTATTCAATAAATTGAGAGCTTTGGCCACCCTGAGCCCACATTGGCGCGTGGAAGCCACAGGCGCTGTTCTTAGGGGGTGTGTGCTCTGCAGGTTGCCACAGTCTCCACCCCTCCCTGGCACCTCATATCTGATCTCTTTACTCATTAAAGATACCATTTTGGCCTCTGGAGCCATTTGAGTTACAGCCCTTTTGCAAATAGTAACTTGAATCCTCAAGTGTTCATCTCTTCATACGTACTATATTTTGAGCACACCCGTCTGGTGCCAGGCCTGTGCTAGATGCCAGGCATAAAGAAGCAGATGAGCTCAATCGTCAAGACTCCTTTCCGATGTGATCTCTTCCAGGAAGACTTCCTTGATACATCTGACTGGATTGGAAGCCCAGGCCAGGTCCTCCTGGAGCCTTGGGTTTACCTGTCTTTATAGTCATCACTCAAATGGAAATGGTCAGTTTGTCTGTTTCTCACAGTAGATGTGCAGTCCTCAATCATAGGATCTGTGTCTTATTTGTCTTTGAATTCCCAGCCCTTCCTCAGGGCCTGGTGAAGAGGCGGGCCTCTGGGCTTGTTTATCTCATGCATGGATGGATGAACAAATAAACAAAAACAAAAACTGAACCTACCGGACCCTCTACCGCTCATCTTTGAACCAAGAAGACTGAGCAAGGTGTGTCTTAAGCTGCTTCCTGCTGGAAAACTCCAAGTCTCAGTTGAAAAACATCAATATTTAGACGGATATATTTTCTTTCCAAATGCCCACAATATTTTACATCCTGATAATATTTACGGGTTGTCCTCAGAGATAACTAATTGGATTTGCCATCCAGCTCACAGGGAAAACGTATGGAGGATGGTCCCTCATTACTCACACAGGAGGGTGATAGCTCACTCCCCAAACTTATATCGCCGTGATTCTGAGAACACAAACGGGACGGGAAGGAATAATGCCCCTGCTGTCACCCCGGTCTTTCTCATGCATTTACCACTTGGACAGAGTTATTTGCATCTGAATTGAAACTGCATTAAAATTTCGAGTTTATGTACTGCCGGTTATAAACAAAGAAGTTCCAGAAAGGAGGTTGGGCTGCAGAAGCTGATCCTCATTTTCCAAGGGCTGCCTTTCTCGCTGACCCCACGGTTCTGAAGTCACCCATCTTCGGTGCCCTTGAGGCCAAGGGCACATTCCCTGCGAGGGGCAGGGCCCGCACTTGGTGAGATGCAAAGGTAGAATTACAGAGCTTCCATCATCCCATTTCTCTCTGCATTCACTCCCTCTCCCCAGTTTTCATCCTTGTTCCTTGACCTTCCTTGTTTCTTTCTAAGCTCCTAAGTTCTTTTTTCTTTTGGGGGGAGTGGGGATAAAATCTAAAGTGCTGTGTGGAAGTAGTCCTTTGATTCTGTTTCCCCCACTGGACTTCATCTCTCTAAGGGAAGGGACTGTGCCTAATTCACTTTCATTTTCCCGGTGTGTCTAGCCGAGTATGACAATGTGATCAACAAAAGAAAGAAAGAAGGAAGGAAGGAATGATGGAAATCTGATTGATCAGGTGTCTGTCTGAGCCAAGCACCACACTAGTCTTGCTGCATCTATGATTTCTTTTAATCCTCATAACACTCTGTAGCTGATCTTGTCGTTATTACTGTTACTGTTACCATTGCTATTTTATAAATAGGGAAACTGAAGTGCAGAGAGGTTAAGTGACTTTCCCAAGGTCAATAAGAGGCGTCAGGACTCAAACCCAGAAAAAGTCATCAGTGCTCATTATAGAAATGTTAGAATCCCATTGTGTGTGTGAACGTGTGTGTGTGTGTGTGTGTGTGTGTGTGTGTGTGTGTGTGTGTGTGTCTAGAGCAACTGGTCATAACTTGAATGATATAAAGCCAGGATCTCTCTGACTCCAAAGCCAGTTATATCACGGAACTGCTCACTTTCTATGTGGCCATCAGAGTAGACGCACCATCGGGGCTGGTACTGGCACATCCAGAGCACTGTGGTGCAGGGACTTTGCGTGATGTGGTCCCACTGCTCCAAGAACCACATTTACTGAGACCTGTTTCTCGGGTGTCCCATGTTATCTCTACCTGTTGACCTTTTCCCCTAAACTCCTGCTAAGATCTATCATGCTCTGGGGTTTGCTGCTTGGGGAGCAGAATGACCTTTCCTTCAGGCTAGAAATGCTCCATGTCCAATTTCTGTCAAACTCTGATGGGAAAAGACAAAGGGAAAAAATCTTTTAAAAATGTAAAAAAAATGATTTACATTTGGAGGTGCAAGTACCCTTTGGCCTCAAACATAAAACTTTCACAAAGCAACTCTTGGCTAAGTGAAACGGGGTTCTACATCACTCTACATAGTGAGAATTGTGGTGGGCAGCGCTCTAAGATGTCCTCCCTCCCCCCAATTCCTGCCCCTGGTGTACACACATTTCATAATCTCATCCTCTTGAATATGATGGATGTCACGCCCATGGTCAGGTCACATGTAATATATTTTTTGCAGATGCAGTTAAGGTTCCCAATCAGTTGACTATGAGTTAGTCCAAAGGGAGATTATCCTGCATGGGCTTGACCTGGTCAGGTGAGCTTTTAAAGCAGAGAGATTCTCCTGCTGATCTATTTCCATATTCTGATAGAAACTATGGATGAGGGCATGTGACGAAGATCTGACAGAAGCCCCACAAACAAGGAACTGCATTCTGCCAACAACCAGTGAGCCTGGAATAGGACGTCAAGCCTGAGATGAGATTGTAGCTCCAGCCAATACCTTGATTTCCACTCGGTGAGACTGTGAAAAGGTCTAGCTAGTTGGTACCCAGATTCCTGACCCAGGGAAAGTGTGAGTAATTAATTTATATGGTTTTAAGCCTCTAGGTTTATGATAATTTGTTACATACCAGTAAAAAAGTAATTCAGGGATGCTTCAGTTGCTACCACAGTAACGCTGAGAAACAAGCAACCACAAGCCCTTATGATTTACAACAATAAGTATTTACTGCTTATGCATCTGTTGGCTGGGACAGCCCTGCTCCTTTCCTCCAGGACACATATGGTCCTCTCTTTGTAGTGGCAGAAGAGTAAAAGGACAAGTGGGAACACACAAGGTCCCTGGGGCCCAGACTCAGAATGGACACTGTCACTTCTGCTCATACAATATTGGCCAAAACAAATCTGATGGCCAAGACCAAAGTCAAAGGCAGAGAAATCCATCCTACCCTTGATGAGGCCATAGATGGAGGGAGGGCAAAGAATCACAGCCAACAATGCAATCTAGCACAACAAAGAAATGGCAATGGTGAGAGACATATTTATTGGTGACGATAAACAAGGCCAACGGCCCCAGGACTTGTGCACTCAAACACTAAAGATGATGGGAAACTGCATTTTGCTAGGACAGGATTTAGTTAACACCAGTGCCATTCACCCAGATGACACTTTCCTCCACCTCCTCGATAATCTAATTCTAATTTATAATCGAATGTGGGAGTTTGACTTTTAAGGAGCATGATTGTCATGCCATTTCCTTGATTTACATAGAGTGTTCATCACACTGGCGATCCAGGGAGGATGCCTCATCCAGGGACAGGGCTTTGGCTGCTCTCCAACTTCCAGGAGGCTGCAGATCAAAGAACACATCTCAGCCTCTATTCTGATATTTTAGGATGAGGACAACAGGTTCAGGGTGGCTCATCCAGATGGCATCTTTGTTGAAGCACGATTGCATTCATTCATTCATGGAAATATTTACTGAGCACATAGTATATGTCAAGCAGTGAACTGTCCCCGGGGATGGAGATGCAAACAAGACATCATCGGGGTCCTTGAGGGATCACCCTCTGGACCAGAGGGCTATGTGCCAGGTCCTGGGACCACTCAGAGAAGGAAGGGGGGTGGTTGTCAGGAACGGTTTTGTGGACAGAAATGCTTGGTCTTGGAAAATGAGGAGCATCTCTAGGGGAGGAGATGAGACTGTCTTGACCAGCAAAGGAAGCAATGTCTACAGATGCTCTTAATGTTTTGGAGATCACAGACATTGGAGCATCTGTTGAAAACTATAGCTCCTCTCCCAGGACCGGGGATGCTTATAAGTCTGAGAACATAAATGCTTGTCTACAATTTCAGAGCATTTCTCAAACTGTCAGCAAGAGTGTTCTCTTTGGAGATGCTCTTAGAATTTCCATTCATTCTGTATTCTTGTCAGTAGAGCCTCGTCCACCCTGGAAGCCCTGGGCAGAGCCTGGGCATACCCCAGCACCCAGAGGAGGATGCAGCTTGCTCCTGGACAGGTGGCCCACACCTGTCGGGATGCTGGCTTAAGTGCCAGGTATTCCCAAGGGGCCTCAAGGGTGAGGCAGGGTTCCCTCCAAAGTTTCTCAGCCCAGGCATGTCAGCCTCTGAGATGCAGGGGAGGCAGACTCCGTGTCACCTCCTGAGGGACATGAGGTTGACTCTCCAAGTACCAGCTCAGGGGCGTACACCATGCTGTCAGTCACAGGTGCCTTCATATATATCCTGCGATTACTTTTCTCTTAATTTGTCTGAATCTCTCTCTCCCTGTCTGTCTGCTGATTGCTCAGTTTCTGCCAAGCCGGAGAGACGAGCCCGGAATGAACTCAGAACTTCTGCGATGGAAAGCAGGAACTTCATTTAACTGGTCTCAGAAGAATCCTGACAGCAGGCCCATTATTTAGAGGCTCCGTCAAGGGTATGGGAGCAGGTTCCTGGGTTACAATGCTGACCTGAGTCTGCCCCAGAGTCGTCCTTGTCTCCCTTCCACCAAATGGCCCAAATTTCGCCACAGGACTTTTTTTATTCTCCGTAGCACAGAAGAGATCAGGCTCATCACCAACAGCAACAAGCACAGCAAAAATTGATAAAGGCTGGGGAAGGTGACTGTGAAAAAAAGAAGAGTAATTCTACAACCTGACATCACAAACCTTGCCTTAAAACCTGTGTACTTGCCTTAAAACCTGTGTACTTGCTGCCCCCAGCCCAGAACTCTAACCCCTGATCTCCACTTTCCAGGATCCTCCTTGGCGCCTGGGTCTCCCCTCCAAAGCCACTGTTGCCCATTCCTGGGTCTAAATTCATCCCAGCTGCCCCATGGCCGACCCCAAATCACCCTGCATCACTCCCCTCCTAGCGCTTCCTGCAAACTGAAACAGTCGTGTGCTTTTATCTGTTTGAATCTTTATTTTCTCTCTTCTTCCAAAAAGAACGTAAGTCTGTCTTGTAGCATGTGTGCGAGACCATCAAGAATAATTTACTGGGAAAAAATGGTGTGTGTTCTGGGCTGCTCTCTGGGGCTCAGAGGCCCCAGACTGGCCTTAGGATTTTCTTATTTAATTTCTCAGTACTTACCCCCCTACTTTTTAACTTGACCTCTCTTTTCTACACACAGACCCCCACATACAAATGTGCATATATGTGTATCCACACATACATGCACACATAAACACACACTCTCACTCATCCAGAGGGGGGCACCTTCACCATTTTTATCAGGAATTATGTCAGAGAGCGACTGCCCCGCAAGGACCTGAACTGGGGAAAGTGGTGGATGGTGGGGTGGGGAAACTCTCTTTCTCGCAGAGCCAACGGGTCAGGGACAATTAAAGACAAAACCCAAGTCAACTTCTTGAGTTTCCCTGGCAATAATGATAACCTAAGACCTCAGTATTTTGGCCTGGAAATGATGGTAGAAATAAAACCCATGTCATGTGCCAACCTTCTTACTTTTCTATGAATGGAAGAGGCTGGACTGAAGCATGATGAACAAGAGTGTTTCAGATGAACTTCGAAGGTTTAGAGGCGCCATAACGATCTGTTTATCCATCTTTACCATTCTCCTAATAGGCAACTAGAGGGCCAAGGCTTGAGCCTTTGACATCCCATTATGTGTCCTGGTCATTATTGCTTAATTACACCTTCTTTGTCTTCGAGTGACTTTATGAGGCCATAAGAGGAGCCTTTAGGAACTCCTCGGTCATGGAGGGTCCTGCCTTTGTGAAGCCTGGCACCAGTCCTTTCTTGACAGTAGCTGCAGTGAGCAAGAGTTGGGGGACGTGGGGCAGCCAGGAGGAGCCAGTGGGGTTTAATCTTTTTCACAATTGGGCAGAAATTCTCTCATCCGTGTGGCTCTGCTGGTTTTCAGAATGGCTTTTTCGAGTGACTCTTTTCAGGATTTCCATCTCATATTACCTCTTTCCAAGTGTTTCCTGTGTGCGTTGTTTTCCTGTGTGGTGGGATGATGTCTGAAAGGAGGGCTGAATGGGCACGCACATCACTGCACCTGTCTGTGCCTCAGTTTCCCCAGATATGAAAGCAGGACAGTGAACCCTACCCTGCCTTCATCGTGAGCCCTGCAGATGGCTGAATGATATCACTGGTGTGAAAATGTTTGTGGGTTACATTTTGATGAAAGTCAAAAAAAATAGCATTCACTCTTTGTAGTCGATATACACCGTTGTGTTTGTACTTGTGTCCCCAGGAGGGCACAAATACTTGCCCTTTCCTACTCTCCTGACCCTTTCACACACAGACTCTCACCGCCTGCACACCTAGCTCTCTCTGATTGATGACAGTAGACTGACTACTTGATCGCATGCTTGGCTACTGATCCCCCACGGGACCCTGTGCTCCTGGGGGCAAGGACTGAGTCACACTCACCTCTGTATCCTCAGGGTCCAGCAGAGGGTCTGAAACTTACCATGTGCACTGTGATGTGTGGAATTGTGTGCCGCCTACATCCATATGTTGATGTCCTAACCCCCAGGATCTCAGAATGAGACTGCATTGAGAGATAGGGTCTTTACAGAGGTGATTAAGGTAACGTGAGGTCATTAGGGTGAGCCCTAATCCAATAGGACTGGTGTCCTTATAAGAGGAGCTTTGGACACAGACATGTATAGAAGGAAGACCTTCCAAGGAGAAGATAAAGGGAGAAGACGGCCACCCGCAAGTCCAGGAGAGAGACCTCAGAAGGAAAGAATGAACCAACACCCCACTTGCCCTCCCTGAACCAACAACTTGTCTTGGACATGTGGCTTCCAGAATTGTGAGAAAATAAACTTTTGTTCTTTAAGCCACCCAGTTTGTGGTACGTTATGGCAGGCCTCGCAGACTAATACATGCACCATTTGGCTACAAAAGAACCACCTAAAAAAAAAAGGGAATTCCCTGGTTGTCCAGTGGTTAGGACTCCATTCTTCCACTTCAGGGGGCACTGGTTCAATCCCTGGTCCGGGAACTAAGATCCCACACATGGCCAAAAAAAAAAAAAAAGAACCACCTGCATGCATGGGTGCATTGGATTGTGGGGGAAGGAGGAGGGGAAGAGATAGCACCGTGTTTGGAGCACCTACTATGTGCCACTGGGCCCTATACTACAGTTTTACATCATCGCCTTCTGAGTTATTTCTTTCATTTCACAGAGGAGAAAACTGAGTGAGGAAGATTGAGTAACTTCTCCAGGTACCTATGAGTACCTACCTAGCTCTCTTCCAAACACCACCCTCCTCTAGACAGCTGCTTCTTCATGTGAATTCCTGTGGATTTCTCAAGGGAACTTTAAGATTATCATGTCCAAAAGTGAACTGTTTGTCTCTGCTGCCCCTCACCTCCAGCTTCTCCTGCTACCTTAAAATGGGATCTCCATCCACCTGGCATTCTTTCATGGCAGATTCCTCACCTTCGGTGCCCAGTACCGAAGTCCACCTACTCCTCTCCACCTGAACTGCCTCACACTCACCCAGGCCGGCAGCACCACTTCGCTGGGCTCAGATATCCTGCTTCCTCCCTGGCCACCCGCCCATCCCTCACTCATACCACAGTGATGTTTTCAGAGCATAAATCAGGTTAAGTACTTTCCTTGATCACATAAAACCATTCTTCCCACAGATCATTCTTCTTGATCTTTTCCCATCTGGCATGTCCCACATCACTCTTCACCCTGCTAATGCCACCAGCCACTCCGGTCCTTTCTCCTCCCTGCCTCATTTCTTCCTGAGCTGTTTTGCTAACTGACGGTATTCCTCACTCTTCAGTGTCATTTCCCTCTATCAGTAATTTCAGAATCAGGAAAGACTTTTTACGTAGGACACAAGATCCAGAAGCCATTAAGGTAAAGATGGATACATTTTACTTTTTATAAGTTTAAAACTCCAGTTTACATCATGTGTGATATAGCTTAGACTAATTTCCTTAATATATAAAGAGCTCCTGCAAATCATTAATATAGAAGAGCTATCCAGTGAAAAAATAGAGAAAGAAAATTAGACAATTTTTAAGAAAAGGAAACACATGGGACTATTAAATATAGTTTCTCAACTTATTCATAATAAACAAAATGCAAAATGCAAATGAGAATGGGGAAAAGCACTGTGCATACATGATCCACATGAGTGGTAAATCAGTACATCCTCTTTGTACGACAAGTTGGCTGTATGTATCAAACTTAACATGATTCATACTCTTTCAGTTGAAAGTTCCACTTTAGCCATTTGTCTTTCAGGTGCATTGACACATATTCACAAAAATATGCTCTTTGTGGCTTTGTTTGGGGTAGTGATTAGAAACAACCCAACTTAGATTTGTACATTAAATGAAATATAAAATACCTTTACAATTCAATACCACACAACCATTAAAAAGAAAGAAGCAAGTCTATATATCTGTTGATATGGAATGACCAGTATGTACTGTTCATCAATAAGAAGCATTATTTCTTTTTTGGAGGAAAAATGGTAGAGATGGGGGAAGACTTTGTTTTGGTATTGCTGATTTTTTAAAAATATATGTGATTTACTTATATAAAAAAAAGTAAAATTGGTACTAATTTTACAGTAATATATTCAGTGATGTAAATCTGCATTGGATTTATATGTAAGCATATTTCTTTTTTTTTTTTTTTGCGGTACGCGGGCCTCTCACTGCTGTGGCCTCTCCCGTTGCGGAGCACAGGCTCCGGACGCGCAGACTCAGCGGCCATGGTTCACGGGCCCAGCTGCTCCGTGGCATGTGGGATCTTCCCGGACCGGGGCACGCCTGCATCGGCAGGCGGACTCTCAACCACTGCGCCACCAGGGAAGCCCTGTAAGCATATTTCTATGACCATATAAAATAATTTGTAATTCTATTATATATTATATCTATAATGTGACATAACTATGGCTATGTTATGCTATAACCATTCATCCAGCCCCAACTAGGTACCAAGCTCCTCAAAAATCCAAAATGGTTCTTTAAGAGCACAGAATAGATATCACGCCAGTTTCTTCTTCTTTTTTTTTAATCTGTCACCTTGTTCCTGGGACAGTACATGTGGAGAGTCAGCCCTGGATAAAATGGAATAAAGACAAAGCAAGTTGCTAGCTTATGCACGGTTAGTAAGTTCAATGGGCCTCAAATTCTTGTAGGCTAATGAATTAGGAAACATCGGTTTCTTGGTGCAAATATGCTCCCAGCTTAGTGAAGAGGTTCTTCAGTTTGAATTTGTTTGGATGAAAACAAGATGGTTCCAAATTTCTGTGTAAATCTGAAACCAGAGAAGTTTCACACAGTTGCACATTTCAAAAAAAAAAAAAAGTTCTGCTCCCGTTTGGTAAGTATTCTGTGTATCTGAAAGGAGAAAAAAAAAAAAATCCCCTCGTATTTTCCAATTGCAAAATGATTCTTGATATCCTCTCCAAAGCCCTTTTTAGTGCAGTGAGTTTGGGAGTGTAGACTGGCTTCCTGGTATGTGTGCACAATTCTGGGACGCCGAGAGTCACTTTTGTGACATGTCAGCTCCAAGAAACACCATGGAACCTGTGGGAACATTCATTCCATGTCAAGACAAAATGCTCTTTCTAACCCGTGTGACCAGAAACCTTGATATGAGGCTTAAAGCACCAGACCTATCTGAACCTGGGTGTTCTGAGCTGTTTCTCCACACACACACATACACACTTCTTTATCTTTCTGTCATTCTCTGCATTAACTTTTTTTTTTTGCTGTACGCGGGCCTCTCACTGTTGTGGCCTCTCCCGTTGCGGAGCACAGGCTCCGGACGCTCAGGCTCAGCGGCCATGGCTCACGGGCCCAGCCGCTCCGCGGCATGTGGGATCTTCCCGGACCAGGGCACGAACCCGTGTCCACTGCATCGGCAGGTGGACTCTCAACCACTGCGCCACCAGGGAAGCCCAACCACATTCTTAAAACCTGGAGGAATGCCAATTATTTTTTCTGCAAAAAGAAAAAAATGCAAAAGTTTTTCGATCATTGAAATTCATGACAAATTACAGACAGTCGTTGTCTTCCTCTTTTTTAGAACCACTTGTTCCTAGAAAAGTAAAATGGAGAAGTGTGAGAGCCAAGTGTGTCTGTGATCCTGGGGTACTGTGATGTCGTGACTTGTGGCCGCCCTAGGCTGAAAAGAGCCAGGATCTGGCCTCTATGTTCCAGGAAGATGAGGGCCGGATGCTAGGTGCCTTGGCTATAATAGGAAGCAGGTGGCCCTTTTGTCATGCACCTGTGTTGTTTTGCTGTCAGCAAGGTGGGCCCAGGTAGAGCCAGCGGTGTGAGTCTGGTCGAAGGGTCCTTGGTTTCAGTTGATTACTTATTCCAGCAAGAAGATGTGCTCTGTTCACAGCCCAATGTGGTGGCCTCTGCCAATTTATCCCCCAGGCAAATTTCAAGGACACCCTGCAGTCTCATATAATCTATGGTTTAATATCCAAGACAAGGTTTTGTGTATTTATTTCGCTAGAATGTTCGCTTTTGGACTGATATTACCATTGCTTTTAATAAGCTCCTTTGATACATTTTCTCCTCGCAAGAGATGTCTTTTTCTTTTCAAGGCCACGCCGAGAATATAACTTTGGCTTATTAATGGAAACCTGGTGTTTTCTGACTCCTGGTTAATTCGTTACTGCAATGCACAATTTTAAAGGCGTGACTTTTGGGTATTAATATCTTTGCATGTATGTTTGTGTCCACGTGAGAGCATTTCTCCACCTCAGTGAAACACAGGAGAGTCCTTGTAGAATATTAGACTTTCACCTTCTTCTCATGCCCGTTAAATTCGTAAGTAAATATGCATAAATAGGGGGATAATTATACTATTTCTAGTTTTCTAATTTCTTTCCTCCAGACTGCCTTAGGAATATGGCAGAGATATTGTAAAGCCACCTGGCAGGGCTGTAGCTAGAATAAGGCAAGTGAGGCAAGCACCTCGGGGGGCGGGGGGGATTTAAAGGAGTGCCCAAAATTCAGCAATCAGGAGAAATAATCATTTAATTCAATGTTTAAAAAAAGAATCAAAAATGAATGCACACAAATGCAAGATGAACAAAATCCCTAAATTTTTAATAAAGCACCTGGTCCCGCTCACTGATATTAGAAGAATGAAATTTATGTGCGGGTTTCTGATAACTCATCCACAATTTGGGGAAGCACCTTGCAGGGAAACTATATCACAGATTTTTATTTTAGTATCAAATGTGACAAGACCAGGGGTAAGTTCTGAAAATCAAATTCCTTCCTCCTTCCTCTTGAGGTTACCAGATCAGAAGCTCGAGCATTCGTAGCTGAATCTGTTTTCCAGTCCTGGACAAATACTTTTTATTTCTTAAAGAATCTCGCAGGGGGAGCTAGGGAGTAGCACGCTGCTGAAAGGAGCTCTTTATAAAGGGACTTTTTTATTGTTGTAGCTGAATTTTGATAGCAACTTTTGAGCAGGGCCCAGATGGGTGGATGGTTAGTAAAGGTCATTGTCAAGGACGTGGGTTCAATTAGTATGCAGATCAGAGCCAGGGAGTTCAAAGGTATTGTTCCAATTCAATCCCATTAGCCAGGGCAGAAATGAACAAACAGCTTGACCTTAATCACCAAGCCTTACCCATTCATCCTGTGTGTGTGTGTGTGTGTGTGTGTGTGTGTGTGTGTGTGTGTGAGAGAGAGAGAGAGAGAGAGAGAGAGAGAGAGAGAGAGAGAGAGACGTGTAAGGTCTGGTTGACTGTGTGAGGATATGAGAAAGCCCTACCCCTTATTATTTGTGAAATATAATATGTATATTTCCTTCTGTGTATATTTCAGGGATATTTAATTGAAGGTGAACAAACTGGATCTGTTTTTCAATGCATACCTTCACACATACCCAGACACATTAAAACGCCTTGGGGAAAAAAAAAAGTCTCACTCACAAAATGCCAAGGTAAGTTTTTTTCCCCCTTACTTGCAGACAATCCTATTCAAAATGTACACAATTCTTTCAAGTCCCGCAAGTGAGAGGACTTGAAATTCCACATTCTCAAATACAATCTCTGCAGCCTAAATATACCTTTCAACTGTGTGGTAAGAGCGATCATGGAGATAAATGAGGAAATTTTGAATTTTTAAAACATCACAGGAAGAAGAATTTTTCCCCCCACTCTTCTCAAAGGAAAACCCAATTATTTTCCTGATTTGCTGGTGTTCCACGTTGGGATGTGGGCAAACCAATAGACGCCACGCACTTCCCATGTCCTTAAAAACATACAGCGGGGGAGGACAGGAACGCAGATGCATAATGTGAATAAGGCGAGCGTCCCATCTATAATTATATCTATAGCACACTCGAGATACTTTTATGGTTTGGGTGGAAAGGAGGACCGACCTGGGGATTAGCCTCTGACAAAGTGTGACATTTAAACAGGTTCACCTGGTTCTGAGACACTTTGGCCTCCGAATTGCTGTTTATCTGCGTTCACGTGTAAGTTTGCTGCATAAATTTGGTTAAACATTTGCTAAAGTCAAGCATGACTTCGGTGGGAGAAGTTCACCCCTGGAAGCTAAAGGCTGCAGTGGCGGAGACTGCCGTCTCCGTATCTCCATTTCCATCTCAAATCAAACATGATTCCTAACTAAGGTTTTCCGAATCCAGTCTCTGCCCCGCACCTCCGGCCCTGGGAAGACAGTTAATCATAGCTCAGGAAGATGAAAGACGCGCAGAGAAACGCAACTCTTGCAGGCAAAGCTGCACCCCAGGGGGTCATGAATACTGGGGGAGGGACCATGATTCCTCCCTGCAATAACACATTGAGACACTTTCGGTTTTACACTCACTCTCAAGTAAATACAGGACATCTCACCCATGAAGGGTGATTATCGCTCCTGAATTGAGGAAACGATCTATTAAAATCTTGTTCGGGGAGGAAAAGAAAGATAAGAATCATTATTGCTAGAAACAAACAATCCGGGATTTTCCCTATGGAAATATATTTCCTCTTAAAGCTGCTTTGGTAGTTGGGTTATTATTATTACTGTTATTAATTTTGGTCTGAAATGGACTGTGTTTCCAAAGCAGTGAAAGAAAGTGGAGGTTTCAAAGGATGCTATTCCCATGGCATCTCTCATCATGTATTTTTGGTAGTACTTTTATCTGCTACACAATTAAAGACTTTTAAAAATGTAAATCTTCCAGTCCCATAAAAAATATTCATTCACTGTTTGGTATTTTCTTTGAAAATATAAGCCACTGAAATACACCAAAAACCAAAATTAAAACACGATTCTTAAAGCCCAGCGTTTACACAATTATTCACAGAGGCACCGTTTCTCCTTTGATCCTACTATTGTGAATTTTGATCTAAGATAGGTATTTTCCTCTTTTTTTCCTTTCTTCTAAACAAGGTCATAGATTTCTCCCCCGTAAATGAGAACCAGAAGCCCCCCGTACAAGATTAAGTAAGTCCTTATAGTGTTATAAAAGTGAGTGCTTCCTTCCTATAATAAAAGGTGTTTAAAAGGTTCGCTACGGCTTTAAACAGAATTACAATTTACTTCTTTCAAGTGTCCAGGCCATAAATTCTTCTCAATTCCCTCTCTCTCTCCTTGTCGGAATTAATGAGATCAGATCTGATCAGGGCGCTGATGTGTTCAGCGCCAAATCACACAACAGCGCGCGCACCGTAATGGAATTTGCATCTAATGCATACATAAATCAAACATCTTTCTGGACATTTTCATATGCATAATGTCATTTCATCCAGTTCTCTCTGTGCAGAGGGGGAGATTTTTCTCTCTCAGAGAATGACTTTCTTTAATGCTTTCATTTTATTTTCGCTGACTGCAGTCCCGGAGAATGCGCTTGGTCGGAGAATCTTTCGGGGCGCGGTTGACAGTTCCTTTTCCAAGAGGGGTCCTTCACATTTATCATGCCTCTTCCTCAGGGGCTTTGTTATGCAAATGTGGCTGAAATTGATAATTCCAAAGTGCTTCATTTCGGCTCCTCGGCGGTTGGAGATGGTAGATAAAAAGAAACTGACAAGACACACTGATTGCCCTCAATGCATGTAACTCTCTTGCTAACAAGGCTGGATATTGTTAAAAATTCCTATTGTTATGAGGGTGGCGCTCCCATTATGCAGGCCTCGCAAATTTCTGATTTGAATATTAACCCTTAATCACCCAACCCCCATAGCCCCTCCAAAAAGATATCAATTGCTATCAAATGGCTTAAGGATCCCAAACATCAAATTATTCATCTATTATGGTGAACAGCTGGGATACATTGAAAACACTTCATTAATCATTTGTTCCCAAGGTAAACTTTACGTTTATTTTCAAATGCAAAGAGAGGGGGTTATCTTAAGCAAAGGGGGACTCCCCCCCCCCCCCCAGTGCTAGTAAAGATGTTGAGACTGTATCTCCTTGAGGGTGGACAAAGGATGGGAAATTAATAATTGAGAACAACAGTTTGTAAAAGGAATCTGGCCTTTTCTCCCACTTCTGATCTTCTGCAGACAGCATGATCAGTATTTTAACTTGCCCACATTCCTGCTTTTCTGTTCAGACCAAAGAAAGCCTTAGGGAGGGGATCTTTGGTCACTGAGCTAAGTATATTTTACCTGCCTGACCAGACAGAGGAAAAAAAAAAATCTCGCATACTCATCCTACCTCGGGACTGGGAAATCGGAATAACATTTCCAGGAAGGAATTGCAAATTGAGGCAGCTCTGGGCATTAGCATCCCAATAAGGTGCTAGGGGCACACGGGGTGTGTGAGGGAGCACTGTGAGCTTTGGGCCGAGGGCTGGGACTGCCACAGGGGCCAAAACGCAGCGCTGGGACATTTCTGCTCAAAACCAAGGCGGAGCCCTTCCTGTACCAAGACCAGAAACCAATCTCCTCAAAGGCCTCCTGTTTCCACACAAACACACACACACGCACACGCACGCACATGCACACAGACGCACACGCACACAGTTACAATTTCCCCAGAAAGTGATCAGACCCAGTCACAGCTTCTCTGATTGAAAAATAGAAATCGAACAGGAATTTGTCAGCTAATTAAAATTTGGCCATTAGAATTTTTTCAACAGCTTTCCCATGGTGGCTGTGTCCCCAGAAATGTCCACCAGGTCATGGGCCTGGCTGTTAAACCTTGGAGCCATTTAGAATTCCGTTCTCTTTTGGAAATGTTGCTAGTTTAGGGAAAGATAACTTGCTGATTGGTGAGTTACACTTAAATATTTTCCCCCTCTCAAAAGAAGCACCCCCCCCCCCCCAGCTTGGAAGAGAAAGTGTCTTGGGGCTTAGAGGCTAGAATTACCCTGATGGTGCCCTGTACCCGACGCTCATTAGAGGCTGCATCAGAGTGATGCATCTTTTCAGTTCTGCAGCCTCGCAGAGCGCTACCTGCCAAATTATGGCAAATAAAAGGGATGCCGGACACAACAGGCCCTTCTTACTCCCTGGCCTAAGGAGGGAACACGCAGGGCAGGAAGGAGGTTTGCAGCACGACCCACCTCCTGCACACCCAGGTGCAGACACATGGATGCCCTTGCAGAGGTGCAGAGACATGACACCGAGGACATTCCCTGGGACCACGCAGCCGTGCACGATCCAAAACACATACAGCCCGGGCCCGCTCTCAGGAGCCCTGGTCCCTCTCCCTGGCAGCCCTCGCCTGCATGTCAGTCCAGGTAGGAAGACAAATTAAACCACTGTCACAGCGCCCCTGCACAAGGTCTCTTTCCTGCCAGTACATTTTTCCTTATCACCTGCAAACACTAAGCTACATTTTAATGCCTCGTCATTGTGAGTACCAGCACCCTGGCCACACCTTAAACATTAAAAGAAAAAACAACAAGAAGCAGGTTTTGGTAAAGTGGTGAAATCCAGAATCATCCTCCCATTTAGAGTGTCCAGTTGGGCCCACTGACTTGAGTGTCTCTTCCTGCTTCAATTACGTGTTTCTGTCAAGTCCGGATATTTACCGCTAGCTGTTAATATTAGGAGCGCGGCCCCGTTTGCTTAATTAAGACTGCAGCCTGCACTCCCTAAACTTAGCGTGAGTCATTAAATCAGCAGCTTATAGTCAAAGTCGCAGTCGAAACAATGCTTGTTCATTAACATCTGCTCCGCAAATCTGCACCTGATAATCGGGGAGGGGGCTGAAACTGCACTGTCCAATTCCTGCCCCCGGAGGAGCAACTGGATTTTAAAAGCTTACACTTTCCTAGGAAAAGAGAAGCCTTATCTCTAGTTTCAGAAGAAGATTTTAGGATGCAAGATTTAAATGCGCCTGTATGCATTTTATGTCTATTTTATTTTCAATTACACTTCGAAGGGGATCTGAATACCTCACGTTATCTATAGATTGCGTGATATCGCTGGGCACTTGAAAGCGAGTTTTCCTGAGTCTATTTGATTTGAGAGTATTCTTTTCATCTATGGGCAGAGTGGTTCTCCCTACCCCCCACCCCAGTTTCTTTTTAATAAGAAAACTTGGTAGTTGATTTCCATCCTTGCAATGACTACTGCCCAGAAGGCACTGGGGTGTAATGACCTAGATGGGAGGGGCGTGGACACCGGGCCTGGGTTCCTCCCCGAGCATCCCAGGTCCTCATCCCCTCTGCCTGGGTGCGGGGCCAGGATGCTGCTTTGTGCGTGCAGAGGAAAGGTGTAGGAATGTCCTTGCTCGCTGGCATTGAATTTACCAGTTGCCTCTGAGCTGGGGCTTTGGCAGATTCTGCTGGAATCTGAAAGACAGCCTGTCATACCGAGGGCCTGCTGCCGATGACTGAAATTGAGAAACTTGGCAGATATGCAAACAGTAACTGGGTTTGAGTTGTTTTGATTACAAGTTAAACAGAGAGTCATTGGCAGGGCCAACGTGTATCTGCTGAGGTTCTCACTCTCTCCTCTTTCTTTCTCTTCTTTCTTTTTCATTCTCCCTCTTGGCAAAATGAATGGACCAGCTGGTAATTTCCGCAGGGTCCGGTAACACCTTGGCTCTGACCAGCTGGGATTTTCGTGGGATGAGAAGAAAGGGTCAGTTTCTCCCTTTGGACTCGTGTTCTGCTGTGTTCACAATAGGGTTAATAACATCCCATGTCTTGGATTCGGAGCCTCCAGCACATTCAGAATTTCCTCTCTAGGTGGTCTTCGATGACAGAGCACAGTAGTTCGAACTCTTGCAGTACTTAGGGCTGCATGGAGGGTTTTCAGATCTAAGAACTACATGAGAGGGCTTTCTACAACAAGCTTTGTTTCAAATGTTCACCAGGAGAGAAACAGAGAGAAGGGGAGGCGTCTGCTGTAGCCGTGTTTCACTTTCATTTATCAAGTTTGGACTTTCAGCCCCTTCCTTCCATACAGCGTGTTTGGGCCAATGAACGTTTTTACTCATGGGATGGGATGTCTTGCCTCCCTGGTGCCTGTGAGTGAGGGGAAAAAAGAAAGAATGAAAAGTAAGAAATCTCCACTGGCATGGTGAAGGTGAGGGAAAGGCATCAGCCCTTCCTCTGCATCTCCTGTTACCAGAGGCCTCTGTCCATTTCAGCCGGGGATTGCTTCACACCCCGTCTTGGCATGAGCTGCCCTAGCAATTTTAAGGCAAAACCGTGTTGATTCCAGAGTGAGGGCAAGATTACATCAAATTGTCCCTACCATTGTCTTGGGCTGGCTAGCTAGAGGCAGATTTCTGGGAGAGGCTGTTTTCACGTGGCAAAAAACCCAGTTGATTTCCAGGAATGAGAGACCCTTTCTTTCCCCTTACAAGTGGAAAGCTGAAACCCGAACACTGTGACAGAGTTCTTGGAAAGAGCCCAAATATATCAAATCCGAGGTTTGTTTTTTTTTAATCCACCAATTTGACCATAAAAAAACTTTATTGAAACACATAAAAAAAAAATGCCAACCAACACTGGGCTCAGTAATGTGTCTAAAGAGACAGAGTTCTGAAAGGGCCTCATTTGGACAAAGTTAATTACTGCACAATAACTGCATTTTAAATTCAGTTTCTTTTAGATGCAGTAAATTGTAAAGCTCCCTGATTTGGGAAAAAAGTAAGTTCCTGCGCGTACAACTTGTTAATTGCCTTTGTCAGAAACTGACATCGCACTATTTCCTCTCCCCTTGAAGAAATCAAACTTCCTGAGTTTTTAGGAATGCAGGCCCTGGAGGCAAGGAGCTGCTTGAAGATTCTGGACCAGAAACACTCAGCACTGCACTTGCCAGTGAGGCCAGGTTCGTGGTCAGCATCACAGTGCAGCCCTGAGCATGTGCCATGTAGATTGGATGTAATAGGGGAAGAACATTCAGGCTTAGTTGAGTGTCACCTCTTTGTCACTCTCTTTTACATGAACTCTGTCGTTTAATCCTTCCTGAACCCGGTGTGTTAGCTATCATTAAAGCTTCTGTTATTTGTTTGTTTTTATTTTTTTATTGCATTATAACATACGTATAATATACGTATAACATACAATTTACCATCCTAACCAATTTTAAATGTACAATTTAGTGTCATTAATGACAGTGACTTTCTCTTCCAAGCTTAGGGGGGCTTTAATCTTGTGAAACCATCATCATTATCTGTTTCCAAAAATTTTTGTTACCTCCCAAAAATTCTGTACCCTGTTGAGCCATAAGTCGCCATTCCCCTCTGCCCCTGGTAACCTCTAGGGTACTTTCTGTCCCTATGAATTTGCTTTTTCTGGATATTTCATGAAAGCGGAACCATACACCATTTATCCTTTTGTGTCTGGCTTATTTCACTTAGCCTAATGTTTTCAAGGTTCATCCCTGTTGTGGCCTGTATCAGAACTTCATTCATTTTCATGGCTGAATAATATTCCATTGTTTGGAGACATCACATTTTGTTTATCTGTTCATCTGTTGCTGGATGCTTGGGTTGTTTCTGCCTTTCAGTATTGTGAGTAGTGCTGCTGTGAACATGGGTGTACAAGTATCTGTTTGCCTCTCTGTTCTCAGTTCTTTTGGGTCCATACCTAGGAGTGGAATTGCTGGGTCATATGGTAATTCTAGGTTTAACTTTTTGAAGAGCCTTGCGGTCTTATTTACATGAGGCGTAGAGAAATTAAGTGACTGGTCTATTACATGTAAGTGGCCAGTTGCAGAGCTAGGGTTTCAACTGGAATTTGTCTGAGGTTGAAGCTCAGATTCTTTCTCTCTGTCATACTTCCTCCTCAAAGGTCAAAGTTCCCTTTTGACTCTCAAGATGACTCCCATCAGTTGCAAGGCGAGAAGTTTACCTGCTGTCCTTTGACAGCCAGATCACTGGACCGGGACTTATGGTCCCTGGGCATTTCTAGTCCCGTCGGACAAGTCATCTGAACAATCTGAGCCTTTATTCAAGGAGATACAGATGCCCTTTATTGGTGGTATTATATACAGCATATGCCAAGCCTTAAGTACCTGGTACAAAAAGACCACACTGATATTTATTTTTGGTAGGGGGAGTGCAAGGGGACATATGAATAGTAGTGAACTAAAATGATTTGGGGATTTCCAACATTTTTTTCATCTTTTCCAGTCTCTGATGTTACTCTTCTTTCCGGTGAGCACAAATCCCAGGCGTTCCTGCAGAGCATCTATCGTTCTATTCTTGTCTGTGTTTTCTGTGTGTTGGGCTGGGGAGATCTAAGTGCACAGCATCATGTGTCTGTGTATATGGACAGCTAGAGACCATGCATTTTATAACTAATGTCCTAAGTGCTTAAAAGTTATTTCTTTGCTGATTTAACATGGAAAGGGTCCAGGTAGATTAATTTTATGGCCTCTTTTTATGGGGGTAACATTTCAAAAGCCTGCTTCTGGATCAGTTTCATCAGATTTCATGGGCAACTTTGTTTTCATCATTCACTGGTTTAAGGCAGAAATTAGGTCTGATTTTTAAAAATTTTACTGTAATCTCTTGTGAAATTGATCTGACTTTTTTTTTTTCAGTTCAGGCTTTTATACGATTGCTATTTTCAGCCTTTTTAAAGTCCATATTAGCCAAGGCAATTTTTTTTTGTTTTGACTCTCACCCAGAACACTCAGAATTGTTATTAAAATAGATTGGGTCAACCAAATCTATTCTTTTCAGGAAGTAAAATTAAAAACACAGCTCATTTTATACGAGGTGATATTAAACATTGTGAATCCCTGGGAAACATCGCACTTGGATGCTGAAGACTATTCCTTTTTTTTTTTTTGAGAGTAAAAACCTCTGCTAAAGGTACATTTTCTTCCATTGGGGTAACCCTCTTTGTTAAACAAAATATTTTCTTCAGGTTTGTAATCTTTTTCGGGGTTATTATTTTTTCCAGTCCACTTCCTCTGTGGCCTTTGCCCCAACCCAAAATGAATTCCTGATTTTCTTCCTTCTAGGGTTACTAACTTGACCCAGTTGGCCTGGGACTTTCCCAACTTTGGTACTGAAAGTCTCATGACTTTAGTTCCAGGCAAACTGGGATGGTTGGCCTTTCTACCCCATCATCCTTTCTCCCCACACTTAAATACTTGAATTTTACTCCCAGACTCATTAGTAAGCAGGTCTTACTAATATGTTAGTGGATTGGTTAAGCTGTGTATGTTTGAAGACAACACATTATTTCTAGCCTGTAGTCACAGCCCATGCCATTATGGCTCTGATATATTAATAACAGTGTGGACTTTCTGTGATTGATATGACAGAAGGAATGTGTTTACCTGTGCATTACTCTTCGGGCATATTCGTCACGTACATAATAGATCCTACACACGGTCATGTGCTTGTACAGTAGTGTGCATTACGGAAACATTATCCAATGTTCATGAGCCAGACACAGCATGGAAGTGAACCCCTGTACAGTTGTTGATACTAATGTGTAAGTCTCTATACCTTGACTGTTTTACCCTTGATCTTTTTTCTTTATATATGCCAAAGAGGCTAGTCTGTACTATGGACTAATGGCCTGCAAAATTGTTTTTTGCAAAATGAAGGCACTTTAGGTCTCCATGAATTCATAGAAATAGGCATTCGAAATATATTGATGCTTACATGTCTATCAACTGACTTGTTACAGGCTTTGTAAAGAATAGTTACCAAGGGTGTTAAATTTGTCCCCCTTTAAAACTGTGAAAACATTTTTATTTGAAAAAGTGGGTTCCCAATCATGGAGTTGAAAAAAAAAACCAAACCCTTTAACTATCCAGGCTCCTACAATAAAGAAGGGCACTGGGAGGAAAGGATTCAAAGTGTGAGAGAATGATGATTTCCTTAGTGGCAATAAAACTGCATGAATTAGGGGTACGTACATTCTGAGTGATTTATAACACTTGAAATTTATTCTAAAAATGGTTTCGTGTAAGGAAATAACAAAAGCTGGTTGTTATTCATAGAATGGATAAAAGAACATGAATCTAAATATGGATCAGAACAGCTGTCTCTTAAAAGGATCTTATTATACCATTTATTTAAATTATTTCCTTAAATTTGTCTTTTAGACAGTGCACTGAATCCTGCAAAGTGGCATTATGTATTTGTTTATATTTGAACTTCATCAGTGTTCTCCCTCTTCACACTTTCGCTGTTGGTATAACTCTTGGTCTCAACTTAGCAATAAAGTATTTAATAACTGCACTTATTTTCACTTGCCTTATATTATTAACTCTTTGTAACAAGTACAAAGACCATTGATTTAAAAGGGATTTATTATTCTGAGGCTAAAAATACCTGGTTAAATCGCATAAACTTAACAATTATATATTTTTCCTCAAATGAAAAAACGTCAGAATTTATTAGAAAGCCTGCCTAAATGGATGTCACCTTTGGTTTTAAAAGCATTAAAATTGGCTTTAAGGCCTCACTAACTCATTTAACATTTATTAACACATGGAGGATGAATAGCTAGAAAGCAATAGAACACCTTGTTATAAAATACACTTTCGTCGTCATGATTAGAAAGAAAAGCAAGGCATCGTACTTGGAGTCTTAACTGATGTGGAACAGAGAGTGGTATATTTTTCATGAATTAAAAACTGAATCAAGTAAATTGAGTTTATTTCCAGCTACTGTCTAGATTTGAAAGCCCCATGTTGTTGAGAGCTATCGAAAGAACTCCTCTTGTAGGGCTGCCTGTGGTTAAAAAATGAGAGTTGATGGCGTCCTCTGATGTCTTTGACCCCATGTGTTGACAAACTTGAAGTTTATCTGATTTTACTTCCCTGGCATGGAGCAGTGCCCCAGGATTGGCTGTGGGTTCATATACTCAGCTATCTTTAATTTTCCCCTAGGGAGAAGAGTCAACTCCTGAAGCCTGTCTTCATCTGTAAAATGGGATTGATATCGCAGTTGGTTCAAGACATGTATGCCAATTTGAATAATGCAGATTTAGATAGTGTCATGGAAAATACGACTAAGGCTCCCTATGTCTCAATATGAGATCTTGTGAATCAGAAAAAAAAAAGTTGAAATGTAAAGTAAGGGATTTTGAATTTGTCCCAAGAGAATTGTACACTGTAGCGTGCCGTAGCGACATCACACCCCCTTCTTAATCTGCAAGAATGACCTGTCTGCCCTCCTTTGTCAGAATTAGGCACCTGGTGTGAGTTTTGAATTAGGTAAATTCATCAGGAATGGGGACCTTCAGAAATCCTTTGGGGAAAGTGGGAACCTCCCATATTGGCAAGAATGGCTGTGAAATGGTTTGCGCATGCCTGGCACTCTGCAGAGCCACATGCGGCCAGTATTTCCTGGGGCCACTGAGCAGTAGTACCCTTAGCAACCAGTGCCTTGGTTTCCCTGTGGAGAATGTGGGGATTCTCTTCTCATCAGGCAGTCACGTAAGTTCTGTTTCCTTTCAAAGGTCAAGAATCCTGCTGTTTTGCGAGCAGAGTGTAAAGAACATTATGCTCTCTGCAGTAAACCAGAACGAATGAATGAATGATTCGCCTCCGTGTTCATCATAGTTATTTCTATAGTTACCTGGTCTTAGAGACTAATTAGAAACATTTAGAAATTAAAACATGAATGTTTTCCAAAGTCTAACTTCTAACTGCTTTTGAAAAATTAATGAATGGTTCGTCGTGCCTTTCACAGAAATTGCACAAATAAAATCAAGTTTCTTCGGATTGGAAAGGGTCATAATTTCAGTTATATTAAAGATAGTTAATGGGCACTCTAAGATGAAATCTAATCGGTTGGAATTTGGGGGGCAATATGACATACCTAAGATATATTTCCAGAATCAAATTTCATAATGCGATTTTCACCCTCCTATACCAGTATACCTGAAAAGGAGATTTCTGGTCTGAAATTCAGGGTGGATCTAGACATGCTGATTCTATCTAGTTTCCTAGGCAGAAACATACGGAAGCTGAGAATTTCAGGGTTAATGAAGTCAGAAGCCTGAGGCTGGTTTGGAGGAGGTGAGGGCTTTTATAAGAATAGGTGAAACAAAATTGTAGACACACATTTGAGGGGTATGTTTTTTGTGTATATGATGTATGTTTTGAGAGAGAGAGAGAGAGAGGGAACACTTCAGACCTTGAGAATCAAATTGTTTTCAAATTTGCGCCCTGCAAATGTTCTTTATTGTAAAAAATGTTTCCAGGCTGTGCCTGATGTCGTTGTGAGCTTCTTGTTATTATAACCCTTGTCTTCATCTATGATGTGTTAGATTATTTTGGAATGTTAATACTTGGTCTATCACAGGAAAAATACTCGGAAAGTATTTATAAAGTAAATAAGCTTTAATTAAATATCATTGTCAAGCATTAATCATTAGATCGCTGCTCCCTATGGAAATAAAGGTGGATATTCAGTTTGTTTTGATTATGTATGAATTTTAACAGAAGCCCTGTTTGTCTGTTGCTGTGATACTCACTGCAGAGCCGTTGTGCCTCTCCTTCTAGGAACCAGGAAGGAGGGCGCTTTCTGCTTCGATTCAGAATGAGAATCAGGACGTTTTTATTGTGTACAGTGTCGTGATAAATATTTGGGAAAACAGAAAGAATCTCTATACACAAGCACTGCCGTCAGAGATGGAGGGAGGTCTGTCTCAGTCCACACTTCCACACGTACAGGTGCTAATATTTTTATTCCAAAGCAGTGAGATTGGGAAAATTTCATCAGAATATGAAAGAGGCACAAACACGCTGCCAGTTGTCAATGACAGAATCTTTTTCGAGAACTCCTACTACCTGAACTTACCAGGTAATTTTTAGTGGAAAATGGCAATCAGCTCTAGATGAGTTCAGGTTTCCCCAGTGACGACCATGTCATGTCCTCCTTTATCAATCCACTGTTTTTGCTGCTTCCCTCTCACCCAAGAATGTTTTTTGATAAACATTCCGTGCTGAAAACCCCTTAAAATGGGCTGATAATTGAAACGAGATTGAGTGTGATGTGTGCAGTGGGGAAAAGGGAATTAGCATTTCAAAAGCTCCTACTATGTGCCAGGCACTTCCTTTGCATGCTCCCCTCTGACACAGCAAAATGGAAAGTAATTTGCATGCTTTTTGTTTTCCAGATCATGAACAGAAGATGGGAGGATTAGGGGACAGAGTCAAGGTGGCATGTTTCCTGGAGCAGGACCCAAAGTGTCTTGGCTCCAAACCAATGCTCTTTCCACTAAAGACTCTCCTTTCTTCTTCCTTCCTTCCTTCTTCCTTCCTTCCTTCCTCCCTCCCTCCCTCCCTTTTTCCCTTCCTTTTTCTCTCTCTCTCTTTCTTTCTTTTTCTTTCTTTCTTTCTTTCCTCTCTCTTTCTTTCTTTCTCCCCTTCCTTCCTTTCTTCTTTCTTATTTTTTTAATTTAATTTTTATTTTATATTGGAGTATAGTTGATTTACAATGTTGTGTTAGTTTCAGGTGTACAGACTGTGATTCAGTTATACATACACATACATCTATTCTTTTTCAGATTCTTTTCCCTTATAGGTTATTGCAGAATATTGAAGACTCTGCTCTCTTAATGAAGGTTCATTGCTAAAGCAATTGTGACAATTCAGTATTTAGCTAAGTGAAGGAGGTGATGAAGAGCCGTTGAAAACGGATTGAACAAGAGTAACCTATCGACATAAAGGGAATAAGATGCATAGTGAGTGTATTTTCACCCCTGCCAGGGCTCTAGCTTCCTTTGAACTAACTCCATCCCACTGGGGTCCACTGAACCCCCAAAGCTCAGGAAAGTACCTGCCAGGTGATGAGCCTTCTGACAGGTTCTAAAAAAGGGCCAGGGAATAGAGAGGAATAAGGGAAGGAAAGTCAGCAATCTCCCAAAAGAGGAGACAGCACTTTCATTTATGTATTCAGTCATCCAGCGTTTCCTGAATACCTCACACTGTGGCTCCATGGTGAGAACACAGTGGTGACTGGCCATGTTCATATTTAAAGATCAGTAAAGAAAGCAGGTCAGTCAGTAGAATATGACTTATAGGTATAACCCGGGCCTTGAGAGTGGGAAAGAATGAGAGCTCTGGGAGTCTAAGGAGGGGGTCACCTGGCAGACCTGAGAGAATAGGGTGGTATAAGGAAGACTTTCTGGAAGAGGTGTCTAGGAATTGGAGAAGAGGTGCCTTGATATGGAGAACCATAGTGCTGGGTAGAAGAGAGATGGCTTGGCATGGATTGGGAAGGCTGAGTGTAGGTGTCTGGAGGTGATAGTGGTAGGAGGAGGTGTGTAGCACTTCATTCTATGCCCTGATGGGACATTTTAACCTTCTTTTGTGTCTCTGGGGCCCAAGAGAAGCTATTTGGTCTGGGAGAGTCATAGTCAGTGGGACATATTAGACCTATCCTTCCACAGAGGGTTGGAATGGAATGAATTAGAGGGGGATTGTTATGGGATGAATTATGTCCCCCCCAAATTCATATGTTAAAGTCCTAACCCTCAGTATCCCAGAATGTGATTGTATTTGGGGATAGAATTTTTAAAGAGGTAAATAAGTTAAAATGAGGTCATAGAGGTTCATCCTAATCCAATATGACTGGTGTCTTTATAAAAAGAGGAGATCAGGACACAGACACAGACTGAGAAACAGCTATGTGAGGACACAGGGAGAAGGTGGCTGTCTACAGGGCCAGGAGGAGGCCTCAGAGGAAACTAACCCTGCCAGCACCTTGGTCACTGACTTGTATCCTCTAGAACTCAGAGAATAAACTTCTGTTGTTTAAGCCCCCCGGTCTGTGGTACTTTGTGATGGCAGCCCTAGCAAACTACCACAGACATCAACCCAGGTTTCCCTGGACACCAGGGAGGCATCTCTTGCTGCCGTTCAGGTGAGGGATGATGGTGGCCCAGAATGTGCCCCAGGAAGCACAAAGAAAGGAGAGGTTCAGGCCACAGGATGGGTGGAACAAGATGTACCAGGTGAGTGGAGGATAACGAGAGAGGCAGGTGAGTCAGAATGATATGTGTTGGGGAGAGGGTGACTGGGGAGATGGGAGGAGTGATGGATGACCAATAGAAGGCTAGAAGTAAGAGAATGACATCCTATCAGAGAAGGATGTGGAATTAAGACTGATTCTTTCTGATGGTTGACTCAGGCCTATTCATTAATTTCCAGGTCTTGGCTTATGGTATGTGGCCAAGTATTGAAATGAGTAAATGCCCTACTGTCCACGAGACCTTCTGCCCGTGTCCCCTCTTCCTGCCTGTTCTGTGCATCAGCACTTGGATCTTTACATCCATGTGAACCAGTGGGAAGGGTTGTCCGGGGCCCCTTCCCTGGAGCCCAGCAGAATACGCTCTCTTCCCCATGCGTTTGTGCCTCAACCACCTGGGTTGGCAGTGGAAACCCACCTTGTATTGCTCCCTTGGGAATTTTTTTTCTCTGCAATTATTTATTACTTCCACAATAAAGACAAAATCAGGGCAAGATCTGTGGATAGATTTCTTTTTAATTTGCAGCAGGCCCAACCCCTCATTAACTAATTGCAGGACCGAGTTGATTACCAGCCTTTACTGGGCATTTTCATAAAGGCAGGTTGACTTTAATGACCTATTTTTTAAGGTGTAACTTAGAATGCCTTTAAACTTGGTTTTTCTGTTCTTTTAAAGGAGAACTTGATTGTTCCCTCCTCTGGGTTCCTGGAGCACTTGGAAAACCCTCTGTAGCATCCCTTGCCTTGTTTTCTAAAAAATTGGCTATACTTCATCTTTCTCTGCTTGAGGAGAGGGACTCTATTTATCCTGAGCTCTTGATAGAGCAAGAAACCTTTGAAAAGTATAGAGTTGAATCCAACCAAAGGGAAGCCATTTTTTTCATGCTTGCCCAGTAGAATTCCAGGTAGCATCTTTCTTTAATCGTGAGTCATTTATTGACACATGACGGCTAAGCATGTGCTGGGCCCAGTGCTGGGCAAAGGGAAAACACAACTGGATACAACAGCCCCTCCCTGCCTTCAACCAGTTTCCAATCTAGAAGCCAGTGAAAATGCTCACATTGTTTTGTTTCTTTTTGTTTTCATTTTCTTTTGTTGGCAATGGTGGTGGTGTTCTTTTTCTCTTCTTTAATACTCATCTCTTATGGAGATGGTATTCTAGACGTATCCTAGTCCCGGGTACACCACAAAAGGGGGATTTAGAAAGTAGAAGCTGCCACAGAGCTGATCAAGTATTTGTTCTGTGCCCTGGGCTGCCTCACCAAACACCACAGACTGGGGGAGCTTAAGCAATAGGCATTCAGTTTCTCACAGACCTGGAGACTGGAAGTCCATGCTCAAGGTTCATGAAAATTCCTGGCTCGTAGATGGCACCTTCTCACTGCAAATGTACCTTTATGTGGCATTTCCTTTGTGTGCGTGGGGAGAGGGAGAGAGAGAAAAAAGAGAGAGTAGAGAGAGAAAAGAGAAAGAGAGAGAGAGACAGAGAGGTCTCTGGTATCTCTTCCTCTTTTTTTTTTTTTTTTTGTGGTACGCAGGCCTCTCACTGCTGTGGCCTCTCCCGTTGCAGAGCACAGGCTCCGGACGCGCAGGCTCAGCGGCCATGGCTCATGGGCCCAGCTGCTCCGCGGCATGTGGGATCTTCCCGGACCGGGGCACGAACCTGTGTCCCCCGCATCGGCAGGTGGACTCTCAACCACTGCGCCACCAGGGAAGCTCCCTCTTCCTCTTTTTGTAAGGACGCTAGCTTTATTGGATTAAGGCCCCACCCTTATGACCACATTTAACCGTTATCACCTCCTTATTAGCCTCCTCTCCAAATTCAAATACAGTCATACTGGGGGTTAGGGCTTCAACACAGGCATTTGGGGGGATACAATTCAGCTCATAAAAATGTGTTTCTCTCGTTTCCTCTTTATGACGACTCTTGCAAATGGGTTCTGTTATGCTTTTCCTGAGATCAAGGAGCTTAGGCTCAGGGTTCCAGAGCTTTAGGGGGCAGAGCTAAGCTCCCAACCTCCCTTTGTCTGACTCCAAGGCCCACACTCATAATTCCTCCTCCATGCCGAGAGCTGCCGGCCTCCTAGTCAATGGGCCATGCCCAAGTTTGCAACATCTTTTGTCTATTACTATGTATTTTGTTTAATCAAATGTAATGAGGTTTGTGCAAGCAGTAAACTGAAGTTATTTTCATGTAGGAACTGTATTTAGCACCGTTAATTGAATCAGTCTAGTTAGTTAGAATAGAATAGTAGCTGTTTGCCCTGTAATAAGGAAATTGAGTTTCTCAAAACAGCTAATTCACGTCTTGCTACACTGTGGAGCACACCACAGGCTCGGCGTCCCAAGCACCCTTACAGCCCATCTCGGCTGTGCTCCAACTGCAGTGTGGTCCAGACAAGTCATCTCATTCTTCATGTGCCCCGACTGGCATGAGAGGACAGTAAGGGAACCTCAGCTGTTGAGTGGGGCTGGATGTATAGTATCGTGTTGACTCTTCTCTGTGCTGTTGGGGGTGGGTGACAAGTGGGGAAACCAAGTCTCAGAAAGGCTCAGTAACAAGGTAGAATGGCACTGGGGATGGAGAAGCATGTGGAAAAATCTCTATAGAGTATTTTTTTCTGTCCAGTATCCATTCCCTCTTCTAATAACTATACCCCAATCTGATAACTTTGGGGGACCTGATAGAACAAAAATGGCTGCAAAGGCCTGGCTATATCTCCCATTGAAGATGAAATCTAATTCTCCGATCCTGGAATCTGGCTGAGCTTAGGGACTTCCTCTACTTTCACATTCAGTGGAAGTGATGTTCTGGGCCTTGTGAATCTAGATCAGAAGGAATCTTGCTGCTTCTGCCCTGGTCTCTTGCTCTTGGCTCCCAGGCACCACGGCATCAAGTCTAAGACAATCCATGAGAGGCTCAGGTGTAGAGGAACAGAGGGCCCTGGCTGACAGCCCCAGCTCAGCTACCTACTTGCTAACGACGTTGGTGGGTCTTCCAGGCCCAGTTCAGTCATCCCAGCTGAAGCCTCATGAAACAGAGGCAAGTGGTCCCTGTGCAGCCGGGCCCAACCTTTCAGGTTTGTGAGTGAAATGAATGAGGGTTGATGTTTTTCAGCCACAAAGTTTGAGGTGTTTTCTCATGTAACAGTTGATGACCAAAACAGGGACTCTTGCCTCCCTCCCTAACTTTCCACCTGCAGGGTTGGGTAGAAGTGACTCCTGGTTTTCATGAAGAGTCACATGACCCAGGTATGGCCAGCTGCCTGAGCTCTGAACTCTGAAGTTGCAAACTTCCCTGGACACAGTGATTCATTCAGGAGGTCATGTTACGAATCAAGACAATGGAGCTCAATTTGGGGACTTTTGTCCAAACTGGGAGAATGGAATTCTAGACCTTCTAGGAGTTACTACAAGAAAAGGGCCTGCCTGATCGTAAAGCCAAAATGTGGAGAGTGAAACTCAAATTCAGAGAGACTGAGACATGAGGCCAGTTTTTGAACTCCTGGGTTCAGCTATACTCGAAGCCACACTGTTCCTGGACATTTCCCTTACTTTAGCCCACACTTTCTCTGTTTCCAGCTCTATCTCTTTATTTTTACTCATTGGTCACCTGAAATTGAAATATAAATAACTTCCTTGTCCAGGAAGGTGCTGTTTATTTAAACTCTAGACTTAATTTTTTCTTTTCCAAAATTCTCCCCAATTCTCATCTATTCCACCTAAATGTAGATGTGCCTGTCTCTAAGTGCTTATGTACACATCGTTTCCCCCTTCTCTCAGCCCAATAGCATTAAGAGATCACCCATGATGACATGGTGTGTCCTTGATTGCAGATAACCCCACATCAAGTGACTCTTGCCACGGTTGGTAAGACCCCTGGCTGGTCCTACTCGGTTGCCTTTGCCAGCCCATCTTCCCCTGCTTACCCTTGAATGTTGTGTTCTTCGGGGCCTCACCAGAGCTCCTATGGCCCTTTTGCCACCCCACTCTCCCTGTGTGATCTCATCCATTCCTGTGCTTCCTTTACCACCCATGCTGATGATTCTTTCATACCTACAAATCTCTCCTGTCTCTCCTTCCATCATCACATGTCTTCGGCCAACACTTCTGTCCTCCTCTTCCCCTTTTAAGGATTTGTGTGATTACACTGAGCTCACCCCAATAATCCAGGGTCATATCCTTAATCTCATCTGCAAATTCCTTTTGCCATGTTCTGTAGCATGCTCATAGGTTTCAGGGTTTAGAGCATGGACATCTTTTGGTCATTCTTCTGCTTCCCACACTGCCTTAGCACTGTCTGTTCCCTCCGCCTGGATTCCCATTCCTCCCTCATCTACCAGGAGGACTCTTGCCCCCTCATGTGGCTTTCCAGAAATATCAGTTCCTCTCAGCAATCATGTCTGCCAACCCCAATATCCACACCCCCAACTCCTTGCATTGTTCCCAGGCAGAGGTGTCTTGGGACACCATCATCTGGCTCCTATTGGCTTTCACCAGGACATATCCCACTGCTTGGTAATGACTGGATTGCAAGGCAGTCTTCTTGGGTAACACAGAAGGTGCCTAAGCTGTGTATTATTTGCGTGAGTGGCAGGATAGCCTGAGAAGCCAGGGAACCAGGTAAACTCGGTCACGTGCTAGTTCCCTTACTTAAGAGTCTCTCTTGAGGCCTCAGTTTCCTCACAAGTGAAAAGGGTTTAATAATAGTGTTTCCCTAAGGATGCTGTGAGGATTAAGCTAACCATGCAGCGCCTGGCCAAAGGCTGCCATTCAGCTGCTGGTAGCAATAGTCTCTGCAGTGACACATCAGGGCTGTGAGATCAATGGCTAGAGGTGGTCCCCAGAATAAACATTTCTCGTGTCTCACACTATTTCTCATCTTAAATTTCCTTCTGTAAATGTACCTAAAAGTCCTGCAAGGGAATATCCTTTTAGAATACGCCCAAGGACCACTCCTTTTCCCTAGAACTGAGCCTTGGAGAGAGAAGGCTGGGGCTGTTGGTGGGAATTCCAGGCAGCCCCTAATAGAGCTGGGGCACAGGGACTCAGCCAGGTGGCCTCTCTCTGAGGTGGGCAGCCTTCTCAAGAGCCCAGCCTCCTCAGGACCCTAAGAGGAAGGTAGGAGGACCCAAGCTCCATTCATGAGCTTTTGACATGTGCAAACCCCAAACACTTGGGCTGGAAACTGGAGGTTGAGATCAGACTTCTGGCAACCCAAGATGCTGGAATTCATTGGTATTTAAAAACACTTCCTTGCCCTTTTACATTATACAGTCTAACATTTAGAGACTCCAAAATCACTACTTATTGGTACAATACAACTCGGAGAGCTTGGAAGTGGTGTTGGGAAAAAAAAAAAACACTGCATTAAGAAGTAGCAGTCTGAGGAAATGCATATGGTAAATAGGGAATTCTTCATAAACCACACAAACCTCGTGGCCTGGCCTACATGCCAAAGAATTGCAGGTTGCTGGTGAGAAATGCTTTCCTGTGTTGCCTGAACCATACAGTTTGGCACTCGCAAGGTTTACCAGTACATCTGATTACATCTTATGTTGGATCTCTCTCTAACTGATTAGCTGGCACAACTATTGTCTCACTAGCTGTGTTATAGTGGGACAGGTCTGACCTACGACTGCAGCCCCTTAAACTGCCCAGCCTTGGTTAAGGAACATAGTATGTGCCTTACAAGCATAGCATGAATTAAGTTGGAAAACTGGGGCTCTTTGTTTAACTTTCTTTAACCTGTTGGTTGATTCTAAAGGAAATTTCTGGGGAGGGATAAATTAGGAGTTAGGGATTAACAGATACTCACTACTATATATAAAATAGATCAACAAGGACTGACTGTATAGCCCAGGGAACTATATTCAATATCTTGTACCTATAATGGAAAAGAATCTGAAAAAGAATATATATATATATATCTGAATATAATATATATATAACTGAAAAAGAACATATATATGTGATTCAGTATATAAATAATGAGTTAGCTATATGTGTATATGTAACGGAATCACTTTGCTGTACACATGAAGCTAATACAACATTGTAAATCAACTATACCTCAATAAAATTTTTTATTTATTTATTTATTTTTTGTGGTACGCGGGCCTCTCACTGTTGTGGCCTCTCCCGTTGTGGAGCACGGGCTCCGGACGCGCAGGCTCAGCGGCCATGGCTCACGGGCCCAGCTGCTCCACGGCATGTGGGATCTTCCCGGACGGGGGCATGAACCCGCGTCCCCTGCAGCGGCAGGCGGACTCTCAACCACTAAGCCACCAGGGAAGTCCTCAATAAAATTTTTTTTAAAAAAATAAAGAAAACTTCTGGGGAAACCATGGAGCAATAGCGAGAAAAAAAATCTAATAAATTTATTATATTAGTATAACCACATTATTTCACATTTTATAAAACAATGGTTAAGAAAAGAAAGACCTCTCATAATAACCCAACTGTTAAAAGGCTGTTATTGGCCCTTTGGTGTATTTTCTTCTCCTTCTGCCCATGTGCCTGGTGTTATATGTAGCATATATGCTGTTACATGCTCTTGTAGTTCTATGTGCCTTGGCACCTGTGTGTTACACTGAATGGTATGGTATCATGGTTTATGTTTGTGAAGTGATGTCTTTGATCTAGACACTGTGACTTAACAGAAGCATGAGGAGTTTGAGTGCCAGCTTTTGGTGCTGGAACCAGGTGACCCTGAGAGAGTCACTTCTCTTGATTCGAGCATCTGTAAAAACGAACCAGTGAACCATCCTTGCTTTCCTTGAGGCTTTGCACAGATGTGTGGCCTCAGTGGGAGAGACACAAATGGTGACAGGCCGCACAAGAACTACTGTGCTGCTTTAAGAGAACTTTAAAAAGATGAGGGGAAAAGAACAAAATAAACATGAACTTCAAGGAGCAGAAAGAAAACGATTCCAAAGTAAGAAGTGTGTCTGTGGGTGAATAATGCACCCTAAACTTTTCCTTTCACTCTTTCTCTCTCTGTTCCTTGTTTTTGTTTGTTTGCTTCTTCATCTCTCCGTTTTTTAAAAGCTTCTGGTACCAAATTGTTTTTCTTCTTAACGTTCTAACTTGAGAGGAACCAACAGAGAGGTCTGTTTAGCTAGAAGAAAAACACTTGAGGTTTTAATTTTTAAAGCTATGCTCTGTGGCTTTTAAAACTGTGTTCCCATCACTAGATAATAGGAGGGTCATTGGCACTTACATACTGAGATTTGAGAAAAGGTGATTTTAAAAGTTATTTTTACATATATAAAAATCTGTTGACAAAGGGCGATGTCCTCAGGTCCTTCTAGGCATCAATCAATCAATCAAACAAGAAATTTTAGGTTAAATGGTAGAATATGGTGGTGGGCTGGTAGAGAAGACTCTCCAAATTGGACTTCAAATGCAGTGGCCAACGCTAAATCTTAGTATTTTCTTCATTAAAAAAATACACACACACACACACACACACACACACACGCATATATATATATATATGATTTTGCAAACAGAACTTCTATCATTAAAATCAGGTGGAAGAGGTGCAGGTTGAACCATGTATATATGACCCAAAGCGAAGCCGACAGTAGGAAGCCCAGAAGATCCTGCAAGCCATCACCTTATGACTCTGTTTGAAGCTCTCTAAGTATGTTCCCTCATTCTATCCTTACAGCAACCCTGAGATTAGTTATTCTTTATTGTGTAGATAAGGAAACCAAAGTCAATTAAATAATTTTCCAAGTGCCCTTGGCTACAGAGAGTGGAACCCAGGCTGTCTGTTCCAGAGCCCACCCCATAAGCCCCCGTGATTAGCCACACCCCAGGAGTCCAGAATGACTGACACCTACGTCTAATTTTAGCTCCCTAACATGTGCAATTCTCCCATTTTCCATAGGAGAAGACAGGGCTTCGTTCACGGAGCCTGGGTAAATCTCAGATCATACGGTTGGTGGGCAGCAGAGAGACCCCCAACTGGTATACCTGCTAGTCTTCAAAGCCCGTGCAAGCCACCGCCAGTGTAACAACTTGCTGAAATTCTGCATCCTTCAGTGAAATTGTTGATAATGGTGGTAGCTGTCTAATTCTGCAATGTTATGGCTATCAAGCTATCTACCATTTAGGAATGAATCGTGCTCCTGTTCACACTTTGAAATATCTTTTCTTCTCAGAAGAACAAGTTGAATAAAGATGATTAGCCCGTAAGAGTTCGCTTGGTCTTAAGGTATTAAAAAAAAGCAGCAGAGATAGAAAAGGCCACTTGTGGCATGGCTGCATGGTCTCTCCATGAAACGCACACCAAATTCCAAATGTGACTATGGTGTGATTTGTTTGGGAGTCAGGAGGGAAATGTTTGCCCTGCTTCTCCGGCCATCTTACCCCCTGAGACACTCCTGACCCATCCATTCCATGTTAGAAACTTTTCGTGGATGAGCAGCCGGTATAGCCCATGGTAGCAATAAGGCTATGAAAATTCAAGGACGTGGGTTCTGACTCTGAGGCTGACAGTCACCCACTAGCTGGCTGACCCTGGCCAAATGCCTTGATCTCCCTGTGCCTTATTATTAGTTCTTCCTCCAGAACTCGGGATAATAGTGCCTAAGCCCTTGCAGGTTTGTAGCAGGGATTAGAGAAATGATGTGTATAGTGCCATGCATAGTGTAGCCAAATCAAAATCTAACATCCAGTGAAGGAAGGCTTAGCTATTAAGTGTGCCTGGCTGGAAGTTCCTTAAATCCACATATATTTGGTCCAGTTATTCCACCTAGCATTTAAAGTGCTTCGAACAGTACCTGACACAGGATTAGAATTCAGTAAATATTAGCTGCTGTTATTATTATTGTTGTTGTCGTTATTGTTGTCAGTCATGATCTTTATTCAGAGAACATTTTGAGTCTGCCATAAAGCAAAGAAACCAAATGGCAATGTCAGAGGGAGTTGTAGAATTCATTTTCTTTACGAAGTGTCATTAAAAAGATGCCATTGACAGTATTGGCAGCTTCATTAAGAAGTCTGTTGATGATGGTAATAAGGCTGGCACATTTGGGATTCAGATCGACACTTCTCAAGACAGAGGCAGAACTTGGGCTTGGCACGGAGATGCCAGGATGTGGCTTGGAATCTGGGAAGGGCTGGGTGCCTGGGAGAGCGGGGTCTGGATGGAAGAGCCCCAGCCTGGGATGGGAGCCTGGCACCCTGGTGCCTGAATCTAAGAGAAAGACGAGAGACCAGTAGGGAACCTTTGCCATAAGGCTGGCAAGATATGATGGGAATGGGCTAAGACAGGCACTGGGATGCACGGGGCTGGAGATGGACATGACCTTCACTGAAAAGATGAGGGCCCTTCCTCATCAGTGACATCCTGCATGGTTCAGACTTGGAGAAGAAGCAAAGTTTAACAGAAAAGAAGCAGTCAAGGACTATTTGAACCCAGATGTTTAAAAAAATTGATGTGTGATCATCTTGGCTAGGGGAACAGGTCTACCTATAACTGGTGAGTGGCCCAGGACATTGGAGGTAGGTGAGCCAGACCATCTCTGGGGCTGTCTGAAATCCTAAACTTGGTTCTGACCTGCCTCTTCCCTCCTCCTCTCCTCCTTTCCTCCCCATCTCTTTGTCTTCCTGCCACCTTTCCATTTTGTCTTCTGAGAAATATTTATTCCCATCTCTTTTGTGTTAGACCAGATTCTGTGCAGAACCAACAAATGGACATACATTTATTTTGTGGATCTCTGGTTGGGAACCACCGGCCAATATTTAGCATCTCCATTCCAGTGCAATGTCTGCGAGGATAAAGTAGAAAATGGTCTTCCCAGTCAGGAAGTAGAATTCAGTCATAACAGCATTTGGTTTTTAATGGGGAACAATCACTAATAGTGGTTTTAGAGGTAGATCCCAGTTCATCCCGCTGCCACTCTGACACCTGTCAGTCAGTCCAAGGCTGCCTCTTCGTCTTTTATCTGATTCAAATGTGAATGTGTTTAGGGAATAGGCTTGCATTCAAAATGTAAATAGATGTCTTATTCTTCCTCTTAAAGCTATTACTGTGATGCTGGATGTCTCACTGTAGTTAAGGGTCTGTCAGCATCTACATTAAAGAGCCTTATTTTCTGAGGCTTAAAATGCCATTAAAATCTGTTCGACTTGGTTCTTAAATGGTCAAATTATCCAAATTTCTTTAAAAAAAAATCTACTTGGCTCTTTATTCATTGGTGAAAATATGCACATCCTTGTAGTTTCTTGGTTTCAGAAGACTTGCAGTGTTTCCATGATTAATAAGCTGACATTTTCCCCTCCTGGCCTGAGTGCCTTTGGTCATTTTGACTTTTCTTTATAAACATCCCTCATGTTTATCAGAAGGTTGTTGTAAATTTAGGCAGGAATTAAGGTTGTATGAGGGTACTTCCAGCATACTTGGGGCTCTTAGATTTTTGTAAAGAGAGAAAAAGAGTGAAGATGTGTTTAAACGAGGCTGTGCCAGGACACTGTGTGTATTAAAATATTGTCTCATTTAAACTGCACAATAGCCCTTTGAGGTAAGGATTCTCATCCCTCTTTTACAAGTGAGGAAACTGAAGTTCTGAACTGAAACAGTGGAATTGTGGTTGAAAACCAGCATCTAAGCCCATGACCTTTGCACTCTACCATGACCCATCCTCAAAAATCTTTGTGATATTTGTGCATATGCCAAAGTTCAACCAAGACACAAAACCAAGGTCAAACATTTTAAGAGACTTCACTAACTCCAGTGGTTTTGGTGGAATTCCTTTTCTAAACGTTGGTCTTACTTGTTGTGAGCCAGCCTCCCTCTTTTTCTTCCTTTGACAAATACTCATTGAGCATGTACTGTAATAAGCCCTATATAGTCATCACACTTAAATAATTGCACTCATCTCGGCAATAATTCACAATTAATAGTTTCTGCTTCAGAGCTGTCGCACACGTCATTCTGTCTGCTTGTGAGGCCCCATCTAACCTTTGTCAGTTCTTTAAAGCTAAGAGAATTGTCCTGGTTTGCCTGGAACAGTTTACACAGTTCACACTGTTGGCCAAGATTAATTATCAAAGGTTTCATCTTTTGTGCTCAAAAACGTCCTAGTTTGGATGGTAGCAGATATGGTTACCCTCTGCAGGGGCCAAATCTAGCCTTGGCCCCTCAGCAAGACTTTCCCTGAGAATCCACCCCACTAGTATTAGGACAGATTTCTCTAATCTCTTATTACTTTTCTGATCAGTTCCTCCCAATTGGTCAATTAAGTATTCTCTGAATGTTGCACTTGTATTTCTTTTTAAAAACATTTTATTTTCTATTGGATTATAGTTGATTTACAATGTTGTGTTAGTTTCAGGTGTACAGCAAAGTGATTCGGTTATACATATAATTATATCTGTTCCTTTTCAAATTCTTTTCCCATTTAGGTTATTATGCACTTGTATTTCCTGATGTTGACAGTGTCCTTTGCTCTGTATCCTTCATGCCCTCCATGATAAAGATGGAGGATGCTCAATAGATATTGGTTGAATTACTGGGCGAGTGAATTAATGGGAAAGAAAACCCTCCTTCTCCTTCTCCTTCTCCCCACTTTGGCCAATTCTAAGGCTTCTCCTCTGTGAGGACCAGCTGCAAGGCCATTTATACAGGAGACCTTTTGTAGGTCCCCCAAATTATCCAATTTGACTTTGTCTTTATCCGTTTTGGTACTTATCCCACAGCAAGATTTGAAAAAGTTGCAAGTGGTCTCTCTCAGTGCCTGGTACATAATGGTGCTCAAGAATAAATGAATAAGTGGAGGAACGTCCTCTTGAAGCATGCTTCTTCACTATGGTTTTCCTAATAAGCTGGACACCTCTGAGAACTTTCAGACTGAGGCTGCATTCCATTTCCTATAATAGTTATTTTAAATGACAATAATTTCACTAAGGCTTTAAATGTAAACCCTGACAGGTAGTAGACTGTACTAATTATTTCATTCACAGGAGCTGGCTTGAGATGTGCATGCATACTTGGTGAGTTTTCTTATCTTTCAGGTCAGGGACGGGTATTTTGCCGGTAGTAATAACGTGGGAAGCTCTCTGAAACAGGATGTTATGGTGGTTGGGGGCATAGACTTTGGATTTAGAAATATGTATTAGTTATCAATTGTTGTGTAATAAATGATCCCCAAGCTTTGCAGGTCAAAACAACACGCATTTATTATCTGGCAGTGCTTGTGGGTTGGGAATCCAGGCGTGGCTTAACTGGGTACCTGTGATGCAGGGTCTCTGACAAGGCTGAAATCAAGGCTTTGGCCTGGGTTGCAGTCACTTTGAACGAGGTTGGATGGGGAAGAATCTTCTTCCAAGCACACTCACGCCTCGCATGGCTGTTGGCAAGTTCCTCATGGGCTGGTAGACTTAAAACATCTTGTTCTCACTGTCTGTCGGCCAGAGACATAAAAGTTTCTTGCAGTGTGGGCTTCTCCATAGGGCTACTCACAATATGGCAGCTTGCTTCCTTCAGTACGAGGGCTGAGAGAGAGAGTGAGGGAGTCGGCCCACGATGGAGGCCATTGTCCTTTTGTAACCCCATTCCAGAAGTGACACCATTGCTTCTGCTGGATTCTGTTCACGAGCAGCAGGTCAGTAAGTCCAACCCAGACTCAAGGGCATTACACAGAGTGTAAACGCTAAGTGGTGGAGGCCACTGGGGCCATCTTAGAAGCTGTCTGCCACAACATGCCTGGGTCCAAATCCTGGTTCTTTCTTTCAGTCTCTGTATGTCTTCAAAGAATTTACTTAACTATTCCAATGATCAGATTCTTCGTCAATCAAATCATGTCCACTTTAGAAGGTGGTCGATAGGATGAAAATAATTTTTGTGAAACACACATAATAGGTGCTCGATAATGGGTTGTTAGGACCGTTATTACTGTAATTAACCTTGGCGAATGCCGGGGGCTTTTGATTCTCAATCCCGTGTCCCGGGGAACACAATCTCCTCATGGACCCTGTCCCTTCGACTGAGCACACTATCATAGTTTCAAAGTTACCTGATTTTGAGTGGCTTTCTGGGCGTGAGTCAGTTCTTCTGTGCTCTCTTCTCTTCTTTGGAAGGTGATTTATGGCACTGACTCTGTCACGTATGTCAATATTTTTAAGGCAATGGCATCAGCAACACACTGAGAGGATTTGTTTGTTCCTAGTAATGCTTGCTGCATTTTCCCCCTGCCATTCAGTGTATATGCACTGCCCCCGCCCCCCAACCTCCTTTCCCCACTGTTAGAATTCACTGCTTCTTCAGAGAGTCTTCCTCCACTAGGGCTAACAGCTAAGAGACAGTGTCCCCAGCATCTGACAAATACGGTAAGTAGATTCATACGAATGAATGAAGGATTTGAGTGTAAGGGTCACCATCACGTCTGATGCAGGACTTCTGCAGCCGCCTCCTCGTGACCCTCTGCTTCTCATCTTGCACCCTCTGCCTCATGCTCCATGCTCTGCTCGAGTCCTTTTTGAACAACACAAGTCTGACTGCGGACGTGCTCCATGAGGATACTTGTTGAGCTCATTCATCCAATGAATACTTCTGGGCACTGACTATAGAGCTACCATGATGAGCAAAAACAGATGTGGTCTCTGTCCTCAGGGGAAGACAGACTGTAATTGAATAATCACTCACATGCAGCTGCCCATCCCTGAGAATGCAATAAAGGAAAAGTGAATGGTGTTTTGAGAGTATTAGTGTAGCAGAACCCAACCTGGTCTCGAGATTGGGGAAGACTTGACTATGTGGGTGAGTGGGAGAGGGGGCAGAGAAGGAATGACTCTTCTAGGTAGAGGGGACAGAGGACAGCATGCTCAGAGGTCCTGAGATGGGGTGGCGGGAACCCTGTTACAGTTTGGATTGCCGGTCAGTGAATATCTACTCCACACTCCTCCCATGGAGGGCAGTTTATTTTCTATCCCCTTGACTTTGGGCTTGGCCATGTGACTTGCTTCGCCCAGTGGAATGTTAGTGGACACGACATGAGCAAAGGCTTGAAATATGCTTGCTTGGAGGAACTTAGCTTCTTATGCCTCATCCATCAACATGACAGGAACATATCCTGGGTAGCTCGCTGGTCCCAGAAGGATAAGTGACACAGAGAACAGAGTCATTCTGCCCAACCCCACACCAGAAATTTTCAGTGGAGCTCTGCTGCCAGCCCACATATCCATGAACATGTTAATAATTACTTTTGGTGGATGCCACTGAGTTTGGGGAAAGGTGGGATGGTTTTAGGAACATAAAGCGGGTCAGACAGGCTGGGTCAGGGATAGAAATTTGGATAGTGGTGCAAGATTCATCTGGAGAGGAGCAGGCATCACACAATGCTGGACTTTGAAGGTCAGGGTGAGAATTTTGTTTTTTCCTCTGTGCTAGGGAACTAGGGAATATTTCAGCAGGGGAATGGCATGGTCCGATTTATGGAGAACACACTGGAGAGGGGTAAGAGTTCCTCTTTTAGAAATCCACACCTTTGCACGAGCTGTAACCTCCGACTGGGAATTGTTCCCCACCCCCTTCACCCACCTATCCAATTTCTAGAACCATGTTATTTTGAGAGACCACAAATGTTTCTTTTCTATGAAGTCTCATCACAGGTGTGTTTTGCATTCCCTTAGTTGAGCTCCCAGGCCACTGTTTTGTTTTTTTTTTTCCAGGACCTGTCACACATAACATTGTCTCACCTGGTAGTCCAGTGGCTAGGACTCTGCGCTTTCACTGCCAAGGGTGCAGGTTCAATCCCTGGCGGGGAAACTAAGACCCTGCAAGCTGCGAGGTGGGGCAAAAAAAAAAAACAAGAAAAGAATAAAAAGTTGTCTTATCTCTTATCTCCAACCTAGACTGGAACACCCTTGAAGAGGGGGCTTGTGACTTAGTTATCTCTGTATCTTTATATCTGCCTCCCTGTGTCTGTGGTCCTCTGTATCCCTGTGGACAGGATCTATCCAGGAAACAGCAGGTGCTCACTAAATATTTCTTTAAAGAATGAATTAACAACCTTACTCTTTGTGGTTAATTATTATGCAGCAGATGAAAATCCATCCGTCTTTGGTTCTCCCACCTGCAACGTGTGAAGAATAATCGTGTCCCTCTTTGGGTTGTTATGAGGATTCAGCAGGTTAGTCTAGATTGAACAGTTACTGGCAATTCAGGGGCATTCCAAAATGTTAGCTACTAAGGTCCTGTAAAGGTTTTGCAATGAGTAATGAGTGAATAAATGATAGGAGTGCATATCTCCACTGAGGCCTTAATGAAGGGACCCCCGGCCCCCCACAGAAGGAGGGAAGAACGAGCAGTGTACAAAAGGTGTGGGGTGAACAACTCCTAAATGACCTATAGGTTGGACACCAGATCTTCTTGTTGAGATTTGGCACATTTAATTGAAAGCCTCCAGATTATGGACCAGTTCAGTGAGTCTGAAACTAAAGGTTCTCATATCTGACTTCTACAGCTCCAAAAGTTCCAGGGAGCCCCAGAACACAGTTGGGGTTCAAATACAGCAAAATATTGGTGTCACACTTAGGTTTGCTAAGTGTGGCAGAAGGTAACTCCTCCCTAAGCCCAAACGCTCATTCCCCAACACCTGGGGGGGCAAAATATGCTCCATCTGTTATCACTGTAAAACATCCAGCGTGTATATATATAAATTACACATTTGTTGAATATCTGAATGAACAGATGATTTAGATTCCATGGCAGTGGAACCTAACCTAACCTAAAGTCCCCAACCTAAAGAAATTTATGATACTGTCCAGGAGATTAATAATAATTATAAAAGGATAAAATGACTTTGGTGTTAGTCCAGTGGCCGTGAGGGTTAGAAGATGCATCTTAAGGGGCGTGGTGACGGAATCAGAGGACCGCTGAGGCTACGGGGCCCCATAGCAATAGCAGCGGCCAGGAAGCAGGGACAGCTGAGACCCTTGGTTTCTCCCACTGGAGCGTCTCGTGCCTTTTCATTCCCAGCACTCTCTGCCCCCATCACAAATGTATCACCCGCCTCCACTGGGATTTGAAAAAATCTTATTTACACCTAGGCTTGTCACTTCTCGACTTGAAGTCTAACATGCTTCCTAATTTACGTAGAATTCGTTTGACTCACGTAAACTGCATTACAAAAAGAGGAGCGATGCAATAAATTACTAGTGACAGAGGCCAGGCTGGATCGCAATTATTTTTATAAGCCCCTGGTAAGCAATGATGTTCTGTTTTTACAGCACATAATGTCCCAGCATTATTGAAGTGCCGGCAGCATCCATGAAACATATCTGTGTTAACCAGTCAGCAGGTACCAACTCCAGGAGAAAATATGGTGGCTGGAGAGGCCCGATCCACCCCATGGTTTCAAATCACTGGGGTGGCCCCGTCTGCTCCTGACATTTTCTAATGGGAGGGATTTGGAGTGGAAAGTGTGAGTGAAAGCAGTGTAGCCAGGAAGACTTGGATTCCCATCTCCTTCCTGTTTTCTTACTAGTTATGAAAACCGAACTAACCTATCACTCTGACAGCTCTTTGCTTATAAATTGGGAATTGTAATACGGTCAACAGACAGGAGGAGAAGAGCTCATGGGATATCTAAACTAATAGTGATACAAGCTAATACTTCTTGAGCACTTACACGTACCAGGCACAAAGTGGCATTTTTTTTTAACATCTTTATTGGAGTGTAATTGCTTTACAATGGTGTGTGAGTTTCTGCTTTATAACAAAGTGAATCAGCTATACATACACATATATCCCCATATGTCCTCCCTCTTGCGTCTCCCTCCCACCCTCCCTCCACCCTCTAGGTGGTCACAAAGCACTGAGCTTATCTCCCTGTGCTATGTGGCTGCTTCTCACCAGCTATTTTACATTTGGTAGTGTATATATGTCCATGCCACTCTCTCACTTTGTCCCAGCTTACCCTTCCCCCTCCCCGTGTCCTCAAGTCCATTCTCTAGTAGGTCTGTGTCAAAGGGGCATGTTTGATGTGTATTATCTTGTTGAGCCCTGAGACCCAAGCCCCCCACCCCCCGAATCGGGTATTATTATCATTGTTATTTTACAGTCAGGGAGACTAAGAGGTATAAAGGTTATTTTTATATTTGTCCAAGACTCTATAGCTGAACCAGAACTTGAACCCGTGTCGGTCTCAAGTACAAGATGAAATTTTGGCCAATAAGTTGTCCTGCCTCATCACAGGTAGCCAGTCTTTAGAAAACCCTTACTTGTCCCAGGGGAGATCTGCATTTCAGAATTGCCTTGGGAAAGGCCTAGCCAGGGTCTGGGGCATGGCAAGCTCCCAGTCGAGGTGGTCTGGCTTTGAGCATATTGGCTCAAGGTCCATATAGCCACACAGAGTTTATCTTTGCCTTTGCTAATCAGCTCCCCCGGCTCCAGAATATGGACAGGGTGTGGTGGAGGTGTTTGCGAATCTGAATCGTGCAAATCTGAAATCGTGATATATCATGTGTTAATAGTCTTAGATTATGCACAGATTTCGAAAGAATGCCAACCCTGCTTTACATTTCTTCCTCCAGAGAATTAATCTTGAATTGTACTAGTTTTGAATTATGTGAGGCCTTTTGGTATAGGCCTACATCCCTTGCAAGAAAATTAATCACCCTATAAATGACTTAACCCCCCCTCTCAGGGCTCCACGGTGGAGACTGTAAGAAAGAATGCAAATTAAAGGACTCAAGGGCTTCCCTGTTGGCGCAGTGGTTGAGAGTCCGCCTGCCGATGCAGGGGACACGGGTTCGTGCCCCCGTCCGGGAAGATCCCACATGCTGTGGAGCGGCTGGGCCCGTGAGCCATGGCCGCTGAGCCTGCGCGTCTGGAGCCTGTGCTCCGCAACGGGAGAGGCCACAACAGTGAGAGGCCCATGTACCGCAAAAAAAAAAAAAAAAAAAAAAAAAGGACTCAAAACAGCGGCATCATTCAGGATACCTGAGCCCCCTCCCCTGCCCTCCTGTCCTGTTACTAACCTTCCCGTAAGCTGGTTTCCTCACCCCCTGGTTCTCCCGTCCTGCTACATACTTACAGGTTTCCCAACTCAATCTAAGGCTTTTTGTCAAAGGCCACTTCCCGGATTCCCCAAAGTTTCATTCACCCCACATTGCAGGGCAGAGTGCCCCTTGTTCTGCCTCCACTTTCTCATTTTTTAAAATTTTTTTGATGTGGACCATTTTTTAAAGTCCTTATTGAATTTGTTACAATATTGCTTCTGTTTTATGTTATGGTTTTTTGGCCGTGAGGTATGTAGGATCTTAGCTCCCTGACCAGGGATCGAACCCGCACCCCCTGCCTTGGAAGGCGAAGTCTTAGCCACTGGCCTGCCGGGGAAGTCCCCTCCACTTTCTCTTTAAGTGGGCGTGAGACAGGCTGGGACCTGGGACCTGGGACCCTTTTCAGCAGTGCTGCAATGCTTACACCTGGACTAACATCTCCTCGAGCTACAAAATACAAAGAAACTATAAGGGACTAAAAATAACAGCACCCATGTGCAGTTGGGGCAAATTATGGACAACAATACACAAAAAGACCAAAAAAAAACCCCCCAAAAAACCCAACTGCCACTTCTGAAGAGCCAGGAGCAAAAGCAGGGTACCGTGCATGCCTCCTGCACACACCAGTACCAAAGGGGTGGGCATCCCACCTAAGCCACACCTCCAACCCTACCCTCACTCCATATAAAGAACCAGCTCCCCCCTCTCCCCTAGGGGAGCAGGCAAGGGAAACTGCTACTTGTTTTCTCTCCCCCCTGCTGCAGCAGGGGCCCCAATAAAGCCTTGCCTGAATTTCTTGTCTGGCCTCATATTAATTTCTATTAATTGGGAAAGGTCAAGGACCCTGATGGGTAACAGACACAGGAGCAGGGGATGCTAGAATGTGCTCTCCCCACTAGAGGGAACTTCAGAATGGTGCCCTATGGAATGTGGGTCCGTACGGCTGGGTCTTTGACTTTTTTTTTTTAGTTCGAATTGGGTAGATTTATGAAAATTTCCAGATTTGTAAAACACTCTCTTGGCCTGACAACTTTGGGCTACCAGTTTGTGATGGCTGGCTTAATATCTAGCTCCCTCCTTCCCCCCACTTCAGAATCCTTGATCCACAGAAATCATACTTTTCTTGCTAATCTGTTGTGTTCTTTCTCGTGCAACCCCACTGCTGGGGGAAAGGACAAGTTGCAGGACATTATTTGACCTATTTCACAGAAAGCCACTGTGGGAAGATCTGGTAATAGTGGATGACCTCATCCAGCACCTTCATTTTCAAGTGAAGAAGCTAAGAGATTCTCTACCTCTGGGACCCTGCAGAAGTATCTGTAGAATCTTTAAAAAATCTCTATTAGTTTGCTAAGGCTGCCATAACTGAGTACCACAGACTGGTGGGGGTGAGGGTGAGGCTTAAACAACAGAAATTTATTTCCTCAAAGTTCTGGAAGCTAGAAGTCCAAGATCAAGGAAGGCTTGGTTTCATCCTAAGGCCTCTCTTTGTGGCTTGTAGGTGACCATCTTCTCCTTTTGTCTTCCCATAATCTTCTCTCTGTACCTGTCTATCTTCTAATCACCTCTTCTTTTTTTGCTTTTTGGCTGCGTTAGGCCTTAGTTGTGGCACGCAGGATCTTCACTGGGACGTGTGGGATCTTTCTGTTGTGGTGCTCGGGCTTCTCTCTAGTTGTGCTCTCTAGCTGTGGCGTGTGTGGGCTCCAGGGTGCGTGGGATCTGTAGTTTGCCGTACGTGGGCTCTCTAGTTGAGGCGCACAGGCTTAGTTGCCCTGTGGCATGTGGGATCTTAATTCCCTGACCAGGGATTGAGCACTGGTCCCCTGCATTGGTAGGTGGATTCTTTACAACTGGGCCAGCAGGGAAGTCCCTAATCTCCTCTTCTTAAAAGGACCCCAGTCCTATTGGATTAGGGCTCACCCTAATGACCTCATTTTACCTTAATTATGTCTTTAAAGGTCCTATCTCCAAAGACTGTCACGTTCTGAGATACTGGCGGTTACGGCTTGAACATACGAATTTTGAGGGGATACAATTCAACCCATAACACTTCACCCTCTGTCCCCCTCCCCCTCCCCCCAACTTCATGTCCTACCCGTGTGCAAAATACATCCTTCCCATCCCAACAGCCCTAAAAGTCTTAACCCATTCCAGCATCTGCAGGAAGTCCAAACTCTCATCTAAATATCACCTAAGCCAGATGTGGTTGAGACTCGAGTTATGATTCACCCTGAAACAAAATCCCTCTCTAGCTGTGAACCTTGGGAATCAGACAACTTTCCAAAGTACCTTAGTGGGACAGGCATCAGATAGACATTCTCATTCCGAAAGGGAAAAATCAGAAAGAAGAAAAGGGTTGTGAGTCCCAAGCATGTCTAAAGTCTATCCTGGGAAATTCCATTAGATTTTAAGGCTTGAGAACAATCCTCTTTTTGCATCATGTTCTGGCTGGGCCCACTAGGACCACCTGGGTACCATCTAGGAGCTTCTGTCATGGTGTCTAGTCATGTCCCACCATTATCTGGGCAAACACCTCCTGTTTTCTAAAGACCTCACTGTGTGCCAGAAACACTTCACATGTGTACATTGACTCATTGAATTCTCATCGCAGCCTGAAGAGGGAAGAACAGTGGTCATCTCCAATTTGTAAGCAGCTTTTGTCAGGAAAGAGCTCTCTGCAGGGGGCCCCCTCTTGTCTTGTCACTAACCTTAAACAAGGCACCCTCATGCTTTACCCATCTCTGGCCCAAACCTTTCGGGGGTTTTTTTGGTTTGTTTTTTTTGCGCTATGCGGGCCTCTCACTGTTGTGGCCTCTCCCATTGCGGAGCACAGGCTCCAGATGCGCAGGCCCAGCGGCCATGGCTCACGGGCCCAGCCGCTCCGCGGCATGTGGGATCTTCCCGGACCAGGCCACGAACCCGTGTCCCCTGCATCGGCAGGCGGACTCTCAACCACTGCGCCATCAGGGAAGCCCTCAAATCTTTTGATCACAGAATACTTTGCCTAATCTGTTGGTTCTTTCTGCAGACCAAAGAAGTAGAAATGAAGAGTAAGTAATTAACAGATGACCAGATCTCTTCCCTAGCTTCCCCTTCAGGAGTCTCATGAACAAACTGTGTGAACAAGATAGCATCTAAAGAAAGATCACAGGAAGTTGACGAGCCTGCACATAAGCCTGTACGCTGTGGGGAATGGCGATGACTCTGACCCTGTATCTCAGTGATTAACTGAGACTTCTTCCCCTTTTCCCTTTAAAACTTTCATGGCCGAGCAGAATCTTCGGAGGTGGTTTCTGGGGGATGCTGAGTCCATGGTCTCCCTAGATTGCTGGCATTCCGAGGTAAAGCAACTTTCCTTTCTTCCAACATTGTCTCTCTCCAGTACTGATTTTTGAGCGGCGAGCAGCAGAGCCTGAGTTCGGTAAAAATTTGACAGAGAAAGAAAGACACAGAGAGGTCACATCCTTTGGCTGGGGCTGCACAACTTTTCACTGGAGTTGCTAGGATTTGAATCCAGGCAACCTGACCCCAGTACTCTTGCCCATGCCAGGGGAGGCTTCTGCTCACCAGCTTTGACCATCTCTGACCTGATGTGTCAGTGCCAAGTGCTTATCTGCCTGGGTGTTTAATTCCCCACCCCCAAAAGGAGTTAGACGAGAGAGAAATCCTTGTCTTGATCTTTGTGTTGTTGTAGGGACAGTGCTTGGCGTGTGGTCCACCCAATGAGTATTTGTCAATGATGAATGAATGGGAGGAGGCTGCGATCCCTCCCTGAAAAGTTGAACCAATTAAAACTCAAAATCAGTTTAGCGAGGCACCAAAAGGCAGGATCCCAATGGTCTCGGTCCCTCTGCAGAGACGCTGGAAATCTCTTTCCTTTCTGGATAGACCTCTGCTTTGCCTCACAGAAAGTGTTTCCAATCCAGCCAATAATTAGTGTCTGTAGGTGGAATCTACTTATGAAGAAACACAAAGTCTCAGAAAGTTGTATGATGCCATTCATAAGTGTCCAGTGATCTGTAGCCACACTGTGATTCACGGAGCTGAACTAAATGATTTGCCTAAAAAAAAAAAAAATAATGTTCGTTCCACAGGTAGAACCTCTTAATTCCGGTTACACATGTCAGCATATTATGACTGGAAGCTGTCAGGTTCTAATGACTAAAATTTCATTTTTTCAGGCTTTTCACGCTGTGTTTGAGAACTATAGGTTGGAAATAATACTGCAGCTAAGTTCCTTCCTTATCTGGTAAATTTAGCCATTGCTTTCCTTGCTGTATCTTTTTAAAAAAATGTTCATGTTTACCTTAATACCTTGAATAAACTAACCTCATGCTTCAGTCAATAAACAGGGGGAACAAAACAAAACAAAACAAGCACTGTGATGTTTTTCTTCCTGAAGCTGCTGCCCATTTTATGGAATGTAATGTGATTCGACAGCTGACAGATTCAATGCAAAATTATTTTTACTTGGTAGAGTGGATCAAAACATGGGTTATTTTAAATAAAGAACCTTAGTGCAGTTTTTTTTAAAGTGAAGTATATTGTGCACCCTTCATGTAGATAAACAACCTTGATGTTGAATGTAACTTGTTTTATTATCCTTGAAATGACAATTCGTTGACATGATATTCAAGAAATAGAAATATCGCAGTCGCGTTCGCCTACCTCAGATACTATACCAAATAGGAATTATTGATCCTTTGTTTTTTACACTTGTTCCTGAATGCTACATGCAGAGCAGGGAAACCAAGTTCCAATTTAAATTGTTAATAGATTGGTCGCAAAATTTATGTTATCCATGTCCAACAAATCATGAATAAAAGCTTATGAAAGGCTAGATGGTCGGCATTGAATTACTCATTCTTTCCCCCATAAAAAGCCTTTAGCTCGAGACTGACCAAAGAATTTTAAATCTCTCATTATCTATAAGTCATTGCTCAAAGTGTCCCTAAATGGGATTAAACAATCATCGCTCAGATTTCCTGAAATGACTGCCCCTTCTACCCCATACTTGACTTAAGTGAAAGCTAATGATGTTTTTAGGAGAAAGGAAAGAGGTAGATTTTCCTTGAGTGACTTTCCAAGACTCTAGCATCCCATCCGTTATGGGAAAGCTTCTCTGCCAAGATGATTTATTTCGTTTCTTTGTCAGAAGATTTGGCTCGGGGACAGGCAGGTCCAAATAGACTTAATGACCATGTTGGCATCTCCATGCAGTGTGGTGACTCCGGTGCAGGAGAAGACTGGACACAAAGCCCCCTGCCCCCCTCCAGGTGCTGCTTTCTACCCTTGGGAGACTGCAAGGGCAAGGCTGGGCACGCGGGGAGCTTGCTTCAAACAGCCCGGGTTGGAGACAGTGGCAGTCAATACAAACACTCAGTCTCTGGCTCCCCCTCCCTCCCTTCCTTTCTTCCCTTTTTTGCTCTTTCTTCAATTTGTCAGGCTTTAGGGAGTGTCCACCATGCACCAAGCTTAATGCCAGCTGCTGGGACACCCGGGTGGATCAGGTTCATGGTTCTCAAGTGGGGAGTTGGTTTCCTAGGGGCCCAGACCAGCTCATATACTGAAACCATCACAGGGTGTGACCACATGGCTGGTGGCCAGTGTGCCCGGTGGGAAATGCCCAGGGTCAGGCTAGTCTGGCTGGGACTCCTGTCTCTATCCTTGACCTTTTGGAGCCTGATGAGGATTCACCTGCGAAGGACTGACTGTCACACAGTAGGCCCTCAAGAATTGAACACTGTCATTATAAGAGTGTCCCAGAGGCATATACAAGGGGCTATGCGGATGCAGGAAAATCTTGACTCCTTTACACAAGGGAGACAGGAAAGATTTCACAGAGGTGTGAGAAGGTTGACCAGATGCAGAGGACAATTGGCTTACCCTGGGTAGAGTGTATTTCAAGGGGAGAAAATGAAATGAACTGAAAATAAAAATGAAACCGTTTGAGTAGGTGTGAAAAAATTGTGACAAAGGCCCATAGGGTCCAGGAGGTCCTTGCATATGTAGATCACAGACCGGCCACTAGGGGAGAGGAGTGAGATTTCAAGGGCTAGAGGGTTCTTACCCATTGTTGCCAGACCTGAGTCAGAAAGATACATGCACCCCAATGTTCCTAGCAGCATTATTTATGATTGCCAAGGTATGGAATCAACCTGAGTGTCCATCAACAGATAAATGGATAAAGAAGATGTGGTACATGTATACACTGCAATACTACTCAGCCATAAAAAAGAACAAAATGTTGCAATGTGTAGCAACACGGATGAACTTGGAGGGCATCATGCTAAGTAAACTAAGACAGAAGACAAATACAGTATGATATCACTTGTACGTGGAATCTAAAAAATACGATAAACTAATGACTATAACAAAAAAGCAGACTCACAGATATAGAGAACAAGCTAGAGGCTACCAGCGGGGAGGAGGAGGAATGGCAAAGAGGGGTAGGGGAGTGGGAGATACACATTATTGGGTGTAAGATAGGCTACAAGAATGTATTGTTCACCATGGAGAATATAGCCAATATTTTATAATAACTCTAAATGGAGCATAACCTTTGAAAATTGTATTAAACTAAAAAAATTTAAATGAAAGAAAACTGAAAAAAAGAAAAAAAAAAAGAAGCCAGAAATCTGGCTTGTGATGCAAACATCTCAAATATTAAAAGTGAGAAATCTGTCTTAAAAATTCTAAAGACACTGCCCAAGATAAACCAAATATATCTACAGGTCATATAAAGATTGTGGCCAGGCAAATACCTATCTCTTCTCTGGACACATTGATTTCATTCTTTCATTCAAAAACTAGTTGCCAGGGATATATCATAGCAGTTAACTCAGTAGATGGTACTGTGGGTGGTGCTGATCAAGGTGGGATTTGAAGCCCAGCTCCAGAACCCAACAAGCTGGCTGACTTGGGGTCATTTACTGAGTCTCAGTGATAACAGCCTTACAGGCTTGAAGATTCGAGGGGATGCAGGTGAAGCTCTGGTACCTGATCTGGTGCTCTGTGCATGCCTCACAATTATTTCCCTTTGACTGAACAGGGTAGAAGAGAGTTAGATGGTGCCGAGCTGTGGCCCGGTGTGCAAGAGGCAGCAGCAAGATGGATGAGGGAACAGGTGTAAATGGAGTGACCTCAGGTCTGGTCATTGGAGCTGCCCTTTCTCAGCAAAGGTCAGAAACGCAGTATGGCCAATGTGCAAAGGACAGCTTCCGGGGCTTGGCGGGGTCAGGAGTGAGCCATCTGCAGTGACCATTCCAGGGGCCTCATTTCTTCATGGCCACAAGCCTCAGACTCTGGTTTCAGACTCTGATGGGACAGAAAGGCAAGTATCTTAGGAGACACCTATAGCACCCGCAGGAAGGGTTTGGCAGTTGGCATCATGACACAAGATGCTCAGGTGGGCCCTCTCTCTCAGGTGGGATCACCCTGCCAAGCCCTCAAACATTGCATGTTGAGGTCAGGTTCCGTGTTTATCCTATTTGCAAAATTAGTCATGTCTATTGCAGAAAATATGGACAAGTGTAGAAAAAACTACAGAAGTCACCTCTCTCCATCTCCTGAGCACGTTCGCATTGACCCCGCCAATCTTTTCACTTTGCATTTCTAGATCTTTTATGTTTAGCTGGGCCGTTTTGTTTGGTATGATGTTGCTTTCAAAAGAGACACCTGTCTGATACCCAAAAAAGGAATGGTCAGGACTCTTAGATGTTAGGCCTGTGTCTGCCTCTGTAAGGTCACACTCCCCATTCCCTACACCAGGCCTCTGGTGCCTCACCTTCTCTCCCACCCTTGCCCTCTCTCCTTCTAACCTCTCCAGACTGGACTGGAAACCTAGGTCCTTTGGATTCTCCTCATTTTCATCCCGTTTCCTTCTTTCTTGCAGCTTTTTTTTTTTCCTCTTTAAACAGTCACTCTCTGTTACGGTTACCAGATAAAATACGGGATGCCCTGTTGAATTCGAATCTCAGTTACACAATGAATAATTTTTTAGCATAAGTTATGTCTCTTTGACATACTTACCCATTGTGTGTCTGAAATGCAAATTTAACTGGGCATCCTGTATTTTTATTTGCTAAATCTAGCTACCCCACATATAAATCAAATAAGCTGATCTTTACTTCTTTTAGCTCATATCTCTACAGTGAAGTCTAGGAATAAAGAAAGTGAGTTATGAAAGTCAGATCCCCCCCTTGGAGGGCTTGGCTGGACTGGGCAAACCAACATGTTTATTTTTTTCATATATATGTATATATATATATATATATATATAGTTATATATTTCTCATATATTGAATGTATATTCACATTTTATATTCAAAAATATTTTATGAAAGTTGGTTCTTACAGTGCATATATATGTGTACACACACATATATATACATATCATCCTTGTTTTTTCAGTAACAGCACATTCATATTTTTCCTATACCATTAAATATTTGGGGGACTATATAATTTCTTAAAAATCATTATATTATGACATTATATGAATGCCAGCTTACTCTAATTATTAGATATTTCCACTATCTCTGTTTGTTTAAATTATAGCTAATGCTGCAGTAAACATTCCTATAAATATATCTTTATCTGAATATTTGATTATTCCTGGAGGTATTTTTGTAGGAGTGAAATTATTGAGAAAAAATAGATAAATATTTTCAGCTTCTTGTATATGTTACCTCTGGAAGTTTAATTCTTCTTCTTTCATTCAGAAAATATTGCTGTTGATGCTACAACCTGCCGGGACTGTGGGCTGACGGTGGTCTTTCCCTCTGGGAGTAGAGATTTCCACAGAGCCTCCCAGTAGCGGTTAAGGGAGGTCCCTGCCTTGTCACCCTTCTCCAAGGTAACCGAGGACAAATGCCAACTCCTTGTTGCTTTCATTTTCTGTTTTAAATTACTAATCACCACGAATGGCTTTTATTTATTTGGCCACTTATATATACTTTTACTTTGAGTTGTTTATGTACTCTGCCCATTTTTTCTTTTGAGATGTTTGTGTGTGTGTTTAATTAATGTCTAAAGGCTATTAATATTGTTTCTCATATGTTTATAGCAATCATACTTTCTTTTGCATTGCATTTTCATTTTGTTTTTGATGGTATTTGATAAAGTTTTAAAGTTTGATATGGTCAGCAGTACTGAGAAATTTTATTAAAAGTTTTGCCATGACTTTTATGCTTAGGGAATCTTTTTATTCATCCAGTATTTCAGAATTTGTCTATGTTTTTCAGAAATCTTTTTTTACTTATTTACTTTTTAACTTTAATTGAAATATAATCTAGCCAAGATGAGTTGAGATTGGGCTTTTCTTTTTAAAATCTGTCACTTTTCTAACTTCATTTATTGGGTCATCAGCCTCTTTATAGTTGGATTTTGATTACTCTTTTCTTATATATTAAGTTTATATGCATGCACCCCCCCACACAGATCTGCTTCAGAATTAGCTATTCTAACCTACTACAGGCAAGATGCTAGCAGTAGATTATCTCAATTTTTATTGTTATGATTTTATAATAGAGTCAATTTAAAGTAGGGTATCTTCCCTTTACATTACTTCTTTGAAATCTTCTCAGGCATTTTCACCTAAATCTTCCAAATGAAATGTGAAATCATCCATCTGCCCCCACCCCCTGCCAAAAAGAAATAGTAGTAATTAATGGAGACTTTGATTGGAATTGTGTTCAATATAGATATTAATTTGGAAAGAATGGGCTGACTTATCTTTTCTATCTAAAAGCAGTGCGGGTTGGGAAATTTTGAGTGAATTTTGGGATAATGTAGAGGAATTTCAACAAGGGATTGGAGGTAGCAGATACGTGGGGTAAATAAATGGAAAGGTGGGGGCGAGAGATGCCTAAAGAACATTTAAAAGAAGTTTTTCATTGTGGAACAGAACATAAAACTGTTTTGACATTTTTAAAGGCACAATTTCTTGATACATATTTTTTTCCAGTTCTTTTTGGATGTTGTTTTTGTGCTTCCTCTGAATGTGGCTTGTGCTAAGCTAGCTCATGTTGTAACCCAAGTTTGTCCAGGTGGCTTATCTTGTATTGGTTAATTAATTGAACTGGCTTAAAGCTATGATTATTTTCTTTCAGTTAATTATGTAAGCTATTCCAGATATATTATCTAATGATTTATGAAATTGATGATTATGAATGATTAATGAGTGTGTTTCTTTTTCTTTCTGATTTGTATAACTTGTATTTATTTTTCCCATTTCATAACATTGTCTAGCATATACAGGACAATGCCAAGTCTGAATGGCTGGAGGGGTTGTCCTTGCAATAATCTTGACTTGAATGGGATTATATCTGGGATGCAAGCATGACATATTATATTGACTGTTGTTTAAGAAACATAGTCTTTTGACTATTAAGGAGATATTCTTCCAGACTTTGAATGCTCCAAGATATTTTTTTAAAGAAATGGGTGTTGAATTTATGAAATTTATTTTGGCTTCTGTAAAGATTGTATTATGCATATAACTTCTTCCTACTTTGGCACCTTAATGTGATATGATAAATTAAATTAATAGGTTATTAATATTAAGCCTTCCTTATATCACTAATAAAAACTCTAGGATTCTTTTACTGTGTATTTGAAATAATTTTGCTAGAATTTAATATAGAATACTGCCTGTATTCTCATGAGTGATTCAGATATCTAGTTTTCTTTTTTTTTTGTGGCATTCATTGTCAGCTTTTGATCTGGATGTGAAGTATCTCTATAGCATGAATGGAAGATTTTTCCATTATTATGTATGCTCTGGGTCAAGTAATATATAATATTAATTATCTATTTCTTGAAGTTATAAAGAACTAACAAAATTACTTGACCTATGGGTGTTTGGAGGATATAATTATGTTGAAAATTCTTTTCCCACGTTTTCCCCATGGCTATAGGTTTTCTAAGTCTTCTTGGGTTAACTTTTGTTATTTTCAGTTTCCCAGAAAATCATCTACCTCATTATATTTTCAAATATCTTTATATAGGGCTATACATTTTATATTTTTATAATTTTTAAGTCTCATCTGAGAATGTATCTGATTTCACACGTCCAGTTTTGCATATTTGTTTGTTTCTTCATTTGGATTTGATAGTGGCCTATCTATTTTATTTTCTTCCTAAATACCAGCTCTTATGATTTTATTAATGCCATCAGTGTACAATTAATAACTGATTTTATTGCACTTATTCCTTTGCTTCTTTTGTCCTCAGATTTGTTTTGCTCTTCTTGAGGTGGTTTATTATTTTTAGGTTACATGCTTTGTTCAATATGACTTTTTAATTTTTGAATTCTAATTTTCCTTACTGAAATGTTTTGGGCTTAACTCTGTGTTTAGTGTGTAACAGCAGTGATCTACACTCAAACACTATTTTTCCTGAATCATAGTTTCTTTATCTTTGTTATTTATTTTGGTTCATTACTCAGTCATTTACCGTATATCTTCAGATCATAATTTCCACGTTGAGTGTAGTGGTGCTATATCTTCTTGTGTAGCTGAGTGTCTTTTTCCAGTATGCATGATACCTTGACTGGGTATAAAATTCTTGACCCATGCCATTTTCTTCTCAAAACTCATTAGACTCTGTTTCACTTGCTTCTTGATAGGAACAATTTTGAAGCCTGAGATTGGCCACGTTTTAATTTTCTTTTGCAGGAAACCTGTTAACTCTACCATCAGCACCTCAAATTTGTAGAAAAAATTTTCCTTGAGATTAAAAATTCCTCTAAGATGTGAGTTTCTTTAGAGAATGTTTGTTTGGAATAAGGTGAGCCCTTCTGAGGAAAAAAAACCGCTAAGGTATTTCCAGCTTTCAATTTTTCTGTATATATTTGGTTAGCCTTGGAGCCCGGTTGGCCCTGATTATGTTCTCTGAAATGACAGCTTTTAGCAAAGTGGGTCTTTTCTCTATCTTCCACAACTTCATCTTCCCTCACATAATTTATATTTCTTTGTCATCTTTCTCTAAATCAAGGATCAGAGAATTTTTCTGTAAAAGGCTAAGTGAGGATAAAGGGCTGAGTATTTTTAGTTCTGTGGGCCATACCCTCTGGAGGAAGTACTCAGGTCTTGCTTTCAAGTACAAAAAGAAAAACCACCATAGGCAATGCATAAACAAGTGAGCATGGCTGTGTCTCAATAAAACTTTATTTACAAAAAGAAGCAACAGACCAGATTCTGCCTACAGGCAGATCTAGGTTAGAATGCTGATTCTGTCATCTTGCTCTGTGGCTTTGGGTAAATCATTTCACCCCTCAGAGATCCAGTCTTCTCAAATATAAAAGTTGGGATAATATTATCTACACTAGAACTATAAAGATTTAATAAAATATTATGTGTGAAATGGCCCAAATAGAGGTGCTTATTAAATATTATCAGTATTGCCACATCTCTTGCCATATGCTAGTATCTACAGATAAAGTGATATTTTGTTCATTGCTCTCTCTCTCTTTTAAATCTATAGAAGTTGTGGTGTATATAAGGATCATTTATTATATGAAAGCGTCATTTGTTCATTTGTGTCATTTGTTTAGATGAGAATATTCATAAATCTGTATTAGATTAAACTACATAAAATTGCTGATATTTCATATTTTGATCACTATCAATGGCAATGTCAACTCTAACTAGCACCAGGAAGTCATATTTATTTATGTGTTTCTATAGATTGTTTTATTAAATGAATAAAATGACATTATTCACTTGAAAATCCAGAACTCAGGGTTATGCTAGTCTCAGACTGCCCTATAAGTAACATGCATAAGAACTTACTTTCGGAATTGATAGCAGGGTTTATTTGTTACACGGTTACAAATAACTAATACAAAGTATCTGGGGAAACAAAAATGATCCCTGTGTGCTGATGTTGAGGTCTGGAGAGCCTTGTCGGGAGGCAGCCAGTGTACAGCATGGCTTTGAGACCCTCCTGCTGGCAGAGAGTGCTGGGGCAAACAGCTGGGGGTGGCTGAAAATGGGGATCTCACTGAGTAGATGTTCCCAGGGCCTGGATTTCCAGATCTGACATCTAAAGTAAACAAGGGCTGATCAACGCTGACCCACATGGGGACCTAGAGCTTTGTAACCCCATGTTCACCGTGATGGCCTCTACAACTTCTCCCCTCTGGGACACACAGTTGTAAAATCACAACTCTGGAGGAGGGAAGAGGATAATAGAAACTCCTGTTGGAGATTATGTCTCTGAAAGCATAATTCTCTCAAGTCAGGCTAATTCCCTGTTTCCTTGCTGACTTTTCTGGTTTGTCCTCTGTCCCCTGAATGACAGACTGTCAGGGTGTTGTCTGTCTTACCTGGAGACACACCTGATTTCATAGGTCTGCTCTTTACCATTTTTGTTGGACATCACAGGCCAAACTTGTTTCTCAACTGGAAAGTGGCCTCAGGGGTGCGGTAGAGAGAGAGGGGCCTGGGTATGACTGGTCTGGTGTCTGTTTCCGGCCCTCGTGCTTACGTACTGAGCAGTGTTAGGGAATCTGCTTCATCTTTTAAGCCCCAGAGGCCTCAGCTGGAAAAGGGGTTGACAATACCTACTTCATAGGGTGGTTCTGAAAATTAAATCAGATGCAGAGCTTATAGCACCAGAGCCTGGAATGTGGCCATGGCGCAGTACCGGTAACAAGGTGGCTGCTGGAAGGGTCCTATTATTTTTATGGTTGTCTCCGTGTAGGGCCCGGGGCAGGTGCCTGTGATGTCACTCTGGTCCTTCCTCCCCTTGCTGAAGAACTGCACTCACAGACCCCCCAACCCAGGAACAGACTCATGGGGACTGTCAGACGTGAGGACCCACCGGGAGGACTCACAATGTGACAGAGCCAGAGGCAGTGCCAGGGATGACACCAGTGCCTGGGGACGGTTCCGGCCGGGAGCCAGGTGGGGCCTGCCCTCCTCCCAGTGGGCACTCTGTGCCCGAGGCTCAGCATGGCTGCAGAGGAGAGGGCCCTGCACACTGTCGCTGTCACTGCCTGTCGCTCAGGCTTGGTCTGCAGTGTCCGTTTGCATATCCACCGGAGAACTAATGAGGGTGAGACTTCCTTGGACTCTTCAGAAGGCACATTTCACCTCCCATGTCCCCATGTCAGTCAGCGTTGATCAGCTCTTGTTTACTTTAGATGTCAGAAGGGTATGAAACGGAGGAAGACGAAAAAACAACGAAAAGAGAAAAGCACAGTGTTTACTGTATTTGAAAACTGCACATGCTTTTTGTTAAGACATAAATGCCAGGGGTGATTTCTCTTGGCTTCCCCTGGAAGCTGTGTGTTCCCCCCTCCCCGCCCGGGCCTGTGCTTCCCACCCCGGGGTGAGGTAGAGTGAGCGATGGGCACTACTGCAGTGAACATATTTACACCTGACCTGGAAGGTTTATGGGATAGAGTGCTTGGGTGAAAGACAACTGGTCCTTCGACAGTCGCGTTCCAGGATAAATAAATCAGAGACCCCAAAACCATCTTTGAAAGAGAGTAGCACACATCCCCTATCTGCAGGTGAATTTCTGAAAATCTGGATAACGTTGATGGTGCCACCGTGGTGACACTGCAAGAAATTCCTGTTCATCCTGGATGCAACAATTATTACGGTAGCAAACACCCAGTCGGGGAAGTCAGGCTCCGGCCCTGGAGAATAGTCGGCGATCGCCTGTAGCCTCTTGTTCCACTACACTGGCATCCTAACTAGGCAGCTTTAGTTTTAGCATAAAATCCATATTCCAGACCATTATGGAGCAGAAAGGCAACTCCAGTGCCGCTGTTGCAAGCATCAAACAGCATTAGAATGAATTAAGGAGATTAAAGACTCTCAGAGCTGTTAGAGTCCTTCTCCATCCCCCTGTTTCCTCCAAGGAGTTGTTTTAAAGGCGTGGGGCAAATTGGAAAAAAGGAATGGAAAAATTGCACACCAATCACACCAACCTCATTCCAGAACTGACGTCTGATTCCTTACCAGGCACGGATTTAACTGGGGGAGAGGTCTTTTAAAGACACCCAGGGGTGGGTGCATGGACACGTGTGGACAATTCACAGCGTGGTTGCTTCGAAGGTGGAAACATGCGTCGAGAGCCATCCCCGGCCCGCGGTGGCTGGAAAGTCCTCCTCTGGTCCAGCGTGTGACAAAACCCCGAGGAGGGCGTCAGATGTGTGTGCTCTGGTGTTTGGAATTTAGAGTAAAATCTGTAATTTCCCCCCTGCATTTCCTCAGAGAAATTAGCTATTCTATTCACTGCATAAATTTTCAGGTTTTGCTAGCACGACACTCAGGGTGTTGAATTTTTTATGACAAAAATGCTGTAATAATTGTTGAACAGATGTAAGTGTTGGAGACCCGGCTCTGGCAGACCTCACGAAACCTCGATTAGCAATTTAACCCTGTCGTCGCTTCTGTCCGCCCGCGGGGGGGAGAGGAGTTGCAGTTTCGAATTGGTTCATTGGGATGTGCACAAAGGCAAAGAAAGAATTTTCTGGAGAGGAGGGGAGGTAATTTAATGAGCTCTATTCCCAACCAGGGAGGAAAGAACTCGGGTGCATTCTAACCCCCAAATTACCAAGTTGTCTAGCTGGGTGATTAAGAAGGTAATTGACACGGAGGGACCCTTGTCATTGACAAAGCGGCTTCTCAGCATAAGAGAGGACCAACAGAGAGCAGCATCTCTCTCGGGGAGCAGGGAAGTGACAGTCTACACCCGCTTCCTTCTGGGCTCTGCCTGGCATAGACCAGCCGGAACCCCATTTACACCTCAAAGCAGTCACCCAGGGATCTCCCTCTTTGCGAACTGCCTACACAGAAGGCAGCCATGAGGGACTAGTGGAGGACTTTGTCCAGCAAGTGATGAAAGCATGCAAATGCTTCTGAATCAAAAGGTAAATCAAAAGAAAATGGCAGCCCGCAAGACGAGGCGGCGGTGACAGCCCGTCAGCCACGGAGCCCCCCGACAGGCCTAGTGGCAGCGCGGAGGCTAGGCTGCCAAGAAAACCGCCTGAGGAGGCTGCCACCAAGACAGATGTCACGGCGAGGAGAGCCCGCATCCGTCGCTTTCGGCGGGGCCTGATGGAGCAGGAAGTAGTACTACACGTGCCACTTAAAAGAGTAATAATTCTAATAAAACATGGAGTGGTTAAGGGGGAGAGGCTGGCAACAGAAAAAAGGAAGAATGGAAAGGTCTTTCACAATATTTGGTAGAAGGAGAATGAAATGAATGGCTATCCTGAAATGAGCCTGTGCGTGGGAGCCTCTGAACACACAGGCATCCTTACTGTGAGGGTTTAGCTTCCTTTAAGGGGCTTAAGACATCCTGGGACACATCCTGTTGGAGGAGACCTGTGGTTGCTGGTTCTGCCTTTCCAGGAGAGGATCAGGGGCCGCCAGGCAACGGTGGTCACTGGTCTTGGGTTTCGGGTCTCCTTTCTGCCTTTCCTGGGAATCGACTTGGTTTCTGGCCAAGATCCGGTTACTCAACACACAGACTGGACCTGGGCTTAGGGTGAAGGCAGCTCAGGAGAGAGGGGGGAGGTAGAGGCAGATGGAGGCGGGGCCAGGAGGGTCTCACGTTTACTTTGCTGTGTCTCCCCCTGTGACACCAGTGGAGAGGTGGGGGAACATCAGTACAGGGGCCCAGGAGTTCCAAAAACATTCAGATACCGAACACTGAAAATAATCTGGGGCCCCTTTCATAGGTACTTCAAACTAAAATTAATATGCAACCAGAGCAGCAAGAGTGTCCAACTGACTCACCTGATGTGTTTTTTAAATATCACGTTCTTCTGAAAATTGCTTCTGACTTTGAAGAAAGGCATCTCCTGTTTGCCCTTGTGCCCTAAGCCGGTGTTTGGTCTACATGTTGGGAACCCCATTGCAAAATGTATGTTGAAAAGAAACTTTGTTTTTCGAGGTCTAAGATGATTCACTTTTGTCTAGGAAGTGATTACAGATAGACTCTTAGTCATAAACATACACAATTGGCTATAAAATACAACTTACGGGTTTGAACAAAAGAAATCCACTTTTTCAAAAATCTCAAAACAAAAAGCATCTGAGGGTAAGGCAGTCAGGGTAATGAAGCGTCTCAGTACGTTGTGGTCATGTGTTAGAGGTGAGAGAACTTTGAACTTGATCTATTTTCCCTCCATCTCTACTGTGAACTCCATTTATAGGCAGGGCATCTGCTGGTTTTATAGCATGGAGACAGTTCTGGTGTCTCTGCTGTTATCTTATTTTCTCACGTACTCCCAGAGGAATTGTCTCTCCATTTGTTGAAACTTCTCACAGGAGTAAATCTGTGATGAGTCCTTCAGAGCAGAGAAAATCGGGGTGGGGCCCAATCTGGTGGGCGTGAACAGGATGCCCTTGGGGGAACATCGGGCCCAAGTCCAAATAAAGCCTTCATCAGTGGCTTAGGGATGTGTGACCCCTCACAACCCCAAGGCTTAATTTTACTATCTATAAAATGCTGTGTTCACCCTCCCCACAGCAGTATGGCCAGGATTAAAATGCAGGGAAAGCTCACAGTGCAGTGGGGTCTGTGATAAGTGCTTCATAAATACTTGTACTGAATGTCACAAAACAATTAGGTGCCAGTAATTGAACCCACAGTATGGGTTCTATTTAGAATTTATTGTACACTTAATTTAAGTGTAATTATATACCTCAAATCATAAATTATATGCAGTGGGACTCTGACGTTCACTTCTAATATCATTCTCACTAAGAGTTGCTATCTAAGGGAATTATCTTTGTATTGGTCCAACCCAGATGTTTTTTCCTTTTTCATCCACTAGTGGCTGGTCCTCTTCACTGTTGCACTTTGGTTTTGCTTTTTACAGATGGCACATCAGTCTGTGCTTAGATAACTTTTGTCTTGCATAAGGTCCTTATTACCAAGAGCAGAATATCTTCAATCTACAATTATTCAATTCAGAGTTTAAATACTTTACTCCTCAAATATCTATAAAGAAGATTGCTTTCTTCCAATGCCCTCTGTCTTGATTCAGGCCCCAAAAAGCCTATTTTGCAAGGGCATCAAAGTATGCAGCATAAGACTCATTTTCCCAGACTACTTTGCAGATGGAGTGGCCTTGTAACAAGGTTCTACCCAACGGATTCAAGAAGTCTGCCAGGAGATTCTGAGAAATTTTTGCTTTCCTGATAAGAGAGGACTGACCTGGACAGGGCAGCTTTCTCCCTTCTTTCTGCTTTGAACATGGTCATGATTCTGGAAGATCCATACCCATCTTGCAGCCATTAAATGATGAGCCAACATACCAAGAATGGCCACGTGGAAACAGAGAAGGCATCTGGCTTTGCGTGCTATGGTTAAGCTGAGGCTTCAGCCTGGGGCTTCCTGCTTCAAGTCTTTTTACATGAGAAAAATAAAACCCTCTTTGCTTAAGTGTAAGTTAGTTTTTCCATTACTTGCAGCTGAAAATATGTCAATCTGATTTCACGTTAATATTCTCAAGATGAGGACAACCAAAGCTTAGAGAGCATATTTGAATCGGCACCAAGGAGCTTAGAAAAGTGTCAGTTTCCCTGTGCTCCTGCCTGGCTTCAGGGCTCATGCACTTGGCTTCCCTGTGTCAGACTTCTTAGATGGCCACAACTTCTTAGACACTCCTCCCACCAAGTGTCCCCTCTCCTTGAATCCTGACTGGGTTCTGTGATTACTTTGATGAAAAGAACATGGTAAAGTGATGCTCAGAACTTCAAGTCTGGCACTATCCACTTCCTGTCTCTTGACACACTCTCTCTTGAAAGACTAAGCCATGTAAGAAATCTGACTTTTCTGCGATCACCCTGCTGGAGAGCCCACATGTGGGCATTGTGGTCGACAGTCCCACTACTCCACCCAGGTAGTGAGTCAGACATGTGAGTGAAGTCACCTTAGGTCCTCTGGACCAGGCCCTCCACCAGCTGAATTCCATTAAGTGATTTCTGTCAACACCACTGGAGCAGAAGAATCACCCAGCTGAGCCCTATCCAACTTCCTAACCACAAATTCATGAAGTATGATTGTTGTTTTAACCCACAAGGTTTTGGGATAGTGTGTTAAGTAGATATAGATATTGATCAATCATCATGAATAATTCATTATAATTACAAAATGCCAAGACCCTGTTGGAGTTGTCTCCTCCATGTTTTGCTTTGTCTGAGTTGCTTTTGAACATCTCTGCAAAAAATGGCTACAGCCCTTTACGTTTTATTGATCTAAACCTAGATTCCTCATTTATATTCTTTGTTTTGCTGCCAACTGCCTCTGAGTGGGATGGAAATAATTCATAGTCTCCAGCTCTTTGGTTGCAAGATTAGCTTTCAGATGTCTGGCTTTAACAACATGGCAGACTGAGACAAAGCACACTGCCTTCCTTGTCAAAAACATAGAAATCCTGGGGAAATATAGTAATATTTAAAAATACATACCTGAAGAGAAAAGGGATGCCTAGGTGCTTGAAATGAGAGTTTAGCTTGATGATATTGTAGCGTCCTTTAAGAGTATTGATTATAGATCCTTGGGGCTGACAATTTTTTTGCTCACATTGGGACAAGAGATATAGCTTTGAGTCTATATGTGGTGGGAGCTAGCACTGGGCTCCCACCATGAAACATGCACATTCAAAAGATCTGATCAACCAGGAGAAGCAGCAAGAAAGCTTGCCTCCTACCTGGGCCTCTGGGTAGGAAAAAAGGCTTTCACGAGAAAGTGAAGGTACAAACCTGTATGCTGCATGGGAGTAGGGTCCAAGTTAACACTGCACTTCTGATGTGGGACTCCTGAGTCCAGAAACCTAAGTTTGGGTCTGGGGTCCCAGTGAAGGCAAATGCAAAGTGGTTCTCTAGGAATACATTCTGAAACTTGGGCCCATGGAAGTCCCATAGATTTAAAAACAGAATCAAACCAAACCAAACCTATGCTGAAGATAAACTCAGTAAAAAATTCCAAACTCCACTAGGAAAGAAGACACCGGAAAAGAAAGTAAGCAGATACATCAAATTGGAGAATGAGCACCTCAAGAGGTAAAAATCATAGTACACTCTGAAAAGGACAATAAAATAAGTGTATTGATATATTTAAAGGAATTAAAGCAAAGGGAGGGGATTAAGAATAGGACACAAAGAATTAACATTAAAAAAAGAAAAGATTAACTTTCAGATTGATCCAAGCTAAAATCGATCCCTGTATAGAAAGGTCCATGGGTACCATTAGTTTTTCTGAATATAATTATTAAAACCTCTGATTGTTCCAGACTAGGATTTTATTCCATATTCCTGTAAAGTGCAGACCATTGGGCAAAGGGAGAAAATTCTCCATCATCAGGAGAGAACACCACTTAGTGTTCATCAACAGGGTAACAAGTTTGGCCAAGTTCATGACCCCAGGAAGGGGAACCTTCAACTTAGACTAGGTACTGACCATTGGAGGAGCCTTGAGGCAGAGACCTTGTGCAAAACAGCTATCTCTGCCTTTGGGAACAGCTCTGTTTTAGCCCTTTTGCACACTGATGATCTCTGACTTGACTTATGAGCCCAAGTGCCCAAGTAACTCTTAAAAAACAGGCAAACAAACCAAAATCAAAACCAAAAAATTCCAAACCGTAGCACCATTCACGGTTGTCCACATCCTTCCTCCCAATACTCTCCACTTCCAACTTTGGAGGCCTCATGGGACTCTCCACTTCCCACTTTGGGGGAAGGGGGAATGTCCCCATGGGACTCTCTGCTTCCCGCCTTGGGAACCTCATGGGACTCATATTTGATCACCTGTGTTTCCTTAGATATTGTGATGGCGGGGTTTTCTTGTCTATCCTGAAGAAAACCATGGCAATTTGGACACAACTGAGGGAAAAAGGAAATCATGACATAGCTTCACATGGCTCAATCCCATTTTCAACAGCTGTACAACCTTTGCTCCACCCTGGGAAGATTGATTTTCTCCAATGCTGCTTCTTCCACTAACCCCAGAGCTAGAATCCAGGTGAAACAGTGACCAAGGAAAGACTTTAAGAAGGAAAGAGACCTGCTTCTCAGGCCACTGCCTCTCAGCTTTGGCCGCACATCAGCTTTAAAGTATTCTACAACCAGGCTGCACTCAGACCAAAGAAATGAGAATCCTTGCGCGTAAAGCCAGACTAAGGGTGCTAGAGAGAGAATACAATGTTTGGTCATGCTAAAAATTTACTTACAAAAAAATTATTTGTTGCTTATCTGAAAATCTAATTTAACCAGGCATCCTATATTTTTATTTGCTAAACCTGGTAACACTCATCCAGACATTAGTGCTTTTTTAAAGCTCCGCAGGGGTATCAGTGTGCAGCTGAGCGATTCTCAAGCTCTAGTGTATTCAAGAATCACCTGGAAACATCATTAAAATAGCGCATCCTTGGCCACCTAGGCTGGTAATAAAAAATATCTTTTGCTTTTTGTTCTTGCTGTTATTACTTCACAAACTGTGGTACTGCCTTCAAATTGTGGTACTGCCCTGCCTGTGGCTGGGCTAATTGATAAATATGGAAAAAATAAAGAGGAACACTGGCAGAGTGATGTCCAAAGATATTTCAGGGTGTGTGCATGTGCATGTGTGTGGGGGCGTGCACGTGAATTTAGATGTTTTTACTCAATAATCTCCAAACCAAAAATCCCTGGCAATTTCTGACATAAGCACTTACCTCCTGAAGATCTATAGGTTTGTGAATGGTGGGGGTAAAGAAAGTGCTGGAGATGGACCCTTAGATGATCATAAGACGATCAGTAGATGTCACGTGGTGGCCTGGAGAGGGCGCTGAGGAGCAGAATCATTGTGCCATGGGGTGGACTAAGGCGTCAGCAAACGATGCCCCCCCCACCACCTGTTTTTGTAAATAGCTTTGTTGGAAGACAGCCATGCTCATGCTTTTAAGAATGACTGTATTGTCTATACTGGCAGAGCTGAGCAGTTACAACAGAGACCACATGGGCTGCAGAGCCTAATATATTTACTCCCTGGTCCTTTCCAGAAACGTTGCCAACCCCTGGCTAGACTAGACAGCAGGCCCCCAAGTGGAAGGAGCAGTCTCTGTTGCTGGCGACCTGTCTATTCTGCTTCCTACTCTGTCCACCAGCCTCTGCTTCCACCATGTCACATCTTCCTTGTATTCTTTCCAACTCGTGGCCTGTGCTTAGTCATGGTTTCTGCTTCCTCGTAACCTGTGCTGCAGAATCTCTGTGGATGGTCTCTCCAAGCTCTCCCTACATCGTGGGCTTTGGGCTTCAGCCTCCTCCACCACCATCATCTCTGTTATCTTCCAATTCAGAATTTGGAATTGAGCACTGTGTCTTGTCCAGTTCTTCTCTTCTTGGTAGGTCACAACAGATGTCTCTGTTTAGCCTCTGGATTGGCTTTGCTTAGGTCATGTGGTCACTCTAACTGATGGATAGCTCTAGTATGGACTTAATTCCAAGACCATAGGTTTAGTATCAATTTTCATTCTTAATCTTGTCAAGATCCTATCCTGTAGGAAAGGGGTCCCCAACCTCTGGGGCCATGGACCAGTACCAGTCCTTGGCTTGTTAGGAACCAGGCCACACAGCAGGAGTTGAGCGGCTGGTGAGCAACTGAAGCTGCTGCTCCCCACCACTCCCCATCGCTCACGCTACCGTCTGAACCATCACCCCACCCCTATCCGTGGAAAAATTGTCTTCCACGAAATCGGTCCCTGCTGCCAAAAATGGTGGGGACTGCTGCTGTAGGACGTTAACTGAGATAAAAGCATAATCTTGTCAAGGCTTTATCTCAATTAACTGACATGGCTAGGATTTCTAAGCATCATTCCTATTTTATAGGTGAAGAAACTGAGATCTTCTAAGGTTAAGTATCTAATCCAGGATGGACCACTTTGCTAGTAAGTGACGAAGCCCAGCCTCTGAGTGACTGTCCTTGGATCTCCCTAAATACTGATTCTGTGCCCTTTCCACTTGTCCCCATTGTCTTGGCAGAGTCCCTGGGACTGAACCTGATTGGGTGAGGAGGAACTATCTACCCAGAAATGACAGAGGATGGGGGAACAAACCAGGTAAGGAAGTCCACTTGACTTAAAGGCACAGGGGTAGGTGGGAAGGAGCTGTTTAGAGTGGGTTTGGCCAAATTGGCTACATCTGGGACACATGGTGGGCCACACTGGTCTGCAACCCTGTGGATGCTTTCAGAATCCCAAGGACTGAGCATGGGGCAGCATTTGCTGGACACCTCTGTCCATAACCACCATCCATTTGCATCTGGTAGATGCAGGTAGACAGAAGAAAAGTAAGACTCAGCGGGCTCTGCAGGTGTGGAAGGTGCACCCTTGGTCATAGATGAGCGCTGGACTTACAGGTCTCCACTGGACCTGCACACGGCCCCCCCCTTAGGCTTGTTCTTCCATCCAGGGAAACAGTTTGCAAAAGAAGGTTTCTGCACAGGCATCTGATGCTCAGAAGAGATTTGCTGATGTAAAAATTATTTGCACTATTTATATTCAAATGTTCTTTTAAAAAATACAGCATCCAAATTTACCGATGGTAACTGCGTGCAAATCAGGAAACTTATCTTCTTTTTATAGGCTAAAATCAAATTACACTTCACATTTTTCTCACTTGAAGAATATTAAATTGAGATGTCTAAATGACTTGTGTTTGTGAAAAAGGTGAATTTTAAGAACAAATTTTAAAACTGCATAAGCAGTTTAACAGGTGTTTTTAGAAACTGAAATGATCTGCTGTTAGGTATTTATATTAAATTGGTACTCACATCATTGCATCTGGTAGAGCTGAGCTCTGCAAATCACCATGGCTTGGGCTTTTCTTTATTACCCTGTGGACAATAGGACTGTTGAATAAAGTTCTAAAAAAAACGTTGGTGGATGTTCCTAGTTTTTTCACCATCAGAGTCAATCAAGTTGTTTTCTGACCTGTAATCTGAGATCTGATTGAGTTCTCAATATCATGCAATTCACAGATTCTGTCCCCATTTAGGCACACCCCTTTGTAGTTGTCACATGGTATTCAATGTCCTTAATGAGCTGTTAACAAGCTGTCAATTACCTATGCAAATGAGGAAGGCCGACATTGAGAGGTGGCTGTATCTGCAGTTAAAGAGTACTACCTTGGAATGTTATGAAATCAATCATTCTTGCTTTAATAGCTGTCTTTACCCATGTGTCTCTTGTCATGTCTGGGTCTTCTTTCATTATAAGACCTACCACATAAGAAAAGCCCTCTGGGAATTTTGAAAGTGCTTAGAAAGAGCTTACCTAAATCTTTTATAACTTTCAACTTGGCTTACATATTGCCTTGGACGCAAGTTGACTTTTCCATCTCTGCCTTTTCTAGGCACACGACACCCTGCTATGGAGCAGAGTTCATTGCTATCCCTGTGCTGATGTCATGGGGTTTCTGACCACCTCTTCCCTCCAGCTCTTGGGAACACTTCAGGACTCTTTGCCCATGTTTTCTCTGCAGGAAAGGTCATCACCCTCTCCGCTGCTTGGTGAACTCCTAGACGCAGGCATGCTGACTATAAGTCAAGCTACATGCTAGGAATGACATAGGCAAGCTTCTTAACAAAGTTAGCTGGGCCCCATGTTCCAGACACAGTGAATGCAAGAGTGGAGATCGCTGCCCTGATGGAACTGACATTCTGGTGGGGACACAGACAATTGACAATAACCACACTAATTAAGGAAATGACACAGAGAGAGGGGAAGGTGATGCATGATATGGAAAACAAGCAGAATGAGGGAAAATTGGAGGGGGAATCTGTTGCAATCCAAATGGTCAGGTGAAGCCTCACTGAGGAAGTTGCATCTGAGCAAAGATTGGACAAAACTGAAGTTGCTGGCCTTGGGGATGCCTGTGGAAGAGCATCCCTGGCAGAGCCAACTTCAAGTGCAAAGAGACTAAGACAGGAGCAGGCTCCAGAGCAGTGAGGCGGTGGGGAGGGCATCTGAGGGAGCTGTGTTGTGGAGGGAGGGGCAGATGAGTGGGAGCCCTTTGGAGAAACTCTTTGTTTTTTTTCCTCTGAATGAAATGGGAAGGCATTACTGGGTGTTGTTATCTTTTTTTTTTTTTTAGCTTGGTGTTTTTTTCTTCCAGTTTTATTGAGATGTAGTTGACATACAGCACTGTATAAGTTTAAAGGTGTACATCATAATGATTTGACTTCCAGGGCTTCCCTGGTGGCTCAGTGGTTGAGAGTCCACCTGCCGATGCAGGGGACACGGGTTCGTGCCCTGGTCCGGGAAGATCCCACATGCCGCGGAGCGGCTGGGCCCGTGAGCCACGGCCGCTGAGCCTGCGCGTCCAGAGCCTGTGTTCCGCAACGGGAGAGGCCACAACAGTGAGAGGCCCGCGTACCAAAAAAAAAAAAAAAAAAAATCAAGTACATAATGATTTGACTTCCATACATCAGGAAATGATTATTACAATAAGTTTAGTGAAGATCCATTGTCTCATATAGATACAAAATTAAAGACTTAGAAAAAAATTATTGCCCTTGTGATGAGAACTCTTGGGATTTACTCTCTCAGTGGCTTTCACATATAACCTACAGCCGTATTAGTTACATTTATCATGTGGTACATTACATGCCTAGTACTTATTTATCTGATACCTGGAAGTTTGTACCTTTTGACCACCTTCCTCCAATCTGTCTTCCCTGTACCCCACCCCTGGCAATGATTTTAGATTTACAGAGGATTTGCAAAGAGAGTACAGGTGTCCCTCATACCCTGTACCCAGCTTCCTCTGCTGTTCACATCTTATGTAACCATGGGACATTGATCAAAACTAGGAAATCAACTTGGATGCAAAGCTATTAATGAAACTGCAAACTTGATTTGGATTTTCCCAGTTTTTCCACTTTTTTTCTGTTTCAGGATTCAGATTAGTCTGTTTAGTCTCTCCTTAGTTTCCTCTAATCAGTGACCATTTTTTTGTTCTTTTCTTGACCTTGACACTTGATTAAAGTAGTCAGGTATTCTGGAGAATGGACCTCAATTTGAGTTTGTCCCACATTTTCTCAGATAGCCTGAGGGTGCCGATGCTGGGGAAGGTACCACAGAGGTGATGTGCCCTTCTTTTTCTATTTTTAATTAAAAAAATTTTATTCTATTTTGGAGTATAGTTGATTTACAATGTTGGGTTAGTTTTAAGTGTAGAGCAGAGTGATTCAGTTATACATATACATATATCCACTCTTTCTAAAATTATTTTCCCATATAGGTCATTACGGAGTATTGAGTAGAGTTCCCTGTGCTATGCAGTAGGTCCTTGTTGGTTTGGATGTTGGGGAAGGTACCGCAGAGGTGATGTGCCCTTTTTGTCCCATCACATTGAGGACACATGACTTATTACTGGGGATGTTAACCTTGATCACTCAGTTGCCAGGTTTCTCTGCTACAAAGTTACTATTTTTATTTTTCCTTACTCTGTTCATTGTAATCAAGTCACTATTTTTATTTTTCCTTACTCTGTTCATTGTAATCAAGTCACTAAGTCCAGTCCACATTCAGGAGAGGTATATTAAGCTCTAACTCCTGGGGGAGGGGTATCAAACAATTTGCAGTCCTATGTTAAAACCACCACAGTAATTAGGAAGTTTGTGGGGGAGATACTTTGAGACTGTGCAAATAACCTATTTCTCTTTAAAGATTTGCCGACTAACTTTGGCATTCATCAACAGATTTGCCCTGCAGCATTTATGAATATCGTGTTCTGGTGGTGATTTTCTAGTTCCTTCATTTCTTCATTGCCAGCTTTTGAAGAGTGTAGTTAGAAACATGGACTCTGGAGCTTTGCAGTGAGGGATCACTCTTGGTTCTCCCTCCCTTTAGCTGCATGAACTTGAATAAGCTATTGAATCTCTCTGCTTCTCACTCTTCTCCTGTGTAAAGTGGGGCTAATACCCTAGTTGTGTTGTTTCAAGAATTACATAAATCAATATATGTAAATCTGTTAGAAAAGACCTTGACAAATAAGAAGTTCTCCATAAGAGTTAGCTATTACTAGTATTAGTAGAGGTAAAGAGTGTCTTATTACTAGAAATGAGCAAATCTACTTCTAGAAATAAAATCAAAGAAAACATTGCCTACCAAGACAGATACAAAGAATGTTCACAGCACCATTGTATGTTATAGTAAAATTGGAAACAACCTAAATACTCAATCTCATATTGATATGTTTGTTACAATGGAATATTACAGTGCAGTGAAAATGGACAAGCTAGAGTTACATGCTCTAAAATGAATAGATCTCAAAATGAATATTGAGCCAAACAAGTAAATTTCAGAGTGTGTACATTCTTCATTAAGTTGGCTGAAATATGTTGGTTTGTTTGAAGTACGTATGTGGAAAAACCTTGGCCTCTCACATATATATGTTTGAAAAGGAGGAAGTAATTTCATAGCCTTTTCAGATAATTTGGGGTATTCTTCTTTGATACTACAACAAAACTTCAGCAAGTGGTAATTTCTTAAAGGTTAGTTGTAATGTAGAATCTGAAACCATATCAATGAGCTCTTTGTACTTTATTATATTAAAATCCATTGTACATCTTGAGCTTTGAAATGGAATTGATGGTAGACCTATGTGTGATTTTGTAACATTATATGCTGGTGTTTTGGAAAATATTGGTTCACCGTATTATCTTCTAAATGTTGATAACTTTAATTATAAAATATTTTAGAAATCACATTAATAATATCACCAGCGAGCTCATCAGAAAAGTTATAAGTATCAAGGAGCTGTCAAGTTCATGGTTGCAGATAGAAATTTTTTCTAAAATTCAAGTATTTTGGTTTGAATCCTGGTATTTCCTTTGAAATTACAGGCTCTTTTTACTCATTTCTGAGAAAAATGTCTGCTAAATACTCAAGTCTGAATAACCGTAATCCTTCTGTTCTTCTAAATAAAAATGTTGTTGCATGAAAAAAGTAGCTAGATTAGCTGGCAACTCAAGCAATCACACAAGCGTTTTCCTTAGGACAAGCACCATACTTTGGGGTGCAACAGAAGTGATCTAAGTGTGCTTCCTTTTTTTTACACAGAATATCAAAAAGAAGTGCCCATAATACTCAAGATATAATAAAATAAATCATTTTTACTGTAAAAATCATTTTACCATTTCATCAAGGATATTCTTAAGGGAAACTGGCATTATTATTATTTTTTTCTTAACTTCAAGTGTGTGGTCGTGAAGAATGCATTGCCTGCTAAAAGAATTTGGTGCCACTTCCTTGATTCATGCTAAGGTACCAGCGGTTTTATCCTCCAAAGAATTTTGCACCATCAGTACACATGCCAACAGAGTAAAAGGAGGAGAACAATGTCTTAGAATTACCATGAGAAAAATTTTGACCTTGTAGACACTTTAATGGCATCGTGACCATCGACCCCTCTTTGTGAACTGATGTTTTAACACAAGGCCAGACTTGCTGGTTGGTTGGTTGTTTTGCTTACTTTGTTCACATGCCCTTCTCAGAGAATTGCTCCAGCTCTCCGTTTCTGAAGTGTGGGTAGCAGGCATTTTAATTTCTCTCCTCCCTCCACCACTGGCCACAACTTATTCAAGAAAGGCTGACAACTTGGCTAGAAAGCATCCAATCAGTGGCAAAGGGGTAGTTCTCTTTCTGGAGAGTTTGAATGAGTCACAGAGATGTCAGAAAGTAGTGGCATTGTGAATGGGGGGCCACATTGAATTAAAGCCATTTTGTCCACTTGAATGTTGGCAAGGAAGTAAAAGGAAACTGACGTTATCATCTGTAGATAGAAGCTTGAGAATAAAGCAACGGAGAGAAGAGTAGCAATGGGAACCCAGGAAGTGTCGTGGAGAGAAGAGATAAAGTGACAGACATACACACACAGACACACACACACACACACACACAGACACACATACACACACACAGACTGACTTCCAATAAAGCCCTTTTTACTTGAGTTAATGTGATTACATTTCCTAACAGCTTAGAACATGACAAAGGCTCTAGGGGGGAGATTCAAAGTGAGGAGAGAATTAAAACTTGAAGTCTTTAATTATGAGAATGCACTAGGACTCTTAAAAACCTCAATTGAAATTCACTTGAAACAAAAACTTTGGAACTTTTGGATAGCACAGGAAGTATGTCTCTATTTTCATGCATTGCAAGGGGACATTTATGTTAAAAAAATAGGTTTTAATGTCAGAGTCATAAGTAGGCTCCTGACCTTGAGCCACCAGTCACCTTGATTGTTCTGAAACATACGAGAGCCCTGGAGACCAGGATTAGGCAGTCTTTCTGTCATATGCCCTCTTTCGTGTTCTTTCCAAAGCCACCCTCACCAGATTGCCTGCTAATCGCCCGATGGCATCTCCATGGTCAGAATGTCATTTCCAGCTTTATTTTCTGTTTTCTGTTTGTACATGAGATAATGTTTTTTTTCCATCTGCAAACTCTAAGGGGTAAATTTTGAACATGACGCACGGAGGTTTAGCCATGGGACTCTCATTACTGTTAATGGGAATGACAGCACTCCGTTTCAGAGCCCGGGAACATTTACTCCTTGGGTGATGGTGTTCTGTGGCTGGTTTTTTAATTGTATTTACAAATAAAGCTGAATACAAATGGTGGCAGCTCCTGGGAAGATGGCATTTTAGAAAATGGGCAGAAGTTGGACTTTCCTTGGATTCCCAGCCTAATGTGTTGTGGAATTAGAGAGAGGGGTGGTAGGGTTCTCTGCATCTATTTTTAAAAATTGTAGCAATATGCACTTAACGTAAAATTTGCCATCTTTACGTGTACAGTTTGGTGGCATTAAGTACATTCGCACTGCTGTGCAACCATCATCATCCATCTCTCGAACTTTTTATTTTCCCAAACTGAAAACTCCACACCCATTAATCACTAACTCCCATCTCCCCCTCTCCTCACCCCTGGCAACCATTCTACTTTTTATTGCTATGAATTTGACTACTCTAGGTACTTCATATAAATAGAATCATACAATATTTGTCCTTTGGTGACTGGCTTATTTCACTTAGCATAATGCCCTCAAGGTTCATCCATGTTGTAGCACGTGTCATAATTTCCTTCCTTTTAAAGACTGAATAATATTTCATTGTATGTATACACTACAGTTTACTCATCCATCAATGGCCACTTGGGTTACTTCCATCTTTTGACTATTGTGATAATGCTCTTATGAACATGGGTGTGCAAATATCCGTTTGAATCCCTGCTTTTTGTTATTATCCAGGAGTGGAATTCCTGGATCATATGCTAATTCTATGTTTAATTTTTTTTGAGGAAATGCCATTTTGCATTCCCACCAGCGATGCAAGAGCGTTCCAATTTCTACACACCCTTGCCAACATTTGTTCTTTTCTTTTCTTTTGTTTTTTAAATGACGATGGTCTTCCTCATGTGTGTGAAGGTTCTCTGTATCTTGATAAACATCTTGATAAAACACTATTTCTCTAGCTCCACTTTCCTCAAGCTTTAAATTCAGAAAATACTCCCTAAGGTCCAGAATTGACCCAGTGTCCCCACGTGAAGCACTGAGAATGCCCCTCTGTTCATCCCTATTGCTATACCTGCTGCCTCATCTCTAAGTTGTGGCATCTAAGTTTATCTCCTTCCCTCACCTCTGTGCTCTGTTAAGACAATGTCTGTCTCCTGTACCTAGCCTGCATCGGCACCTAGTAGGCACTCAATAAATATTTATTGAACAAATGAATTTAAACAGACTCTGTTCTATGTGACAAATGTGTCTTTAGATACAAAGAACAGAAAAAAGTTTATTACCAGGATCACTATATCAAAATTCAGAGCCTGCAGTAACCAAATAACATGACTGTAAACACAGAGATGGAAAAAAGTAAATTGACTAAATTATTAGTGTCATTTTGATTTCAGAAAGTGCTGCTTCTTTACACATAAGCAGTTACAAATGCAGCCTATAAAAGTTAATATTCATAACATGATTATCTTTCAATGAAAGTATTAGAGAAACACAAAATAATAATAATGGTAATGTACAGGGGCGGGCATCCATGGTAACCTCGCACATCAATTTAAGTGTTTAACCAAGGAACTGTAGCTCTTTAAGACAGGAGGCTCTGACGCCCAATTTCAGAATGACCCTCAATAAGCACATTGAAGATCATGATTACTTGGCATTTCTTGATTACTGATTATTTAGAAGGCACTTTAGAAATTGCAGATCGCTTGCTCGCCCAAGGGAATTACAATCCACGTAAGATAAACAAGGTGGAAGCTGCGTAAGGAAGATTAGACAAAAAATATTAGAAGGCTCCAAGTATTAATGGAACTCTTTCCAGCCCAAGCCACAAATATTTTTCTTCTTTCCTTCCTTTCTTGCTTTTAAGTGCATTCTCTGATCATTTGCAAATTTTTGAGGAAGGGACAGACAAACGTGTTTATGGGTGTGGGTGTGCGAGGGGGTTGAGTACACACTGGCCTAAAGGAATTGTAAGAGATGAAAATGGGAAAGAATGGTAATATTGATGGCTTTGGCCCTGGAAAGAGACGTTGGAGATCCCTTTGTTTCTACAAATGACTATGTTCTAAAGGGAGGGGATCTTGGCAGGGCCAAGGATTATATTGCTTGCTAGCAGCAGACTAGCAAGAATTAGGTATAAACCCCAGGGCTTCAGTGGGTTGTTGGATCAAGGTTGGACGATGATCTTGGGTATAAGACTAAGACACGGGTACTCAGGAATGATACCCGATCATACAAATGGATTATAGCAGTGAGAGACATTGCAATTTGCTGGCTTCCACTAATTCAGTCTTCAAGATGGGCCACGTGGAAACTTCCAAGAGAACTGACATTGCTGTGAAACATGGTAGGCACAGTGCCTGGGGTCCACAATATGTTTAGGGGCCCACAAGAATATTTTAATTTTCATTTCCTTTATAATCAGAAGAAAGTTGTAAATATAATAAAAACAAATGTATCGTAACGAATCCAATTTAGATTATATTAATCTTACACCAACTATAAAAAATTACAAAATATAAATTTATACCAATATGGTACAAAGTATAATTTTTAACAATTTTCTGGAAGAAGGAGCACACGAAGGCAAAAGTGCCTCAGGTCCACAAATGTCACAATGTAGCCCTGCCCCCAAAGCCTCTAATCAGAGCTCAGTTTCTCACTGATCATTTTCAGATCATTTCATGAGGATAATTGCATTTGTGAGCAAGCTGGACTCAAGAGCCAGCATGAGAAAAGTGACTACATTTCTATATTACTTAAGATTTTCAGTAACTAGAAGCAAAAAGTCAATTTAAATTGGCTAAAGCACAAGATGGAGTTTTGTGGCTTGAAACTGAAACGTCTAAGGTTAGCCAGCTTCAGGTACAGTTGGAACCAGGTGCTCAAGGAATAACATTTGGAATGTCTTTCTTCCCGTTTGAGCAGTGCATTACCCTACATTGGCATTGGTCTCTGCAGGCTTGTGTGGGAGAGATGCTACCCAGCAGCTCCAAGCTCACATACTCCCAGGCTGGCTTCATAAGGGTCCCAGCACATGTCCCTGGAATGGGCACTTGAGGGATGCCAGGCACTGTGCTAGGTCTTTACATGCATCATTTCCTTAAATCCTCAACTCCAGCCTATGAGATAAGATCTAGACTTACTCCCTGTTTAGAGTCAAAGACACTGAGGCTTGAGGAAATTAGCAAAAAGGTGACCCTGAATTTCTCTGACTTGCAAGGAGCCACCTCTCTGTGGCAGGGCAGTATGAGTTCTATTTACCTGGCCTTGGGGGCCCTCTACAATGTGACCTCAATGGTCCTTTTCAGCCTGGTGGTTCCCTCTTCTCTCCTGTTTTACTGGACTCTCTCCAGTTTCAAGCTTTCCTAGCTGTACATATTTGCCTGAGCTGTCCCTGTCCCCAGAATGCCTTTCTTCTCATCACCAAATCTTCAAATCCTTCTCCGCCACTGAGACCCAGGTCCAATGCCTCAAAGCTTCCATGATACCATAGTGTAGATGGCTCATTGCTAGTCTTCCCCTGGGTTTTATCACCTTCTTCTCATGACCCTTGGCACTTCCTCCTGAAATGATTACTAATTATTATATAGACATCATCTCTCCCTACTGAAGAGGAAACTTCTGAGAGCTGAGGTCAGAATGTGTTCACCTTTATATCAATTTGCCCCACCCCCAGTCCCTTTGAAGCCTCCTCAAAACCTGCCGTCCAGAAGGTACTCATTAAACATTAGTTTATTAATTAATAACGATTCACTGGGCCCCCAAAATACCTTAACAGAATGGGCTGCCACACAGGTAGGCTTCTGAATGTAGTGTGCAGACTTCCGTAAGGATTTAAGAGCAAAGGGTAACAAAATATGAAAGAAGCCAAGGAAATTGAGTTACTATACTCTAGCAAATTTTAAGCTTAAAAATTATTATTATTTATTTCAACTACTCTGTCTCCCACCATTTTCCACAAGAAGAGATTAAGGTATAGAGAGTTGAAAAGACTTGCCTTGGTCATTACCAAGGATATTAGCTTCCATTTATGAAGCTTCTGTTTTATGGCAGGCTCTTCATGCATTATCCCTAATCTTCACCATAACCTAATTTGACAGATGAGAACATTAAAGCTAAGAGATAAAGTGTCCAATGTCACAATGCCACTAGTAAGTGATGATGCCAGAATTTGAATCTAGACTTGTCCAAAGCAAAAATTCATGATTTTTTTTTTCTAACCATAACATGTACAGTGGGACTAAACGTAGCACCTCAACTCTGTGTCCAGTGCCTTTTCACAGTACTTGACTCTAAAGCACCAAGGGTGAAGACTCCTGTCTTAACTCACTTTATATAGCATCTCTATGCATCAATGTGAGCCATTGGTGTCTAATAAATTCCTTTTACTGGTGGAGGTTATCTTTGGTATAATAAGAAGGAAAAATCTTCATTCCAGAGAAATAAATGATAATTGTAAAACAACTTGTTTATAGAATATGGTGTAGAATTTTTGGATGAAAACAATAGGATGTAGAAAAGGGGACATAGTCAATTCAAATGTGTTCATGCTGAAAAGGAAGACAGCATGAAATTGCAAACCAAGAGTAGCTCATAATTCCTTTCTTCAAGGCCTGATCTGCTTGCCCCAGTTTGCTTTCTCATTTACCTGTTGTTTTTTTTTTTAAATGAATACGTAAATGTCTTTGTTGTCCTTCAGCCTAAAGCAATGGGATAACGTAGGGCGGTGGTAGAAGGAGGATTGGGGAAATGTGGGATTGCTGAGGTCAGTAGAATTTCTACTTTCCTATGACCCAGCCTAAAATAGTGCCATATACTTCTCAGTCCCATCATGCTATTTTATCATTTTATTACGTTATCACCATCTGAATATCATCATCATTTATTTGATTACTTTTTCATTGTCTGTCTCCCCTTCTAGACTGTATATAATCACTTACTTCTTAGCTCCAATTCCTAGAACATTGCTTGGTGTATAATAGGTAATAAAAAAAAGAATGGACCATTATTGAATGAATAAATGGAATGAAGGCCATTCAGTGGCGCCCATGATCTAGAATGGCTAGAAACACCTGGATCTCTCTGGTTCCTATTTCCAAAAAGATCGAGAAAGTGGGCATAGGGGGAACCTACCTCAACATAATAAAGGCCATATATGACGAATTCACAGCAAACATCATTCTCAATGGTGAAAAACTGAAATCATTTCCTCTAAGATGAGGAACAAGACAAGGATGTCTACTCTCATCACTATTATTCAACATAGTTTTGGAAGTCCTAGCCACAGCACTCAGAGAAGAAAAAGAAATAAATATAATCCAAATTGGAAAAGAAGTAAAACCATCACTGTTTGCAGATGACATGATACTATATACAGAAAATCCTAAAGATGCCACCAGAAAACTACTAGAGCTAATCGATGAATTTGGTAAAGTTGCAGGATACAAAATTAATACACAGAAATCTCTTGCATTCCTATACACTAACAGTGAAAAATCAGGAAGAGAAATTATGGGAACAATCCCTTTTACCATTGCAACAAAAAGAATAAAATATCTAGGAATAAACCTACCTAAGGAGGTCAAAGACCTGTACCCAGAAAACTGTAGGACACTGATGAAGGAAATGAAAAATGACACAGCAGATGGAGAGGTATACCATGTTCTTGGATTGGAAGAATAAATATTGTGAAAATGACTATACTATCCAAAGCAATCTACAGATTCAATGCAATCCCTATCAAATTACCAATGGCATTTTTCACAGAACTAGAACAGAAAATTTTATAATTTGTATGGAAACACAAAAGACCCTGAATAGCCAAAGCAATCTTTAAAAAAAAATGGAGCTGGAGGAATCAGACTCCCTGACTTCAGACTATACTACAAAGCTACAGTCATCAAGACACTATGGTACTGGCACAAAAACAGAAATATAGATCAATGGAACAGGATAGAAAGCCCAGAGGTAAACCCATGCACCTATGGTCACCTAATCTATGACAAAGGAGGCGAGAATATACAATGGAGAAAAGAAAAGAATATACAATGGAGAAAAGAAAAAATATATATATAATGGAGAAAAGAATATACAATGGAGAAAAGTCTCTTCGATAAGTGGTGCTGGGAAAACTGGACAGCTACATGTAAAAGAATGAAATTAGAACACTCCCTAACACCATACAAAAAAATAAACTCAACATGGATTAAAGACCTAAATTTAAGGCTGGACACTGTAAAACTCTTAGAGGAAAACATAGGCAGAACACTCTATGACATAAAGCACAGCAAGATCTTTTTTGACACACCTCCTAGAATAATGAAAATAAAAACAGAAATAAACAAATGGGACCTAATTAAACTTAAAAGCTTCTGCACAGCAAAGGAAACCATAAAAAAGATGAAAAGACAACCCTCAGAATGCGAAAAAATATTTGCAAATGAAGCAACAGACAAGGGACTAATATCCAAAATATACAAAGCGCTCATACAAATCAATATCAAAAAAACAAACAACCCAATCAAAAAATGGGTGGAAGACCTAAATAGACATTTCTCCAAGGAAGACATACAATTGGCCAAGACGCACATGAAAAGACGCTCAACAGCGTTAATTATTAGAGAAATGCAAATCAAAACTACAATGAGGTATCACCTCACACTGGTCAGAATGGTCATCATCGAAAAATCTACAAACAATAAATGCTGGAGAGGGTGTGGAGAAAAGGGAACCCTCCTACACTGTTGGTGGGAATGTAAATTGATTACAGCCACTATGGAGAACAGTATGGAAGCTCCTTAAAAACTAAACATAGAACTACCATATGACCTAGCAATCCCACTCCTGGGCATATACCTGGAGAAAACCATAATTCCAAAAGATACATGCACCCCAATGCTAATTGCAGCACTATTTACAATAGCCAGAACATGGAAGCAACCTAAATGTCCATCAACAGAGGAATGGATAAAGAAGATGTGGTACATAAATACAATGGTATATTACTCAGCCATAAGAAGGAATGAAATTGTGCCATTTGCAGAGACATGGATGGAACTAGAGACTGTCATACAGAGTGAAGTAAGTCAGAAAGAGAAAGACAAATATCATATATAAACGCATATATGTGAAATCTAGAAAAATGGTACAGATGAACCTATTTGCAAAACAGAAATAGAGAAATAGACATAGAGAACAAGCGTATGGACACAAGGTGGGGAGAGGGAAGTGGGATGAATTGGGAGATTGGGATTGACATGTATACACTATTACGTATAAGATAGATAACTAATGAGAACCTATTGTATATAGCACAGAGAGCTCTACTCAGTGCTCTGTGGTGACCTAAATGGGAAGGAAATCCAAAAAGGAGGGGATATATGTATACGTATAGCTGATTCACTTTGCTGTACAGTAGAAACTAAAACAACATTGTAAGGCAATTATACTCCAATAAAAATTTTTAAAAAAAGAAAGAAAAGGGTCTCAAGTCATTATGGTTCATTTCTGCCTAGCAGAAAAAAAACAATAAAGGATTCTTAAAAAAAAAAAAAAAATCCAAATTTGCAATGGCTGCTGGGAACTGGGTCCTGATGGAGAATTTGGAATTGACCAGGAGACAACATAGAAGAACATCCCAGCCCAGGGAGTTACCATGAAAGAAGGAAACACCAACCTTGCATCTTATTATTATTGCCGTGGTGTTGAAAAGCTCCTTGGAAAGTTCAGAACTTGTCTTCAAGTGATTAGGTGGGGCTTCTTAGAGAATGGTGACTGAGTATTGATTTTTAGATGATTGAAAGTGGATACCTTCTCATTTGGTGGGCTCCCAATCAGGGCCCCAAACCTCTTTAAGTTAATAGAAATTGTCATTCCAATCAATGATTTGCACTGAGTGCAAATCCCTAAGTCAAATCACTAGGAAGTGATCAATGGAACTGCTTCTTTGATGTGTATAGGAAAATCGTGTGTCAGGTAAGGCGATGGGGAAAGTTTACAACTTTTCTCAGTAAACTTTTGCTTCTTTGGCAATTTACAATTTGGAACGATATGCACAGATTTTCCAACATTAATAGCTTACTCTTCAGAAATCCTCACTGATCTCTCACCAATCTGTGAGGCTTCTGAGTTTCCAGTGGCAGCATCTTAACCTGGAACAGATAGTATGACAGGAATTTTATGGTGTGTACGACATATAGCAGGTAGTTTTTCTTTCATTTACTTGCAATCACTTAAGGAGAGAGAGAGAGAGAGAGGGAGAGAGAAGAAAAGAGCACCCCAAACAACATACCATCCCTTGTTATTTCATCAGTTACCTTGTATAATTAGTGAAGTTCCTGAAGGGAAATTGAGCAGTTATGGCTAACTCATAGAGCCTACAATCAGAGTGGGAGTTTCTTGATGAGCTTGATATTCAACTTATCCAGATGACTCTCCTTGAGCTAATTAGGGGTGGGTGAGCTTGGGGAAATGAAGAGGTTGGTCAGGATCTGATTGAAGCCTCACTCCTGAGCAGTCACAGTTCTAAGATTATGGTGATGCATGGGGAGAAGCTGGTAGCCGGTAGGCAGTTGGCTCCGTTGGTTCCACCTGGTGACCAAGAGGCCAGAGTATGTAGGTTTTATTCACTCGGGTACCCTCAGTTGCTTAGCAACCATGGCCACAACCTACATTTCTTACCCTGGTCTCCCAAGGTCTACCAGGAGACAAGGTAGTCAAAATCCTATCCCTGCTATTTACCAGCTGAATGACTTTAGGAAATGATGATCATGATGATGGTAAATATAATAATAACAATACTAGCAGCTAACATATATTAACATTTACAATGTTACTATGTAACATTGCACGAATTTACTTATTAAATCCTCATATCATCCCTCTCCATTAGTTAGAATCTCCATTTTATGCATAAGGAAACCACAGCACGTGAAGGTAAGTTAACCAGCCTAACATCACACAGTCACTCATAGACGGCACCAAGATTTGAACCAGATGTTCTGGCTCTAGGGTCCAAGCTTGTCACCAGCAAGCCAGTACCCCCTGGACTCCATGTCCTCATTTCTCCAGGGCTGTTGGCCTGGGAAAACACGGTTGTGAGTGCTTTCTCTGCAAATGATACCAGTAGGAATTAGTACAGTCATGCCTTTGGTAGCCAGTGTGTCGACTGAAGGCATATGACCCCTACCCCAACTCCTGTCCTAATACAGAAAACATAATTTGAAAGCATGCCCTTCTGATGGACGGGCCAGGGTGTCATTCTGATGCATTAAGGAGACTATTATCATCATAACCTTTCAGCGAACTGCCCCGTGGCTGAGATGATTATCTGCTTGCTCAGAGCCGTCACATGTGGCAGTGACAGCCAGTCCATCATAAACAGATCCAATACTGCATGAACGTGAATTTTGTCTTCTTAACCCCTGGATATATTTTTCTCTATTGCCTTGCATGTTCCCAGTGATTATTCTGCCATTCTTTGCAATTTGATTTTTCTCCCTGAAGGATTATGTATTTTTTCTCACTGTGTCCCCAGTGCTAGAACCCAGTAGGATCAACTTTCTGTAGGGTTTGAATTTTTCTTATTTAATGTCAATATTTTTGCATCTGGCAGTTTATTAGACTCACGTTCTAAATTCTGAAGTTTGGATCAATCTTCCTGTTTTCTCATCGGCCAGTTAAGTACACTTTATTGCAACCTTGCACAGGGCCTAAGCCAGCTTCCAGATGATGATTGGTAAGTTGCAGTCTATATTAGTCAGGATGAATGAGGTTATGTTGTTGTAACAAGCATCCCCTACGTCTGACTGACTTATAAAACTACAGGCTGACTTCATGGTTCACTATGTGGGCTGGCTCCATATCTTCTCATCATGAAATTTGGGTTCAGAGAGTAAACACTTCCTTGGATTTCTGGGTTCATGGGAAAGTTCTGAAGGACCTTGCACCAGCATTGGAAAGCGAAGGGGCGCATGTAACTTCTGCTCACATTATGGGCCAGAATTAGTCACTCAGCCTCACTCAAAATGGAGGTGCATAGGAAGTGCAGTCTTGCATTGTGCTGGGAAAGTGGACAGCTGGAAATATCTGTCACGCAGTTCTAATGACTACCACATTATCTTCAAGAAGTCAATCTAGTCTAAACTACAAGAAAGGAATCCATTAAATGAGGCTATAAGAGAAAATGTGATGTGTTCTTTAAACCTCAAAAATGATGCAAGGAGAATGGGGAAAAGAGAATTAACCTTTTTGCACAGACGTTTGGTTCAAAGATCTTTGCATATGGCTTCTTACTGACCTCTCAACAGTCTTGTGAAACAGGTATCATTAACCCCACTTTTCACATCGTAGGAAGCTGGAGAGCTTGGGATTTTTGTAAGGCCAGTTGAGGCAAAGTCATTCTTTCCCCTATTTCTTTCTGATGTGAACAACTGGTCCTGATCTTATCCCAGGGAGTCCAAGTACTATGTGTGGCATGAAAAACGTTCTCAGTAGATGATGATTGAAAGAAGGAGCCATTTGAAGAATTGCTTCCTGATTTAAGAACCAGGTTGGATCCGCCATATTCATTTAAGTTGCCAATAAGTGGTAACGGGTGAAAAAGGGTCCTACCACCAACTGTGGCCAAAGCTCCCCAGAGTGGTGTTTTATCTCTCTTTCTCTCCTCCTTGGGGAAAAAGTTATCATACACAGCTAGAGGGAAAGGGTTACATTTTTGTGCACACCCAAAACAACCCCAAACAATATAGTCTAAGCCCCTTTAAAAAATCTGTCTTTTCCTTATCCTTCTATTCCTTCTTTTTAATATTTTAAATTTCTAGTTTTTCTGTTCTGTGAAATTTTGAAAGAGGGAATATATAGCCTACTTAGTATGTGAATCTGAGATACAAACCCAAAAAGTGCCAGGAAAGAATTTTCTGTTGCAAATCTGAGATGCTGGGTTGTTTTTACTTCTTGAAGTACTTTTGCATGTTACCAAGTAGCAACCCTGTGAATTCTGCAGTACACACATGAACATTTGAGATAATTATTGCAGAAATAATAAAAGCAAGTAAAAAGTGCACTTAGTCTATTAGCAGGACAACTCTCTTTTGAGAGAGATGTACAAACTTAATTATTCAAGGAAGCAGTAACTGGAAATGGAGGCTCTGTTTGCACTCAATGATCATTCCAGAAATATTTTTGAGCTTCTGTTTGTAATAACTATTTCAACTATAATAGTATCTCTTCACTGAGGATCATTGCCCTCATCATTGCTGTAAAGCATTAAGTAGTATCCTATTTAATCCTCATGTAACTGTATGAAACTGTGTGAAACTGGCAAACTTGCTACCTCCATTATCCAGAGGAAGTAACTAGACTTTGAGATGGGAAATAGCTTGTCTAACGTCATGTGGCTGGTAACTCAGTTCTGGCTGGCTTTCAAGGTCAGCCTCTTACCCATTTCACCTCCGTGCAACCATTCCTAGTGCGTGCCAGATACATAGTTGCACAATCATGCACTTTGCAGATCCGAAGGGCTACTAGGCAACAGTTAGACCTACTCCCTAATTGTATGTCAGAGGGAGCTGAGATCCAGAGTTGGGGTAACATCCTAGTTGTATTTTCACTTGATGGCAGGGTTGGTGGTCACATCTAAAAGCCCTGGATCTCAGGAAGTGAAGGTCCTTGGGCTCTCTCTGGATTCAGAGAGACAATTAGAACTCATGTCTGCCATGGCAGAACTGAGTGATCTCAGACACATGTGAGGCTCACATCCCTCATCTATAAAATGGGGACAATTCTGCATGTGTATGTGCATGTGTGTACTTCACACCTAAGTGAGGGTTAAATGAGTTAACGTATAGAAAGCTCACCTCATCAGAGATGTTTTATCATTTATTTTGTGATTATTATTATTATGAAGCCACCATACTCTCTACTATGATGATTTCTTGATACTGTGGTGAGTTACATTTTAGAGATTTTTGTTTGAAGCTACTGAGAGTTAAGAAGAGAGAGGTTGGCCACGGCCAGTGTGGGAAGGAGATGTGGCTGCAGTCGAGGCAATTTTCACCCTGGGATCTCTATGTCTAGGTGAAGAGAGCTCAGGATCAAAGAGGACATTGCCCTTGGACCACCGTGCAGTTAATGAAAGTGGGTTTGTCATTAGCAGGTAAGACCATGAGTAGAAAGCCCTGTCCAATTGGCCTTGAAAAGTTGATACAGTTATTCTACCAGCGTGTCTGCCCCAATCACACTGGGGAAAAGCGCAGCCTCCAAAGTTCTAGGCAGGGAGAAAATCTATCACTGACTGTTCCTTTTCCTATTCCCTGAGGATGCTGACAAACAACCCCAAGTCCCAGGACCCACGGGAGAGAGAACAATAGGGAGGCAAGTGTGTGCAGCCAGGGTCGGGTCTAGCTGGCTCTGCCATGTGCTATAGCAGGGACCACAAGCAAGTCACACCCCTCTCCTGGCTTCTGAACCCGACAAGGCACAGAGCTGACGGAGGGCCTGGGTTCCTGCTTCTGCCATTTGCTGCGGCTTCATCACTTGACTTCTGTGAGGCTGAATCTCCTTGTCTAGGAGGATACTGACAAGGTCAAGGGCCATAGCATAGGTGGAGCTCTGGAACAAAGCCTGGTGATCACTGCTCAAGTAATGGAAATGTTGATCACCGTGATGAAATGTATTTTCTTTTCTTTACGTGACTGTGAGCTCCTTGAGGGCAGGGGCTCTGTTTCTGTCATGTATCTACTTCAGTGCCCAGGACAGTATCTGATAAAGACGAACAGGAGTAACAGTAACCCTGGCTTTGTTGAGCATCTAATCTCTACTAGATCCTGTTCAAAGAGCCTTAAGTACATTAATTTTTTGGATCCTTACATTATCCTTATGACGTGGCTGCTGTCATACACCTATGCCATAGATGAGGAAACTGGGGCACAGAGGAGTTGAGTAACTGACCTGAGGTCACACAGGAATGCTGACATCATAGTGGATGCTCATTAAAAATTGAAGGGATGAATGAGTGGCTAATTCTGACTTCATCTTTTGACCCTTACTGTGGCCCTCTTCAGGCTCCTGTCACTCTTTTCAGGTGCTGTGCAGCTGGGCTGGCCGGATCTGGCCATGGTGATGGGGATGGCGATGAAAATAGCTGTGGGTGCTTCAGGGTGGCCTGCCTGTCATACAAGCGCAGCCCTGGTGAAATTGATGGGAGATTAATAGGAAACAATGGGATAGTGAGAGCACTCAAGCGGCTTTCCACCAGTGAGAGCCTCACATCTAGTGAGGTGCAATTAGCTCTCCAAGCCAGGATGCATAGGCAGGAAATTAAACAGGCTCACGGTGACTTTATTTTTATACCTGGGTCCGCCCTTGGTTCATCAGCCTAGTTAGCGCTTTGGAACCTCCAGCTGACTCTGCACTGCCTGCTAGCTTTAATACACTTCTACCCCGGCTTGCTGCACAGCCCTACTGTTGAACACATGAGGCAGACAGCTGCCCGGAGGCATTCTCCCTAGGAACTCTCGTATCACAACAGAACTCAGCTTCCCACTCTCACTCCATGCTTCTTCCTCCCATCAGCGAGCAACGTAGCAGGTTGCAGACGCCAGCCAGTGTCATAGAAATGTCCTAATAGACACATCTGGGGAGAGTGGGACGGCTCCCATGATACACCAGAAGCTTCCCCATCAGGCCTTCTCCAGATAAACCTATGAAACAGCGCTCTCTGTTCTTAGAAAGATCTATTTGAATCCCAGATCATAGGAACCTAAAGGAAATGACCCTTGTGTTCGTCACAGCTGTCCCAAACTCCAAGACGTTGTGTGAGGATGTATTTTGATTTTTCTCCTTCTAGCAGATGGACTGGCTCTGTTTCCCGGAATGTAATAATTATTTTATTGCCCTGGCTTCTATCCGGGCACACATTCCATTTTCCAATGTAAATAATCATTTCCACCTTTAATAAATTAGATGGAACCTGTCTTGCTCGGAGAATGAACATTTCAATATCTTCAGACACACAATGACACCGTATCAATATTTAAAATCATTTTATGCATGTATTCTGGGTTGTCCAACTTCATTAAGGCCATTCATCAAGCCTGTAGCTAGAGTCTATTCCCATTGGACTTGTAGGCCTGGGGGCCTACCAAACAGAAATTTAAACTAACTTGCCTTTTTAATTCGCATTATTCTCAAATATTCTCTTTTTAAACTCCCTGCCATGACTAAGGCATTTAGACTGGGCCGTGATTCGGTACATGTCAACACTTAACTGACACAGTCCCCATTAGTATGTCAGGATATGTGTGCCCCAGTAAAATACAGTATCCATTCTTCCCTCTTCGTTGATAAATTACCCTCTAGTTCTTTCTTGCACTCCACAATAATTTGAGTTTATTGCTCGATGTTTCTGTTAAATATTTACAAACATTTTAAACTATGTATAAATGAAATCTTCAGTGTTTGGCAAGTCTCCTCTTTTCCCCGACTCCAAAATAATCAATCTATTTATCTATTTTTTATATTCCTGAAGATGCCCCACGTGAACATTGGATGCTGAGACTAAGAATATTCTTGCAAAGAAAATCAGCCCCTCCCCTGGCCATCTCTGTAGATCAGGCCAGATTTGCTTCCCAAGTTGTGCATTATCTAGCTGACTCTGACATCCTGCACTGTGATGCCAATAAACAATTAAGTCCGTGCTGAGGAAATTGCAATAAAACCTTCTGAAACAGGGCACCGACCCAGAGAAGGTCGGAGAGGAGCCTTCCTCCACGACCTCACCTCGCCAGACAAAGCCAGTGAAATGCACTGTCATATTTCAGGAACAACTAGGTGTCCATGAGTGAAGTAGCTCTGTAAGGAAGGAAGGGGTCATTGATTTGCTAGGGCTGCCATAACAAATATCACAGTCTGGGTGGCTTAAACAACAGACCTTTATTTTCCTACAGTTCTGGAGGCTGGAAGTCCAAGATCAAGGTGTTGGCAGTTTGGATCTCCTTGGCTTACAGATGGCCACCTTCTTGTTGTGTCTTTCTGTGGCCTTCCCTCTGTGCACACACTCCCCTGGTGTCTGTTTATGTGTCCAAATTTCCCTTCTTCTAGGGACACCAGTCATATTGAATGAGGGCCCACCCTAAACGCCCCATTTTAACGTCATCATGTCTTTAAAGGCTACGTCTCCAAATATGGTCACATTCTTTGTTGGATAAAAGTCTTCCATGTTGGGCAAAGTCAATTCTTCTTTGGTTCCTCAAAGACAGACCCATCCTCCCTCTCTTGAAGGAGTAAGAAAGCAGCTTCTGTGTTCTCTGAGGTCCTTGGAAGTTCTGCGGCCAGCTTCGCTTCTCTGAGTTCCTGCTTCCTCTGCGGTCAAGTGGGGATAAAGGCCACTTGCATTACAAAGTCGTTATGAGGATTAAATGACCTCACAATGAGAAATTGGCTGGCTGACAGTAGGCGTTCAGTGCATGTCAGCAAGTCTGAATCAAGTGGCATCAGAAAGGCAGCATTTAGACTTGAGGTTAAAAATGCACGATGCTTGGAGAGATGGAGGGGAAAAGTGAAGATATTCCAGGTGTACAGAAGAAGTGAATATTGCCTTTTCTGTGTATCCGCCCCCCCTCCCCCCCCCCCAGTTTGGGGACTTTGCTGGGAAAAGTGTTTAGTGGTTGGATGATTGCATTTTTGAGTTGGTCACATGTGTTCAAAGAAAGTAATAGAGCGTTGTTTGAGTTACTTCCAAAATGAAGTGCTTACATAAAAAAAATAGTTGAAGAGCGCCCATAATATTAAATTGTTCTGCACTGTGTGTGCCCAAACTCTCGATCCTTTCCAAATTCAGTACTTCACAGTTTTAAGAGCCCTTCATTTCAGAATTGAATGGGGTGTTCTGGGCACGTGCACTGTGGGCCACTTTAGACTCCCTCAATTGCACTGATGATGTGAAGAGAGCTCGATTATGTGGAGCACAGCTCTGGTATGCATCTGCCTGCTCTCACCAGCCCCTTCTGAGCTGGAGTCGGACTGGCCTCTGGAACGTCTGTGCCCACGTGGTTAACTCTGGGCTGGACCTGCTCCAGGTACTGACGTTCTCCCTGTACAGCATTCTTGTTCTGCTTTTGAACAGAGGTTGGAGTCTTGGGGACAATGGCATGATTGGGTAAGGGAGTCGGGCTTTACTTTGACTAGACCCGCCATGATAACATCCCCGTGGAGTTGATTTGTCCCTTGTTGGAAGGACAGAGGCTGAGTCATTAAAGTCTTTCCCAGAGCCATTGCAAGTCATGTAGGTAGATGTGTGTGGTCTATTTATGCACAACCACATGGCGTAATAGTCATGCTCAGAGAGATTAAGAAATGTCCCCACAGACAGTAGGGTTCAGCCCTGGGCCTAGAAACCCAGTCTGCCTTTTACTCCAATGTCCATGCCCTCTTCACAGCTGGGAGGCGACGTGGGGAAAGTGCAGTCTTGGGAATTAGCAATGGAGCCAGACTTTGAACCAAGTCTTCTGACCCCCAGTCCGGAGTTTCTTTTACTCACAGGAAATTGGTGCCATTTGCTGAAAAACACTTCCTTGGATTTTACTCCAGTATCAGTGTCAATGTCATTTTTATTTACAAAGAAAAAATAGCTCATAAATATAGACCATGAGTTACTGAAGCAACTTCTGCCAATAGGCAGAGCCACAGGTGGAGATGTGGGGATGGAGGCTTTGGGGTAGCCTGTGGCTGTCCAAGGTGTTGAGACCAGACGACTGCCTACCTCATATCCATTCACCAAGTCTCAGCTTCCCTGACCCCATAAGAATAAAATAATTAGACCCCTGACCTTCTCTCTCAAAGTGCCCTATTTTTCTTTTTTTTTCTTTCTTTTTGAGTTCCAAATATCATGCTATGAAAGTACATGTTCATTTCAGGGACTTTGTTTCATATCTGGAACCTCTACCTGCTCTTCCCTAGAGGGGAGGGTTTGGATCTGTTTGGTCTGAGAACAAGCCCAGGGCTGTCTGGACTATAGTGGAAACTCAACAACTATGATTTGAAGGAATGAATGGGAACTAATCTCTTTCTTCCACTTCTCAGGTGTGGTATAGGGGAATCTGTTCTTGGACCTACAGACCTAAGACTTGAATTAGTCTCACTTTTTTGCCCTTATTTTCTGGATGAACTTGGACCAGTCTCTTGATTTTGGGGCCTCGATTTGCTCATATGTAGAAAGTGGATAATAACAGCCCTTTCCCTTGGTGCTATGGAAATGAAATGATACTCTCTGCAGAGGGTCCAGCAGAGAACCCAGTACATAGTGACTTGTTGATGTGTTTGCTGATTCTGTCAAGGGCTCTCTCCTCCAGGTCTCACTCTTTCCTGGAGTCTCAGTCATTGGGAGAAAAGGAGTTAAGGCAAAGAAAAGCCTTCTTCAGGTGGCTGGTAATGAAGCAATGGCTACCCAAGGGCCTTCGGTGAAATGAACACAGTGACCTTGTTCACTCAGTTGATGCTCCAACCCAATCCCTCACCAAATCCACCCTCCCTCCCTTGGGGTGGCAGCCACTTATAGAACAGCCATCTGTGGACACGGATAAAGACCTAACTCCACTGTCAGGAGACTCAAAATAAAGATGAAATAAAAGTGAGTCAAAACAGGCCTAAGTCAGCATTGATCTCAGCTACATGAGTGCTGGATATGGCAGTTCCAACTATCCAATATAACAGTTCAATTGGTGAGTTTACATGGAAGTATTTATCATTATATGACAAGAACCCAAGCTACTGCTTACCAAAAACTAACTCCACTTTTAAAAAATTGCTCATTCACCTCATTTTGAGTTCCAGGACATGTGTTCTGCCATACTCCCCTTGTCCTCAATTTGCCAGTGGGTCCTACTGTTCCCCAGATTCATTCAAACAGTGAAACCAAGAAACTTCCTCTCTTGCATTGCTTTCCTCCCATGGATTGTGCTCTGTGTCTTTGTTTATGTTCTCGTCTTCATATGGCTTGTTTTCCTCTGCACACACTACCTCTGGAAATCTTGTGCTTTTGTCTTGTTTCTGCTGGTCTAGTAACATGGTGAGCATTGGATGCTGGCCCCCTTCCATGAGCCCAATATCTGAGAGGCCACAAAATCAAGGAAGAAATGAATGGACCCAGACAAGTAGTGTATAATATTACAAGAAATCTCTGGGGAGACAAAAGACAGTTATGATGACCAGAGGATGCCTACTTGTCATTTTTAGCAGGATGTATATAAAAAGGAAAGTTTGAACATTTAATCTTTCCTTTTCTCCACATTACCCTTGGCATGTCTCTGTTAACTTTATGACATCTTTGAGGCCGAAAAAAATAGCGAAGTCAACTCAGTGGTGTTGGGAGTCAGTAAGGAAATATCACCCCTGAGGGCAAGTTTAGGGCGCAAGTAGAGTAAGTTGCCAACATACGTACGAGTTACATTCGGAGAGTGCGTTCATTAAGTTCAATTTGTTCGTAAGTCCAACAAAGGTAGCCTAGGTACACGACTAACACAATCGGCTATATAATACTGTACTGTAACAGGTTTATAGTAATTTTCACACAAGTAATACATAAAAAACAAACACAAAAAATAAGGGAAACCTTTTTAATCTACAGTACAGTACCTTGAAAAGTACACTAGTCCAGTACAACAGCTGGCATACGGGGGCTGGCATCGAGTGAACAGGCAAGAAGAGTTACTGACTGGAGGAGGGAGAGGAGGTGGGAGATGGTAGAGCTGAAGGATCTTCAGCAATAGAAGAAGGAGGGCAAGCTGCAATGTCACTCACGCCTGACATCGATGGCACAGGTTCTGGTTCCTTGCTGGATTCAATTCTATCTACCCCCTCGAAAAATTGATCCAGTGATGTCTGGGTAGTAGTTCTTTTTTTCTTGTCATAGATGACTTGGTAGCACTGGATTGCATTCTGAACGGCTGCTGCAACCTTAGTGTACTGTTGTATGTTCGGGTCCTGTGCCTCAAAAACTAACAGTGCCTCCTCAAATAAAGATAACCCCATTGCCATTTCCTGCATCTCTTTTGTTCTTCAGTTACTTCTTCTTCCTCTTGTCTCTCTTCGTCCTTTCTCTGGGTCTCCAATTCCATCAGGTCTTCATTAGTAAGCTCCTCGTGTTGCACAGCAAGGAGTTCAATGAAGTCATCCTCCTGCAGATCTAGCTCCAGCTTCTCGCTGAGGGTCACTAAGTTGCTGAAGACCACGTTCACATCTTTAAAACTTCACAACTTGAAGGTTTGTATGTAGGGGACTTACTGCACTAGTAGGGAAGGTCAAGAGCCTGGTGACTGAGTGTTTCCATCTCTGCTTCCTTCTATATTGTCAGTGGATGAAGGGAGGGCAAAAACTTCTTTGGGACGAGCCAGGGCATTCTCTAGCTGTGGAGAGCGGGGGCTACTTTTCATTGCGGTGCGTGGGCTTCTCATTGCAGTGGCTTTGCTTGTTGCAGAACACGGGCTCTAGGTGTGCGAGTTTCAGTAGTTGTGGCTCATGGGCTCTAGAGCACAGGCTCAGTAGTCATAGCACACAGGCTTCGTTGCTCCGCAGCATGTGGGATCTTCCCGGACCAGGGCTCAAACGGGTGTCCCCTGTATTGGCAGGTGGATTCTTAACTACTGCGCCACCAGGGAAGTCCCAGCTACTTAAACTCTTGAGGAGGAAGGAAGCAAGGGCACAAGGTGCTCAATGATAATAAAAGAAACCCTAACTCTAACATGCCAGTATATTAGGATTGTGAAGCAGAAACAAGCAGTTACAAAGAGGATAAAATATATAATACTGGGGCTTCCCTGGTGGCGCAGTGGTTGAGAATCTGCCTGCCAATGCCGGGCACACAGGTTCGAGCCCTGGCTGGGAAGATCCCCCATGCCGCGGAGCAACTAGGCCCGTGAGCCACAACTACTGAGCCTGCGCGTCTGGAGCCCGTGCTCCGCAACAAGAGAGGCTGCGACAGTGAGAGGCCCGCACACCGCGATGAAGAGTGGCCCCCACTTGCCGCAACTAGAGAGAGCCCACGCACAGAAACGAAGACCCAACACAGCCAAAAATAAATAAAAAAAAATAAAATTTAAAAAATATATAATACTGGACATAAAGAATGTAGGATGTGGAGTAAAAAGCACAATGAATGTATTTTAAGAATAAATTAGGGAGCTAGGTCAGATTGAAGAATTCACCAAGAAAGAAGCAAGCAGATGTTAAGAGTTGAAATGTATAAAAGAAAAGTTAAAATAAATGGAGGCCAAGAGCACACATGTTGATATAAATATAATAGGCAATCATAGAAGGAGAGAATAAAGAAAGGAAGTATTTGTGAAACAATAATGACAGAATAAAAGAAAAAAGATTCACGTTAAAAGCTCTTATGGACTATCAAACAGAATATATAAGAGAATAATCATTCTTAAACAACATGATTATATGTAATAACAGCAAAGGAAGGGTTAAAGAAAAAAGTCCAGGCAAGCTTGAAGAGAGAAAGAAGAGATCACCAATACAGAAATAACATTCAGGTTAAAATCTCATTTCTCAATAGCAACACTGGAGAAGGGAATGAAGAACAATTTTTGAAGTGTGGAAGAAAAATAACTTTAAATCTATAATTTCATACCTAGTTAAATTATATTTTAGTATCAGGGCATTATAATCATATTCTTAAGGAAGTAAGGCCTCAGAAGGCTTATTATCCAAACACACTCCCTTTGAAAATGTTTTTGGAAGAAGATACCAGTAGGAGGATACTTTGGGAAAAACGGATACTAAGGGTGAGTTGTACAGTTTATCTTGTGTGTGTGTATGTGTATGTGTGTTTAAAGCAGTATCCAAACAGAATCAGCAAGAAAAAATGCTTTACCACTTAATAAACTGTTATAATTCTACGTAACAGCATTATACTAAAAGGTTTGCTGGTGTGGGAAGAGAATAGGGTTAGGGAAAGCGTCCGGTTAACCAGAGAAAGGTGAAAATCACCCCAATATTCTTTATTTTGAGGGAAGACACTGAAATTGGTTCTCTCTGATTTGACCATCATGCTGAAGTCCAGTTTCTAATCCTGGCTTCTCTACTTTATGGCTGTGAAACTTTTGGGAAATTTCTCAGGCTCTCTGATCCTTAATTTCTCATCCTCAACCCTGGATGATAAAATCTGCCATGAAAGGTTATTTGTGAAGTTCTGATGTAGTGTGGCTTCCACGACACTATTGTTGTGGACACTGCACAGATGTTGGCCCAAAGGTAGGAAACCATCATTTCGTCGGTGAATATGTAGCTTACATTTCACCCACTTTTTCTTCCAGACCTTGGCACAAGGCAGCCAACAATAACATATTCTTCTTGTCTTTGGGAACTCAAGAGGCTCAGGGGTGGAAAGAAGTAAGTCAGATCTGAAAATGAAGTTTCTTCCACCTAATCTATAAATGTAATCTTCAAGACTTTGCAAACTGTTGCTTATTTGACCCAATATGCATTGATGGCTCATGAGATCAAGGTTCCTGCAGGGCCATTAATTACTCAGTTTGTTCCCTGGGAGTAAAGCATGGACACTAACACATGTTCATTAGGACAACTTAATTGGAAACAAAAGTCACCATGGATACTGCAAACATGATTTCAAAAGAGTAAAGCATGCTGGTCAGTTTTCATTTGGATTTTGTTTTATTTCATTTTATTTTCAATTCCCCCAAAGGCAAAGCACAGCAGTCTCACGATAAAAAATAATGGCCTGAGAAATGTCCTTCTGTACCATCCCCACGGCTGTGTGAGTTTGCATAACTCAAATGTGTCTGGCGGGACCCATTTCATTCTCTGGCCCTGATGAGAGGGATTTGTGGTCCCTGCACGTGGGTTACTTGGGTCCCCCAAACGGCTACCCTGGGATATCCCAGAAGACGGTCTTCCAGGAACAATGTCTTTCTTTTCTCCTTACTGCACTCATTCAAGTGACAGCATTCCAAAGTTCCCATCCCCTAGTCTAGCTGTTAGACTAGCAAGCCCTAGAAAGAGTCTTTCTTTTTACAGAGAGGATACAGCAGCCTGCCACAGCTATGTGTCTTTCTATTGCTGCTACGTAGCACTGCTCTGGATCCTGGGATGACAAAAGGTTTAAAATGCAATAAAGGACTTCAGTTGGATTGGACATGAAGAGGTGTGTGGCGAGTCTTCCTTTCTTCTTGGCACTTTTTTCTTTATTCTTTGATTAAAGTCTTTTCTCTTACTTACATCCCCCATTAAGATGTCTCAGTGTCATTTAGGGTGTTAATTGAGAGGAGGTTTAAGCTCATCAAAGCGATTATAAGTGATAGTTAAAAATTTCTATATATGGCCTGTGCTGGGATCGGCACGGTGGGGTGCCATTTTTTCTTTTATCCAACTGACATTGGTAATAATAGATGAAATTATTACTAAATCGCAGCTGCAGAGATGATATCATGATTTTTTTGTGTGTGTAATCTTTGATGAAAAATTAATTTTTGAGAGGGATAATTTCAAATGATTTAAATAGTATTATACTGAAGTCCTTGCCGGTAATTAACACCAATCTTGTCAGAAGTGAAACCACTTTTGCAGCTGTTTCTAAAGATACCTACAGTATTTGTAACTTTTCTCTGAGTGAAATTATAGTGTTTGGACTTCATTTTTATTGCACAAGGACCATTAGAAGAAAAAGGCATCTGATAGGAAGCTTTGTTCTTTGAGGCCCGAATCCTGTTTTGTCTTTGAAGCCCCCCGCCCTACCCTTCCCCTGCTAGTTTAATTATCTCTAGACTGTGGACCAGGGCAGGAGTGGGCATTTATTTATTTATTTTTTTATATTATTTTTTAAAATTTTATTGAAATATAGTTCATTTACTATGCTGTGTTAGTTTCTTCTGAATAGCAAAGTGACTCATTTATACCTATATATATTCTTTTTCCTATTCTTTCCTATTACGGTTTATCACAGGATACTGAATATAGTTCCCCGTTATTTTTCTTTTTTAAACACATAAAAGTATAGATACTGTGTGCATACATCTGTTTAGTCCTTAAATATTAGTTATGTAAGGACAGATAATTTAATATGGGCAGGATTTAATTTCCAGAACAGATGGCTGGTCATAAATGTTTCTGTGTCTCCATCAGTGACTTGACTTTCTTCGAAATCCACATTTTTCATCACCGCGGTGAAAAGCATTCTATTGAAAAAGAGCTGAAAATAGATTTTTCTTTGCTACTTTCTTCGTACTTTAAATGACAGAGTGAGGAAGTGAGGTGCGTGTGTGTGTGTGTGTGTGTGTGTGTGTCTGTGTCTGTGTGTCTGTGTGTGTGTGTTTGTCCTATATATAAAGACCTGCGGGAGAGGTTAAAAAAAGAAATGTAGTGAAATTTCAATAGAAAAAAAAGTGAATGAGAATCTGAGAAGACTGCATATTCTTCTGAGTCTTGAGTTTGGCTCTCTTCGTTTTTAACGTGCATGCTGATTTTTTGACAAGATATATGGCACTAGGTTTTCACGGCAATTGCTGTACCTGCCATTTCATAATTTTTCCCCCTCAACTTTTGTGCTGAGACGCGAGGGTGGGCAGGGGGAGGAAGAGAGGGGAGGAAAAGGACTGAGTAAGGGAAAGTGAAGGGCGGAAGGGAAGGGAAGGATGAGAGGTGAAAGATGACATGAGGGCTTCAAAATTTGTTATACTGGGTATCTATCTGTTCATTAAAAATTGGAGCTACAGCCTCAGCTTCTGCTGCGGGTGCAATTTTATCCCACCAGAAAGCAATTGTCACTCCTATACGCTCCCATTAGGAAAAGAAAGAGAAAAGTTAAAAAGGAAAGGTACTTTTGCAATCAGAAAAGCCAGTTTATTTGGTGGACATGTGGTGTGCTTGCCTGTGAGGTTTGCAACACGGAGATGGCATCAGATAAGTTTGCAATATGGAAATGTTATCAGAGAAGATCATCTCATGCTTCAATACGGGACAGTTTCTCTCTCAGCCTCAGGTGGAGGATAATCGGCCGGCACATCTGAAAGCTTGTCAATCACGGTGCCTGCGGTGACCCTGTTTACACCTCTTGCCCATGCAGGAAGTTAGGTCAGGCAAAGAAACCAGGTAGCCATTTTGCAGCCGTGAACTTTACAAATTTAGCTCTTATTTGAAGTTGACTCCTGAGTGCTTTCATGTGCCAAGTGCATGGCAGGCATTAGCTAATTGAATCTTCACAGAAAACTCAGGAGGTGGGAGCCATCCTCATCCTTCTGTGCATAAAGAAAGAGGCTTGGAGAGGTAAGCAAACAGCCTGGAGCCACGTGGCTTCCCAAGTGGCAGAGCTGGGATGCAACCGCGGCCCCTTTTGAAGATACACATGTGTCTGTCCCCTGCTCGCCATGGCTCACTGCTCCCAACTCTCTTCACAAGGTGGGGATGGGATTGTGGTCCCTCATTGTTTCTTCCACGGCTCCTGTAGAGAGGGGAGGGGAGACATGGGAAATGCCAGGGCTCCTCCCTGCTTGCCTGTCCACCTGCCCTAGGAGCATTTCAGGATCTGAGGTTCAAGATCATGATTGAACCTCAGGCTTGGTAGGTCCACTGTTAAATCCCTGGCTCAGCCATAAAAAAAGAACGAAATAATGCCATTTGCAGCATTATTGGACCTAGAGATTGTCACACTCAGTGAAGTAAGTCAGACAAAGACAAGTATCATGTGATATCGCCTCTATGTGGAATCTAAAACAATGGTACAAATGAACTTATTCACAAAACAGAAATAGAGTCACAGATGTGGAAAACAAACTTATGGTCACCAGAGGGGAAAGGAGGGGGAAGGGGTAAATTGGGAGATTGGGACTGACATATACGCACTATTATATATAAAATAGATAACTAACATTAATAGATAATAAGGCCCTACTGTATAGCACAGGGAACTCTACTCAGTACTCTGTAATGGCCTATGTGGGAAAAGAATCTTAAAAAAGAGTAGATATATGTATATGTATTACTGAATCACTTTGCTGTACACCTGAAACTAACACAACATTGTAAATCAACTATACTTCAATAAAGATTAAAAAAAAACAAAACCTGGCACAGGGCTGGGGCCACAGAAGCTGCACAGTGAATTGCGGGAGAGTTGAGTCAATTCTCTTCCCCTCTTAGAACTTCGAGAACACTCAGACTCAGCTTGGATGTCTCATTCTAGAGCCCATGGATTTTTCAATGAGGAACTTAAACTCTTCATACCCTGCGGGACCAGGCTCTAATGCCATCAGCTTCCTGCAGCTGGAGCTCCTTCCTCTGGAAAGTTTGTTCATGTTTATCACAACCCTTACCAGATCTTATTTTAATGACCTGTTTCCAGGTAAGTCTGTCCTACCAGACTAGAAATTCCCCGATGGTAGAGACCACAAACTTATTCACTTATGCATTTACCGCCTGAAGTCATTCATCCAACATATGTTTCCTAAGGACTTATTAGGTATCGGGCATTGTGTCACCAAGGATACAAAGATAGACAAGGCGGTTCCTACCCTCACATGGCTTATAGTCTGGTGGGAGACAGACTAATAACAGATAGCTGAATAAATAAATTTTGTGAATAAATGAAAAAGGAATTAAATGTGATATATCTTAGGGGAGAGATGGGCCAGCTTTCTCTGTAAAGGGCCAGGCGGTAAATATTTTTAGAGTTTCCAGGCCAGAAGACCTTGTAGCCACTACTCAGTAATTCTGCCCCTGTGGCTTCAAAGCAGCCTTGGGCAATATGTGAGCACATGGGAGTGACTATGTTTCAATAAAACTTTATTTACAAAACAAGCCATGGGCTGGGCCCACAGACCGCAGTTTGCTGACCCCTGCCCTAGGGCCTAGGCTTCATAGACTATAAAGACAGAATATACCGAGATGAGTATTATTTCTGAGTCAATGTGTGGGAGCCGCTTAAAAGTTCAGATGTGGTTGGCTGGGGTGGGAGTGCTTAAGATCATCGTGGAACTAAGGGCCGGTGGGCCTGTCTGTTTTTAGTATTTGGAAAGGAAATGACGGTGTGGATTGAGGCAGGGGAGTTTCACCTGGTCATAAGCCTCAGTTCTTTGTTCTCCCCTGGGCTCACGCAGTCCTGAGAAAACTTGCAGAAAGGCTGGTCCACTTGGCAAGGCTGGAAGCCGAGGCAGGCATGGGTAGAGCATGGAGCACTGAGCCAGGCCAGCCAGCAAGCCTGGATCCTGCATATCCATCTGTGATTGCATGTCGTTAGGCTGCAATCAAAATCTGAGGCTCCATCAGGCCCTGGTCTGCCCCTAATGCATCCTTCCTTTCACCAGCACACTGCTGACGGAAGATCCAGTGTCCTGGAATCCTGGAGAAGTTAGCTCTATCCTGACTGTGTGGTCAGAGCTCTCGGCCAAGGGGTCCCAGCTCACCTCTCTGACACTAACCTTCCTCATCCCACATACATGGCCTCACTTTTAGGACTTTGAGGGTTGGACAAAGGGACATTCTGGCTACAATGTGGGACTTGGATAGACCTGGAAAAGGATGACACAGGCGATGAACACACGTGTTCCAGATGCAGAGACAGGTGTCTAGACTGCTCTGGTAGCTGTAGATACTTCTGTTTCCATTTCACAGGTGAGGCTAATGAGGGTCAGAGAGGTGAGACAGAGCACAGCATGCTGTGCCATCCTGGTCTTGTGAGTACAAAGCTAATGCATGTTCAGATCTAGGGTCCCTTCCTCTCCCCTCCAGATGTGAATGACTTAACCATTCTTCAACACTCTGCTGACAGGCCACCTCCTTCTTGAAGCCCTCCCTGATTGCCCGCTCATACACAGACCTCTTCTCACCAGAGTGTCCAAAGGATTTTATCTGTACCTCCCAGGTGTGCTTGTCACCATGCCTCCTGTGTGCCTGGTAAATGTGGTCAAGTCTGTGAGCGCTCAAGAGCAGGGTCCTGCTCAGTCCCTCCCAGCCCCCACCCCAGCACAGCTATTGACACGCAGTGAGTGTGCAGTGCACATGTGGAAGATAAGTGAACAAAAGAAAGGATGGGTTAAATATGAAGACCAAGTAGGGCTTCCCTGGTGGCGCAGTGGTTGAGAGTCTGCCTGCCGATGCAGGGGACACGAGTTCGTGCCCCGGACCGGGAGGATCCCACATGCCGCAGAGTGGCTGGACCCGTGAGCCATGGCCTCCGAGCCTGTGCATCCGGAGCCTGTGCTCTGCAACGGGAGAGGCCACAACGGTGAGAGGCCCACTTACCGCAAAATACAAACAAACAAAAAACCAAGTAGATAATTGTCTCCTAGTCCCCTCTCCCCTCAAAAGAACTGCTGCGCCTTGGAAGAAGAAAGGAAGAACGCTCAGAGCAGTTCTCAGAAAGGAAGTGGGGCTGGAAGGAAGCAAGGACAAACGCAGGTTCAAATCCCAGCTCTGCCATTACCAGCTGTGCCTGTGTGGCCATGGCTGGTCTCCTAACCTCCCCGAATCCTTGTTCCCCGTTTGTCGTGAGGGATCATGCCCATTTTGGACAATTCAATTAAATGATGAAAGAAAGTGGAGGCCTGGCCAGTTTTGATAATTCGTGGTTAGAGTGGGCTGGTCTCAGTAAGCTCCCTGAGAGCAGGCAATGGGTCTGTTTTGTTCATTCTTGTATCCCAGAACTGAGCAGAGTCCCAACATAAAATAGGGCTCAGTAAATACTTGTCCCAAATCAGGGGATTAATGAGCTCCTTGTTTGTACGTCCTGAAATCGCTCCCAGGCAGGGTGAGGCTTGGCTGGTGTGGGTCCTCCCACTGTCCCAGCCAGGCTGTGTGGCCTGATGCAGTCCAGGGTCCCAGAGGCAGCCCTGGGAGAGGGGTGGGCTGGGCTTGGGCAACTCTTACCTCCCCCCAGGGCCTCCCCAGACTGCGGGAATGCTGCTGAGGACCTGGCAGGATCCGGCCAGATCACTGTCTCAGGCTGGCTCCCCAAGGGCAAGAACTCTGCCAAACCCCAGGTCAGACTTGCACACACAGGCTGGCGCCGTCCAGAGCTTCAGCTGGGCCCATCCTCCCCAGGGCTCCCACTGGGCACGGTGTCTGCTTCTTCTTTTGTGGGGCTTTGCACCTCCAAAGGCGCCACGCTGGGAGCGTCTTCCACATCCCTCCCCAGCCCTTCCCTCCCATGTGCATGGAGGTGCTGAGCTGATACAGGCCCCCCTGTGATGGGAGTGGGGCGGGGTCCAGATGGGAGCTGAGCCCATGGAGATCAGGCCCCAAGAGGGTGGATGAATCATTCCAGCCATCACCCCAGCAAGGGCAGTGTGACTCAGGCTGAGCCAACAGTATTGCCGATGGCAAATTGGCAGAGGTCAGAGGTTTGTCACCACTGGACCAGGTCTCCCTCCTCTCTCACTGAGGTACAGGTGGGCCTTGGTCTTGCAATCTGCTTACCACCTTTTGGGCTGGGACAGTACTGGGCAGGCAGCAGGCACTCAGTGAATATTTGCTGAATGATTCTGCAACTGTATTTTGGGCTTGATTTTTAAAGATCATACACATCTGTAGACTTGTCTCAAATAGAACAAGGATTAAATCTGATTGCATCATTTTTCAAATACTACTTGAATTTACAAAGAACCAGCCGAGTGAGAAGTACCCGTATGGGTTTACTAGAGCAGTGTTTGTCAACCTTGGCTCCATTGACATTTGGGGCTGGCTCATCTATTGCTTTTGGCAGCGGGTGGAGGCTCCTGTGCTGTATTGTAAGATGGAGCAGAATTCCTGACCGCGACCCACTAGATGCCAGTAGCATCCTCTTCCCAGTTGTGACAACCAAGAAACGTCCTTTCTCATTGACTTATGTCCCCTGGGGGTCAAAATGGTGAGGAACACTGCTCTGGAGGAATTTTCTGAACTCCTCAGGAAGGATGCATTCATCCTTCAGTCTATATCTCTTTTTAAAAAAATCTGTATTTTATTGAAGTATTATCGACTGACAATGTTGTGTTAATTTCTGCTGTACATCAAAGTGATTCAGTTATACATATATATATATATTATTTTTCCTATTCTTTTCCATTATGTTTTATCACAGTATGTTGAATATACTTCCCTGTGCTATACAGTAGGACCTTGTTTATCTATTCTATGTGTGATAGTTTGCATCTACAGACTCCCAAAGCATCCCCCCCCCACCCTGGGAACTACATCTGTTCTCTATGTCTGTGAGTCTGGTTCTGTTTCATAGATAAGTTAATTTGTGTCATATTTTAGATTCTACATATAAGTGATATTATATGGTATTTGTCTTTCTCTTTCTGACATACTTCACTTAGTGTGATAATCTCTTTGTCCATCTATGTTGCTGCAAATGGCTTTATTTCATTCTTTTTTATGGCTGAGCAGTATTCCATTATATATACGTACCACATCTTCTTTATCCATTCATCTGTTGACCTTCAGCCGTACCTCTTAACTATGCCCTACCCAGTCTCAATCTGGCCTCAGTCCAGGACTGGGTGGGATTCTCAATGGAGCTAGGCGGTCCATCCCTAAAGAGAGACATATAGATTTCCAAGACAGGATACACTCCCCTGGAACACCCACCCCCTCCAGCCATAGTTTCTGCATGTTCTCTGTTTTGTTTCCCTCCTTGCTGCCCTCTCTCAGCTTTACCTGTTGAAGCCCTACTGGTTCAGTAAGGTCAAGCTCCAAGCCCATCTCTTACATTCTGACAGTCCCCAATCCTGATGGAACATCACCTCTTTTCTATTCTCGAGTTGTCTTTAAAATTCCATTTTAGTATTGACTGCTGTCTTTCTGGTATCAGTTCTTATTGAACGTGGGACAAAAATTTTTGAGTTGAGATTAAGTGTATTGTATTCATCAGGGTTATGAGCTAGGGAAGGAAGCTGCTCTGGCTGTAAATCCCTTCTTTCATGATGTGGGTGACCCTGAGAATATTGTTAAGACCCTCTAAGCCTCCATTTACTCATAAGTAGAATGGAAGCTAATAAGAATGAATACCAACTTCATATGTGTTTTTCCACTAAAGAGATAACGTGTAGAGATTGTTTCGTTGATATTAACTATCATTATTTTGTAGCTGCCTGCAGTAGTAGATTATGAGACCCTGGGAGTCAAGAGCTCTATCTTCATCTATTGTGGAGATGGACCCACAATAGATGTCCAATTATATATAAATTATATACAAATATATATAATTATATTCATATATAATTGAACTGAATTATGAATCTTTCTGAGGCTTAAACATATGCTACCATCTCCACAAGCTGTCTGTAAACTGGGATAAAAGGGTCTACCTCATAGAATCACTCAGAATTAGTGAAATGAGGCATATTGTGGTAAGAAGAAATCTAAGGTGGCCCTCAAGATTCCCACCCCACGGTGGACACTTCCTGTGTAGCTTCTTCCATTGAGTGTGTGAGACTCGTGAATAAGACGGGATGTCGCTCTTTTGATTATATCACATTCTATGGTACAAGGGATTTTGCAGATGTCATTGAGATCCCTCACCACTTTTCCTTGAGTTAATCAAAAGAGAGGTATCTTAGGGGGGCCTGACCTGATCAGGTGAGCAGCAGACACTCTTCTGTGGGCCTTGAAGAAAGCAGACACATTATGGACAGTCTTAGGGAGGACTCCTGGGCAAGGATCTGAGAGTGGGGCTCTGTCAGCTGAGCATGGTCCCTGGCTGACAGAAATCAAGAGAGCAAGGACTTTGATGATACAGAGGCAACAGACTGCACTCTTGCAACAACTACATGAACTTGGAAGAGAACCGCAAGCCTCAGATGAGACCTCAGACCACTGACACTTTGATTTCAGCCAGTGAGACCCGAGTGGGGAACTTATTTCCACTGTGCCCAGATTCCTGATCTACAGAAACTGTGAGATCATGAATGGGAGCTGGAAGTCACCATGTTTGCGATAATTCATTAGGCAGCAACAGAAAAGCAATACACATAGAAAAGGCTTACACATGCCCTAGGATAGACTAAGAGCTCAGTGAATGATACTTGTTTTCATTGTCCTTCTTTTCTTTCTCCTCCTGCTTCTTTTTGTAGAAAGTGCAAAGCTTCATCCTCAAACACAGAGGGGCATGAAATACAGCTGTATTTCTCCCTGCAGTATTAGCATGCTAGGGCCACCATAGCAAAGTACAGAGAGTCAGTTTCCTCTGAAGCCTCTCTCCTTGCCTTGTAGACGGCTTTGTTCTCCCTGTGTCCTCGCATGGCTTCCCTCTGTGCCTGTCTGTGCCCAAATACCCTCTTCTTATAAGGACATCATTCATATTGAATTAGGGTCCACCCATATGACCTCATTTAACCTTAATTACCTCTTCAAAGACCCCATTTCCAAATACAGCCACATTCTGAAGTGCTGAGGTTAGGATTTCAACGTATAAAATGTGATGGGACACAGTGTGTAACACCTCCTAAGGCTTGAGATAATTTTTATTTTAAGCAGTGTCATCCCAGGCAGAAAGTCCTTCTCTCTGTCATTCTTTTTCCTCTTTTAGGTCTTGGATAAGCTTCTCAGGTGTCACTTGGTTGCATGTGTTCCACATCAGGTCCCCAATCTTAAGGGGACCTTTCTGTGGTCAGGCTGGGTGCAGGGAGTCAATGAAGCTGACCACGACCTATAATGAAGGTCTAGGCATTCCATGAGGCCATTTATTCTCTGGAGTCCTGGCATTTCCCTGAGGCTCCACATAGAAAAGAGGACCAAGCTGTCTCTAATCTTAGCTTCCACAAACCAATGTGTGGGTGGGTTCCCTTCCTTTGGATTCACCAGTGCCCACACCTTCATCTCCTATTTGCATCTTCCTTCTCTCTTAGGCTGGGGTCAGGAAGCCAAGAGGGGCAAAGTTGTAACTTCTCCAACCCTTCCTGTCTTTATTTATCTATGTCTCATTGTCTCCCTAAGGATTTAGGCTTCTGGAAGACAAAAGCCAGGGAAACACAAGCAGCATATTTTATTTCTGCCTAAACGCTGTCTACCTCTGAAGGAATGAATACAAGAAAAGTCTGGCTCTTCAAAGGAGGTAGGGATGGAGGGGGGAGAACTTCCAAGGGGGAAAAAAAGAGAAAATTTTAGTTCACATTTAAGAAATGTTACCTACGACATAGTACTTAAAGCTCAGACCAGCGTTTCCAGCACAGCTGTCATTTCAAACATTCTGTCCCACTGACTCCAGGAAAGTTCTTTAGATTGCTAGCTGTGTTACTCAATGTTTTGATGGGGCAACAAAGTTAAAGGGCCTGGCACACTTGCAAAATTTAAGACTCAACAGCAAAACCCAATGCTAGAGCTGATGCTTCCATCTTTTTTTTTTTTTTTAACATCTTTATTGGAGTACAATTGATTTCCAATGGTGTGTTACTTTCTGCTGTATAACAAAGTGAATCAGCTATATGTACACATATATCCCCATATCCCATCCCTCTTGCGCCTCCCTCACACACTCCCTATCCCACCCTGCTAGGTGGTCACAAAGCACAGAGTTGATCTCCCTGTGCCATAAGGCTGCTTCCCACTAGCTATCTATTTCACATTTGGTAGTGTATATATATCCATGCCACTCTCTTACTTTGTCCCAGCTTCCCCATGTCCTCAAGTCCATTCTCTATGTCTGCATCTGTATTCCTGTCCTGCCCCTAGGGTTTTTTTTTTTTTTAGATTCCATATATATGTGTTAGCATACAGTATTTTTTTTCTCTTTCTGACTTACTTCCCTCTGTATGATAGTCTCTAGGTCCAACCAACTCACTATAAATAACTCAGTTTTTTCTTTTTTATGGCTGAGTAATATTCCATTATATACATGTGCCACATCTTCTTTATCCATTCATCTGTTGATGGACAGTTAGGTTGCTTCCATGTCCTGGCTATTGTAAATAGAGCTGCAATGAACATTTTGGTACATGACTCTTTTTGAATTATGGTTTTCTCAGGGTATATGCCCAGTAGTGGGATTGCTGGGTCGTATGGTAGTTCTATTTGTAGTTTTTTAAGGAACCTCCATACTATTCTCTGTTACGGCAGTATCAGTTTACACTCCCACCAACAGTGCAAGAGGGATTCCTTTTCTCCATACCCTCTCCAGCATTTATTGTTTGTAGATTTTTTGATGATAGCCATTCTGACTGGTGTGAGGTGATACCTCATTGAAGTTTTGATCTGCATTTCTCTAATGATTAGTGATGTTGAGCATCCTTTCATGTGTTTGTTGGCAATCTGTATATCTTCTTGGGAGAAATGTCTATTTAGATATTCTGCCCATTTTTGGATTGGGTTGTTTGTTTTTTTGATATTAAGCTGCATGACCTGCTTGTATATTTTGGAGATTAATTCTTTATCAGTTGCTTCGTTTGCAAACACTTCTTCCGATTCTGAGGGTTGTCTTTTCATCTTGTTTATGGTTTCCTTTGCTGTGCAAAAGCTATTAAGTTTCATTAGGTCCCATTTGTTTATTTTTGTTTTTATTTCCATTTCTCTAAGAGGTGGGTCAAAAACGATCTTGCTGTGATTTATGTCATAGAGTGTTCTGCCTATATTTTCCTCTAAGAGTTTTATAGTGTCTGGCCTTATATTTAAGTCTTTAATCCATTTTGAGTTTATCTTTGTGGATGGTGTTAGGAAGTGTTCTAACTTCATTCTTTTACATGTATCTTCCAGCAGCCCCACTTATTAAAGAGGCTGTCTTCCCTCCATTGTATATTCTTTCCTCCTTTATGAAAGATGAGGTGACCATATGTGCATGTGTTTATCTCTGGGCCTTCTGTCCTGTTCCATTGATCTATATTTCTGTTTCTGTGCCAGTACCATACTGCCTTGATTACTGTAGCTTTGTAGTATAGTCTGAAGTCAGGGAGCCTCATTCCTCCAGCTCTGTTTTTCTTTCTCTAGATTGCTTTGGCTATTCGGGGTCTTTTGTTTTTCCATAAAACTGTGAAATTATTGTTCTAGTTCTCTGAAAAATGTCAGTGGTAGTTTGATAGGGATTGCTTTGAATCTGTAGATTGCTTTGGGTAGTATAGTCTTTTTCACAATGTTGATTCTTCCAATCCAGCAACATGGTATATCTCTCCATCTGTTTGTATCATTTTTAATTTCTCTTATCAGTGTCTTATAGTTTTCTGCACAGAGGTCTTTTGTCTCCCTAGGTAGGTTTATTCCTAGGTATTTTATTCTTTTTATTGCAATGGTAAATGGAAGTGTTTCCTTAATTTCTCTTTTAGATTTTTCATCATTAGTGTATAAGAATGCAAGAGATTTCTGTGCATTAATTTTGTATCCTGCTACTTTACCAAATTCATTGATTAGCTCTAGTAGTTTTCTAGTAGCGTCTTTAGGATTCTCTATGTATGGTATCATGTCATCTGCAAACAGTGACAGTTTTACATCTTCTTTTCCAATTTGGATTCCTTTCATTTCTTTTTCTTCCCTGATTGCTGTGGCTAAAGCTTCCACAACTATGATGAATAATAGTGGTGAGAGTGGGAAACCTTATCTTGTTCCTGATCTTAGTGGAAATGCTTTCAGTTTTTCATCATTGAGAATGATGTTGGCTGTGGGTTTGTCATATATGGCCTTTATTATGTTGAGGTAAGTTTCCTCTATGCCTGCTTTCTGGAGGGTTTTTCTCAAAAATTGGTGTTGAATTTTGTCGAAAGCTTTTTCTGCATCTATTGAGATGATCATATGGTTTTTAATCCTTCAATTTATTAATATGAATTATCACATTGATTGATTTGTGTATATTGAAGAATCCTTGCATTCCTGGGATAAACCCCACTTGATCATGGTGTATGTTCCTTTTAATGTGCTGTTGGATTCTGTTTGCTAACATTTTTTTGAGGATTTTTTCATCTATGTTCATCAGTGATATTGGCCAATAGTTTTCTTTTCTTGTGACATCTTTGTCTGGTTTTGGTATCAGGGTGATGGTACCTTGTAGAATGAGTTTGGAAGTGTTCCTCCCTCTGCTATATTTTGGAAGAGTTTGAGAAGGATAGGTGTTAGCTCTTCTCTAAATGTGTGTTACAGTTTGCCTGTGAAGCCATCTGATCCTGGGTTTTTGTTTGTTGGAAGATTTTTAATCACAGTTTCAATTTCAGTGCTTGTGATTGGTCTGTTTATATTTCCAATTTCTTCCTGGTTCAGTCTTGGAAGGTTGTGCTTTTCTAAGAATTTGTCCGTTTCTTCCAGGTTGTTCATTTTATTGGCATATAGTTCCTTGTCATAATCTCTCATGATCCTTTGTTTTTCTGCAGTGTCAGTTGTTACTTCTCCTTTTTCATTTCTAATTTTATTGATTTGAGTCTTGTCCCTTTTTTTCTTGATGAATCTGGCTAATGGTTTATCCATTTTGTTTATCTTCTCAAGGAACCAGTTTTTAGTTTTATTGATCTTTGGTATCATTTCCTTCATTTCTTTTTCATTTATTTCTGACCTGATCTTTATGATTTCTTTCCTTCTGCTAACTTTGAGGGTTTTTTTGTTCTTCTTCCTCTAATTGCTTTAGGTGTAAGGTTAGGTTGTTCATTTGAGATATTTCTTGTTTCTTTAGATAGGATTGTATTGCTATAAACTTCCCTTTTAGAACTGCTTTTGCTGTATCCCATAAATTTTGGGTCATTGTGCTTTCATTGTCATTTGTTTCTAGGCATTTTTTGATTTCTTCTATGATTTCTTCAATGATCTCTTGGTTATTTAGTAGTGTATTGTTTAGCGTGTGTGTTTGTATTTTTTACAGATTTTTTCCTGTAATTGATATCTAGTGTCATAGTGTTGTGGTCAGAAAAGATACTTGATACGTTTTCAATTTTCTTAAATTTACCAAGGCTTGATTTGTGATCCAAGGTATGATCTCTCCTGGAGAATGTTCCATGAGCACTTGAGAAGGAAGTGTAATCTGTTTTTGGATGGAATGTCCTATAAATATCAATTAAGTCCACCTTGTTTAATGTATTATTTAAAGCTTGTGTTTCCTTATTTATTTTCATTTTGTATGATCTGTCTATTGGTGAAGGTGGGGTGTTAAAGTCCCCTACTATGATTGTGTTACTGTCGATTTCCCCTTTTATGGCTGTTAGCATTTGCCTTATGTATTGGGTTGCTCCTATGTTGGGTGCATAAATATTTACAGTTGTTATATCTTCTTCTTGGATTGATCCCTTGATCATTATGTAGTGTCCTTCTTTGTCTCCTGTAATAGTCTTTATTTTAAAGCTTATTTTGTCTGATATGAGAATTGCTACTCCATCTTACTTTTGATTTCCATTTGCATGGAATATCTTTTTTCATCCCCTCACTTTCAGTCTGTATGTACCCTTATGTCTGAAGTGGGTCTCTTGTAGACACCATATATACAGGTCTTGTCTTTGTATCCATTCAGCCAGTCTGTGTCTTTTGTTTGGAGAATTTAATGCATTTTCATTTAAGGTAAGTATGCATATGTATTTTTCTATTACCATTTTTAAAATTGTTTTGGGTTTGTTATTGTAGGTCTTTTCGTTCTCTTGTGTTTCCTGCCTAGAGAAGTTCCTTTAGCATTTGTTGTAAAGTTGGTTTGGTGGTGCTGAATTCTCTTATCTTCTGCTTGTCTGTAAAGGTTTTAATTTCTCCATCGAATCTGAATGAGATCCTTGCTCAGTAGAGTAATCTTGATTGTAGGCTTTCCCCTTTCTTCACTTTAAATATGTCCTGCCATATCCTTCTGGCTTGCAGAGTTTCTGCTGAAAGATCAGCTATTAACCTTATGGGGATTCCTTTGTATATTATTTGTTGTTTTTCCCTTGCTGCTTTTAACATTTTTTCTTTGTATTTAATTTTTGATAGTTTGATTAGTATGTGTCTTGGAGTGTTTCTCCTTGGATTTATCCTGTATGGGAGCCTGCACCTCCTGAACTTGATTATCTATTTCCTTTCCCATATTAGGGAAGTTTTCAACTATAATCTCTTCAAATAATTTCTCAGTCCCTTGTTTTTCTCTTCTTCTTCTGGGCCCTCTGTAATTTGAATGTTGGTGCATTTAATACTGTCCCAGAAGTCTCTGAGTCTGTCCTCAGTTCTTTTCCTTCTTTTTTCTTTATTTTGCTCTGCAGTAGTTATTTCCACTATTTTTTCTTCCAGGTGACTTATCTGTTCTGCCTCAGTGATTCTGCTATTGATTCCTTCTAGAGAGTTTTTAATTTCATTTATTGTGTTGTTCATCATTGTTTGTTTGCTCTTTAGCTCTTCTAGGTCCTTGTTAAACGTTTCTTGTATTTTCTCCATTGTCTTTCCAAGATTGTTTATCATCTTTACTATCATTACTCTGAATTCTTTTTCAGGTAGATTGCCTATTTCTGCTTCATTTGTTTGGTCTGGTGGGGTTTTACTTTGCTCCTTCATCTGCTGTGTGTTTCTCTGTCTTCTCATTTTGCTTAACTTACTGTGTTTGGGGTCTCCTTTTCGCAGGCTGCAGGTTCGTAGTTCCTCTTGGTTTTGGTGTCTTCTCCCAGTGAGTAAGGTTGGTTCAGCGGGTTGTGTAGGCTTCCTGGTGGATGGGACAAATGCCCTGTGTTCTGATTTATCAGCCTGGATCTTTTCTTTCTGGTGGGCAGGACTGCATCCTGGGGTGTGTTTTGGGGTGTCTGTGAACTTAGTATGATTTTAAACAGCTTTTCTGCTAATGGGTGGGGTTGTGCTCTTGTCTTGCTAGTTGTTTGGCAGGGGATGTCCAGCACTGGAGCTTGCTGGTCGTTGAGTGGAACTGGGTCTTAGTGTGGATACGGAGATCTCTGGGAGAGCTCTCACTGATTGATAATATGTGGGGCTGGGAGGTCTCTGGTGGACCAATGTCCTGAACTTGGCTCTCACCCCTCAGAGGCTCAGGCCTTACACCCAGCTGAAGCACCAAGACCCTGTCAGCCACATGACTGCTAGTGTTGGAGCATCTACTGCCGAGGAGAGGGGTGGCTGTGGTTCACTGGGGGACAAGGACACTCCCGTCTTTATTGACTCTTGAGCTTCATCTTCATCATTGACTTGTCTGATAGAGCTTCCATCTCCTTTATTGACTGAAGTTGGATCATCCTAGATCCTCACATCAATGGCCATCAGATCGGTCGAATGTGGACACTGGATCCAACTGAGCCAATCTACACCTTCTTTTGAAATTTTTTACAAAATAAATTTATTTATTTTATTTATTTTTGGCTGCATTGGGTCTTCATTGCTGCATGTGGGCTTTCTCTAGTTGCGGCGAGTGGGGGTTACTGTTCGTCGTGGTGAGCGGACTTCTCATTGTGGTGGTTTCTCTTGTTGTGGAGCATGGGCCCTAGGCACCTGGATTTCAGTAGTTGTAGCATGTGGGCTCAGTAGTTGTGGCTCACAGGCTCTAGAGCACAGGATCAGTAATTGTGGCACATGCGCTTAGTTGCTCCGTGACATGTGGGATCTTCCCAGGCTAGGGATCGAACCCATGTCCCCTGCATTGGCAGGCAGATTCTTAACCACTGTGCCACCAGGGAAGTCCTGAAAATTTTTAAAGCTGGAGTTGTGTGGATGAATGTGGAGTTGGAAAGTGGGAGATGGAGAGAAAAGGGAAGATCTCTGATCTCTAAACTGTGAGGATCGGAGCCCAGGATTTGCTGGCGGCCACAGAAACAGAGACAGAGAGCTTGAAAACATGATGCCAACTTGCTGAGAGCATCAGAGGTGGAGAGAGAATTCTGATGGCATTCTCATCCTTGATTCTGCTTGTACCCTGGACACCCTACATTTGAGGATGTGAGTCATACATCCCCTGTTTTACCTAAGCTTGTCTTGCTTGTGTTTCTGTTGCTTGTAAACAAAGTCAGTCTTGACACAGGAAGAATTATGTCTCAGATCAAGGTAGTATAAGTCAGGTAAAGAGTATTACTCTAAGTGCCCCACCTCAGACAGACTTGGCTTCAAACTGGCTGCCCTGAAGCTCCATTTATCATCTGTGTGATCGTGGGCAAGATACTCAACCTCTCTAAGCCTTAGTTTTCACATTTCCAGAATGGAGAAATTGGGATGATAAAAGCCCTTTTGAATCTGAAGGGTATGGATTGGCATTTATTTCCCCTTTCCCCATAATCAGCGTTCAGAAACTTTGCCTTAAAGTCAGTTTGTTAAGCCCATACTGCATATTTATTTCTGCCTATTTTTGAAATTCTTCCTTCCATAAGCATATATTGCAGACATCCTATTGCAATGCCTCTTTCCCTTGACTAAGGCGTGTGTTCCAGGGATTAGGGTATGGGTTAGGGTAACGTGTGTTCCGTGTGTGAGCATGTGATGCAAGACAGAACAATCAGTATTCTTCCAAGGATTTTTTACCCTAGAGGAGAAGAGTTCTTGTCTTTTGGGTCTTGAAGCAGCCATTTTCCCTGACACATGAAGAAAGTCTGTACTTAATCGGAGAGAAGGGTGCTGAGAAGTAGCAAAGAAGAGAGAAGGACTGTAAGAGAGAAAGAGTTGGATGACATGTAATATTGATGTGACTGAATCCAGCTTCATCCTGAACCAATAACATACTAAGTATATACAGTTTCATCCACAAGCTACTTTATATTGGGCTTTTGTCACTTGTACCTTAAAAAAATCTGATATTAGGGCTTCCCTGGTGGCGCAGTGGTTGAGAGTCCACCTACTGATGCAGGGGACACGGGTTCATGCCCTGGTCCGGGAAGATCCCACATGCTGTGGAGCGGCTAGGCCCGTGAGCTATGGCCTCTGAGCCTGCGCGTCCGGAGCCTGTGCTCCGCAATGGGAGAGCCAGCAACAGTGAGAGGCCTGCGTACCGCAAAAAAAAAAAAAAAAAATCTGATATTAGGTGACCAGATGTTCTTATTTGCCTAGAAGAGTCTTGTTTTTAAGCCTGTTATTGTGATGTAATTATTAATATCATCTCATTTAACTCTCTAAGTTATCCTGGTGAGATGATAAATCCCCTGTTACTTAACTGGTGCCCATGTGCCAATATAAGAGTTCAAAGGGCAAAGAGAACCATAGATTCCGAGAAAAGTTAAGGTAAAAGAAAACCAGAGGAACCAAAGGATTTATTGTAGAGAGGTGAGCTGCTCTTTCCCCAGTACTTGGAAGGGAGCAGGAGATGGGAAGACAGGTTGTAGGGAGGGTAGCATGTGGGGAAACCATGACAGTGGAATGATTCCAAGGATGATTGATCCACAGCAGTCCTCTTGGTTCCTTGCCCTTAAGGGATTCTTGGAATGGAAGGCTTTCCCCTCTGCCATTTCCTGATGTTGGCTCAATGTCCTGTCCCTTCCTGGGAATTCTAAGTCCAGGAGAACCCCAAAACACTGTCCCTCAGGAATAACCAGGGTGCTTATCACACGTAGTGTTCACCTTCTAGTCAGATATGGCCAGTGCTGGCTGAGTTTCTAAAGAAGTGCAGCAAAGGACATCCATAAGCACCCTCCTCTTTCAAAGCATTTTCTATTCATTACCTATCTCACAGGGAAAGGTGTGGGTGTCATTTGCAAGAACACTATTTTCATTGTGGGCTTTGCTCTGCACCTTCCAATTCATCTGCCTTCCCTCTTGGCCTGGGTCAAGGTGACATTTTTATTCCGCCCAGTGGCATAACAAACTTTGAACAAGAATGATAAATACCAGAATCAAATTGGAAGTAAAAGGATCCAGAAGATGCTACCTCTTGAGCATAATGGAACACGGATGGTGCCTGAAGTGTTCTTTGTAAAGTTCTGAAGAAAGCAAAGATGCTCCGGGGACATATGCAGCCTACAGTACTCCACAGAGACTGGAGCCCAGAATTAAGAGGGGATGCCAATTTGAAGAATTTGGAATAAAGAATTACTCAGAAATAGAAACTGTTTTGGCAGAGTTGAAATGTTATATCAGTACAGAACGACTTCAAGTTAATGGGCAGAATTCAGTTTTGTTCATATGCAGGCTCCAGCTTGGGAAGGGAGTCAGGTGGAAGGGCTATATGAGGCTTTGAAAGACACTGGACTTCCTGAGAAATCTTCCTTCCCCTAACTTAGAATTTGGAGATGAGCTTGACCGAAACCCTATGTGTAAAACACAAGTGTGTATGAGTTCAGACACGCAGTGACTGGTAGAGACAATTTTGGCAACATCTAGGTCTATGGAACATTGCTTGAGGCGATGTGTAGACCAAATTATTTCCTGGCCTGCATCACAATGTCATGGTGCTTGGAATCTGGTAAGCCTGCTTACCTTGCCAGGAAGTGCACGGTGCCCGTGTAAGTGTGGAATAGCAGTGACAATCTTGTATCTGAATCCTGCGTCTGTGTTTGCCTTTCTCTCTCTCCTTATCTATGTCATCTGATAATGTCTACACACCCAGACACATACAGAGCCCCAGCCTGGTTCAACAGGCACTCACTGGGGACCCACTCTCTGTGGAACTTTGTGCTAAGCTCTGGTGCTTCAGTGAGGAAGATGCCCTGGTTCTTCCCTCTGTATGTTTACCATATCTTTAATGCTAAATAAAAGAGTGAAAATATTATCACATTTGAAGAGCCCACCAGCATTTGCAAGACACTTTCACATCAAACAATCCTGTGAAGATGAAAAGATCTGTTCTTCCCATTATACAAATGGGAAACACAATTCAGAAAGGCCAAGCGACAAGTTCAAGGTCACCCAGCCATGCTGAATCCACATCTCCACCTCTTGCCTCTTCTTAAGTCACTTTTAACCATCTCACCTTTCTGTTGGACATTTTAAATTCCAGTAGGAAGACAATCCTAAGAGTGGATATGAAGATGAAAATTTGTTTTAAAAAGTAAGCCCTTTCAGTGCTTTGTACCATGAAAATTCATATGGACACAAAAGGATGCAGGAGTCTCCTTGCCTTGTGATTTAATATTGTGACTTTAGACCCTGGGAAATATTTTATTTTGAATTCTTTCTTCTTTAAGTATTCTGGGACCATTTAAAGAGTCTATAGCCTGGTTTAGTCCTCCCTTCCTTCCTCCCTTCCCCCCTTCCTTCCTTCCTTCCCCCCTTCCTTCCTTCCTTCCTTCCTTCCTTTCTTCCTTGCTTCCTTCATTCCAATGGGTTCTAATAATACAAGCCTTGACTGGCTGCTGAGATGTACAGAAGAGACCCATCCTCCCAAATCTGGTGGGCACTGAAGCTGTCTGGTGGGCTCTATAGCTCCCCCAGTGATCGGGCCACACTCTTCTTGAAGCCCTCTGCTCCTCCTCTGTTTTCCCCATGCCATTCCTTAGACCTTTCCTGCAATGACCTGAATGCCTTAAGCTGGCTACACCTTCCAGGATCAAGCCCCAGCTCCTTCTTCAGCTCCCTCCTCTGAGAACACTCTCTCTATCCCTCTCCTTCCTATTGCCGCAGCTCCCTCAGCCCCTTACCTGAGTCAGAGCCTGTAGGTGGGGTCTAGCGCCAGCATCTCTCTCTCTCTCTCTCCCTCTCTCACACACACACACACACACACACACACACACACACACTCTACTGATTACTTAAGAGGTTGATTGACAAGGTACTACATGTAACTGGTCCAGAATTCAAAATGCATAAAAGTAAGATGAATAGTAAACTGTACTTGTTTTCCACTCTCTCCCAGCTATTTGTTTTCTTTTTACAGAGAAACTCCCAGTTTCTTGTGTGTCCTTCCAGAGACACATATACCCATTTAGCCATACAAGTAGACACATATATACACATAGAAGTGTATGTGTGTGTGTGTGTGTGTGTGTGTATATATATATATATATATCTGATGTGTACATATATGTGTATACATATATATCTGATATACATTTATATACATATATCTGTATAGTTACATATGTATATAAACGCAGTATACATGTATAGATATACACACATGTGCACATACATATCCATATATGCATACACTGGCACATGTATGTGTATATACACATGTAGGCATACGTATATGCGCACACACGCGCGCACACACACACACACACACACACACCTATACAGCCATAAAGGCAGGTGGGTTTTTTTAGCCCAATGCTAGCACAGGGTGCACATTGTTCTCCATCTTGCTTTTGTTACTGAGCCATCCATCTTTGAGAGCATTCTCATCAGTAGGTATAAAGTTGCCCCATTTAACAGTTATAGAATGTTCCATTGGCTGACTACACTAAGGCTTATTTAACTAGAATCCTCTTGTTGGATATTAGTTTATTTCCAATCTCATGGAGACGATGATTATGACAACTCTTTAGTTAATCCTGTTGTCCACTCAAATTTAAGAACTTCTTGCACACCATGTAATGCCAACATCTTCATTCGCCTTTCTGAGTTTCCCCCCCATGATCCACCCCCTCCAATGACTGACTCCTACTGTCATCAAGCCTCACCATAGATGTTGCATCTAAACCCTCACTTTCCTCATCTTTAGAATAGGGACGATGTAGTGCCCACGCTTGGTGGTGGTTGGGAGGACTAGATGGGTTCATGTCAGCAGGAATCCTAGAACAGGCTCTTCAGGCAGTAAGAAGTAGGCAGGTGCCAGCCACTTCCCCCGTTGCCATTCTTATTAAGGAAATTCTCGACGTCTAGGATGCTGAAGAGCTGGACACCATTATTCCCCACTCCCTAGAGGTACTGAGACAACTACAATTCTCTTGGGAAATAATCAGTTGACCTGTATGAATTGGGGAGGTGGTGGGTGAACTGATCTCTCCTACTTTTTGATATGAAAGTTATTTGTGGGCGGGGACCTCAGGACTTGGAAGCAGAGTTTCTGTATTGACACAACTACTGAAACTACTGCTCCAAGATTCAGGAGGGATGGAATTCAGGAAGAAAAGCTGCCACTGCAGTTTCCTCCCTTTAGAGGCCAGATGACGGAAGCCACAGCTTCCTTCTTTCTAAAGGGGAGAGAGCTCAGAGATGCCAACTCTACAGTACACAGGCTTCCCTGAGCCTCATACTCCCAAGTTTCCGGAGGGGGAGCTGTGAATTTCTGGGATCCTATTCAGAGCTTTCGCAATGTGCTCAGAGCTGATATTAAATGTTTTATATCATATTGGCCATGATACAGCCACACTTACCTCTGATTCTAAAACAGCTCAGAATTTCATTAGGCCTTTCCTCACTTCCTGATGCACCCTTCTCCCCAACTCTCTTTACAAATTAGGAAAGAAGCTGTATGTTACAATTTCTGAAACACTAGAGGTGTGTGTTCTCCATCGCTCTTTCTTACCAGTGTGTGCATTCCATATATACATTTTCTCTAGGAAATCAGATATTACACATTTTATATTAAAAAAGAGACTCTTCTAAAACACAGGGTGATGCTTTGACCATTCTACATATTGTAAGGTATAAACACTAAGCCCAGGTATCCAGATGTTATAAGATACCCATTGGATATAACATTTTTTTTTTGCAGTACGTGGGCCTCCCACTGTTGTGGCCTCTCCTGTTGTGGAGCACAGGCTTCGGATGCGCAGGCTCAGCGGCCATGGCTCACGGGCCCAGCCACTCCACGGCATGTGGGATCCTCCTGGACCGGGGCACAAACCCGTGTCCCCTGCATCAGCAGGCGGACTCCCAACCACTGCGCCACCAGGGAAGCCCCGGATATAACTTTTATTTGCCATCAAAGGCTGCTATGTCAAAACACAGAACCAAATCCCATGGCAAACTTTGCTTTGCTTTAATCAGATAAGCATGAATCCTATAGGCTACCCCCAACCTCTAGTTCTGGGGAGAGGGTTTATTGTCTTGAGACTTTCTCCTTTCTGGAGAGATCCAGACTGTCAGTCGGCTCCCAGGGAAGAGAAGAGTCTCCTCCTGTGTTTCCATCTTTCACTCTCTCTTCCACGCAGCAGGGTACAGGCACTCAGCCAAAGAGGCTAACACTAACCAATGGTTATTCTATACAAGGGCGCCAGCCCTTCTGCTGGGTGATGGAGATACGAAGATGAGAAGGACCCAGGCCCCACACAGGAGCTCACAGGCATGCCAGGGAGATGGACAGGTACACAGACTGAGGAAATAATGGGCTGCCTTATGGGGAAATTTTAAATAACGGAATGATAGAAGAAAGCTTCCTAGGAGTCTGGTGCTGAGACTGAGGTGTGATGGATAAGTAGGTGTTTCCTAGACAGACAAGAAGGGAAGAATAAAAGGACAGCGTGTTCTAAGGCATGGAGATGTGGGAGACAACAGTGGGTCTGGTGAAAACAAGTTCAGTATCTCCGGACCATAGGATGCAGTTGGGGATGGTGGTGGTGATTGCATTTCCTCTTGTAGCAACTGGTCCCTTCTCAATGCAAGAGCACGAAGGAGCATCACTTCCCAGCTGGCCAGGACAGCAACATCACTGGCTTCTCATACCTGCACAGGGTCTCTGAAAGCTGTTGGTTCACCTCCTTTAATTGTACTTTATTGGTTTGGTCCTTGGCTAGTCCCTCAACTCTCATGTTAGGAATATGCAGCCTCCTCTTTGCTTTATCTGCCTTATGCTTCCTTAATCTATTTTCCCAACCATAATAAGTTCTCTAAAACAGGACCTTCAATGGATCCTAAGTGTCAACAGCAGTATATCCCAAAGTGTAGTTTTGTATCAGAATCATGTGGGGTGAGGGAGTCTTTAGTAAAAAAGCAGTTTATTTACCCTCATCCCAGACCTACAGGACCAGAATTCTAAGATGGGACTTAGTGCTTGCATTAAAGACACACACACACACACACAGAAAATATTGATTGACTGAGCTGAGTGATTGATTGAAAGGGTAATATGCATACTTGGTACAAAAATTTAAAAAGCACAAAAATGGTATGAACAACAACAAATAATTCTTTTTTATCCCATTCATTTTTTTTTTTACTCCAAGAAATACCATATTTGTCATACTATATACAACCATAGAGTTATGAACATTTTTAACACAATGGCAACACAGAATACTCTTATTCATCTTGCCTTTGGTACCTAGTCATCTATCTTTGAGGCTATTTTCATCAGTATATAAAATTTGCCCCATTTTAACAGCTGTAGTGTGTTTCATTTATGGGTATAAAATCATTTAACCAATATCCTTTTGCTGGACTTTTGTTTGTTTCTAACCCTGTAAAGACAACATTTATAACAAACTTCTTAGGTAGTTCTGACGCCTACTTCATACTGTATAAAGTCAAAATCCTTAACTTGGCTTCTCCATAACGATGACTCCAAAGGTGGGCTTGTGACTGGTAATAGCCAATCAGAGTACTTCATCCCTCTCCATCCACCTGATTGGCCTAGAGATGGGCACATGATACAACTCCTATTTCAGGAAAAGATAATCTGATTGGCACATTTAAAGTCAGGTTTACCTCTGGGCCAATCAACTGTGGTCAGGAGGTTCTGTTCACTTGATTAAAACAAGGATGCCAGAGGACTCTTTCCTGTGGGTGTTGGGAATGGGAAAGCTCTCAGCCAAAGGGGGTTTGTTCTGAGCTGACTTGACCTACCCTAAAAATTGCATTTATGAGCTCAGTTCAGCATTTTAATTTCAGAAGGGAAAGTCTTTTGCATAGTCATGGGTCTTTACCAGGCTGTTAGAATTGAAAAAGTCTTCAGAAATTGTTAGTCCAATCACCTCATTCATCAAATGAGAAAACAAAGGCCTAGCACAAGGAAGGGGGTTGTGTGATGCCTGTCAGTGAGTTAGTGGCAATATGGTACTGGGAGCCAGGTTTCCTGACTCCAGCCCAGGCGCTCTTTCCATTATCTACATGCTTCCTCTCTCTACCTTAATTTTGTGGTTTCCTAAAAGGGAGGCAAACGAGGGAGCATTAACTTGAAACGTAAGGAGAATGTCTTAGCCTTCAATCCATTATTGAGTGAGGCAGCTCTGCTGGACCCAGCTGCATGATAACGTGCTCTTCTTGGACTTGGCCTTGGCTTATTGGTTGGTGCTCCATCATCCAGAGCCTGGTTCCCAGATGTTTTCATTGCAGACTCTGCCCACTATGGTGCACTGGCGCCATGCCATCTCTTGTGTACTTGCCAAAATGGTTTTATAAAACCATTAAAAGAACCCTTTCCCAAGGAGAGTGGTGTAGGCTGTGAATTCCTGAAGGTTTACCTGTCTAGGGTAGAGGTTTGACCACAAGTGGGAACTCCACATGAAAACCTGCAAAGGGGCAGTCATCAAAGGGAGACCCAGTCTATGCTGTCTTGCCCGTAAAACCTGTCCTTCACATACTATCACCGCCACCACTGTGACCACAACCACCCTGACGATTACAACTGCAGCAACAAAATGGGGGGAAAAGGTGGTAATGCAGAAAGAGTAGTATCCATCTAACCCTGCCTGGGTGTTGCATGACTGGGTGTTGTGAAATGACACTATTTCAGTGGTGTCTCCAGTGCTCAAAGAACATGGAGAGAATAGTCAATGACCTTGCCTCCTTTGGAGTCATCCATGGTAAAGGTAACTGTCTTCCTCAGAATTGAAGGCCTGCAGAAACAGAGAGGACACTGCCGTCTTTTTGATGGAAAAAATTGATCAAATGCCTAGGATGAGAAGCATAATTGGTTTGAACGTAAAGAAAAGTCAGGCAATGCATCCTGGCTATGTTCATGCTGAATCTGGAATATGTGATTATAAATAATGCTTCTCCTTTATTGAGAATAAAGATGATTACCATATTTAATGTGTAATACTTGTTTTATTCTGGCTTTCCTGCACATCTTCATAATCAGCGCCCTTCTGCTAAGGTGACCTGAATTAGTCAAACTAACATACTTCCTCCAGGAACCTGACTTTTAATAGTCCATCTCTTTCAATAATGTGTTTCTTATGTTTAGCAACTGACTTTGAAAAAAATCCTCTGATCTGTAGTGTTTGCTGCTTTCTCCGGTGTAAATACTTCCATCGTAGCCAATTGCAAGCCACCAATGTGGTGTCACTGAGCAGTAAGTTGGGAAGAGATGGGTAGTGACACAGCATTAGATACAATAGACACAAATAACCTTGAGGGCATAGATAATAGTAAAATACAGTAGTTAGAAAGTATGAAGTCTGAAGTATTTATTATCTACGTCTTTAATATCATTTATTTAAATGTAAGTTTATGTCATTTAATTTTTAATAATATCTGTGTTTAACAACTGGATCATACAATTTCTGAGACTTTGACCTCTGGCTCATGAGCCACTGTGAGCTGGGTCACAGCGCACCTCAGTTTCTTCATCTGTGAAGTGAGGGTAGTATTGCCATGTGGAGTGAGTGGGTGATGAGATAAGGCACATGGAACTCTTGGAAGGGAGCCTGGTCTTAGAAAGTGCTCAGTAAATGTCACCAGTATCCTCCTTTACAGATGCAGTCACACAGCTCCCAGGGCCATGCCAGTCTCGTGGTTTTGTTTGCTGATCTGAGTCCAGGGCTCTTTCTGTGGCAGCATTTCTGGCTGGCTCCTTAAGCCTCACGTTTGGGATCTTTGCAGAGGCAGTATGGCATGGAGGAAAGACAACAGACATTCAATTCAGGCACTGCTGCATTTGAAAACTGGTCTTGAGCAATTTCCTTTAGCTCACTGAGCCTTGGTTTTCCCATCTGTAAAATGGGTTTGGGTAAAAATTGAGGAGAAATAAACAAGTAATGTGTATAATGCACCTTGCACATAGTAAGTGTTCAATAAATGTTGAGTCTTCCCCTCTGGCCTCCAAACTAGTTGCCAGCCATTCAACAGCTAAGATTCCCTCCTGTGAGGGCTAGTTAAACTGTGGCCATGGATATACCAGTTTAGGGACGCAGGCCTACGCTACAGTGTCTTAAACAGAACCCTGTATAGCACAGAGACACAGTTATCGACTCTGAGCTGAACATGTAAGCCCCATGATATTAGCACAATGAAAGAACTTTCTTCCACTGCTGCCCTTTTTTATATGTATACATGTCTCTCCCTACTTGATTAACTGAATTGTTCTACTCACATACCAATTCTTTGATATACTTAATGTTTTCAACTAACTGCACCTTGTGGTCTCATGGCAGTCTCCACTTGAAACATTTGGCACCAGTCCTCCTATTTCATTTATACTAATGAAGGGAGTAGTCTGTGCATGAGAATCAGTTAGAAACCATAACTTAGCTTATTAATAAATACCAGACTGGTACATGAAATTGTATTGGTTGGCCTTCATTAGGTAGCAGAGCTGTAGCAGGGGGAGATGCTTGTACATTTCTCTTGTAAACTCTCATTGCTCCTTTCTTTTTTGTTTTTCCTGCTTTTTGCTACTCAGAGAAACCAACGTGTCTTGAGATTTTGATATTCCCTAATCTGATACCATTGAAAGCACTTTATTTATTTTTTGGTCCCAGCCTTTTATTTATTTTATTTTTTTAAATTTTACTGAAGTATAGTTGATTTGCAATGTTGTATTAATATCTTCTGTACAGGAAAGTGACTCAGATATATATATATTCTTTTTCATATTCTTTCCCATTATCATTTGTCACAGGATATTAGGTCAGTCCCCCAAGGCAATAGAAATAAAAACAAAAATAAAGAAATGGAACCTCGTCAAACTGACAAGCTTTTGCACAGCAAAGGAAACCATAAACAAAACAAAAAGACAACCTTTAGAATGGGAGAAAATATTTGCAAACTATGCAACCAACAAGGGATTAATTTGCAAAATATACAAACAGCTCATATAACTCAATAAAAAATAAACAAACAACCCAATTGAAAAATGGGCAGAAGACCTAAATAGATATTTCTCAAGGAAGATACACAGATGGCCAATAGGCACATGAAAAGCACTTTATTCTTTAAATGCATTTCCTCCCTCCCTCCCTCCCTCCTTTTCTCCCTTTCTTCCTCCTTCTGGTCCTCCCTTTCTCCCTCTCATTCTCCCTTCCTTCCTTCCTCCACTTAGCCAAGGGACAGAGATACAGAGATGAATGGACTCCTATTTTTCATCTGGAGGAGATGGTGGTCTGTAGTGATGCCTCTTGGCTCACTATACTCTCACCAGCCTGGATTTCCAATGGCAAGACATCCCTGCCTTAAATTCCCTCCTATCTCCTGGGAACTCTCTGTCCCTAGACCTGTACCAGGCTGGCCTGTCTCATCTTCCAGGTGTCAGGTAAAAGTCTTCTCGTCATGGAGGCCTTCCCTGATGATCCCAGTTAAATCAGCTCCCTCCTGGCATCCTGTTCTCTGTCATCACCCTCTTCCTTTCCTTCCCATCTGCTACACCAATCTGAAATCACTGTGTTCATTCAGCAGTTTTCCTTTTTATTGTCTCTCTCTCCTGCTAGAACACCAGCTCCAGGAGGCAAAGGGCCTTGTCAGTCTTCCTTATTGATGCTTCCAAAGGTGTTTTTACCAAGCAGGTGCTCAGTAACTGTTTCATAAATGAATGGCTCAGATGTTGGGACAGATACACAGGATTCACCCAGTGTATTAGTTGCCAGTACTGTCATAACAAAATAGCACAGGCTGGGTGAACTAAACAACAGAAATGTGTGTCTTTGCAATCTGGGAAGCTAGAAGTCCAAGAACAAGGTGTTGGCAGGGTTGGTTTCTATTGAGGCCTCTCTCCTGGGCTTGTAGACGGCTGTCTTGTACCTGCATCTGTGTCCTAATCTCCTCTTAAAAGGACACCAGTCCTATTGCATTAGGGTCCACCCATATGACCTAATTTAACCTTAATTACCCCTTTAAAAGCCCTATCTCCAAATACAATCACATTCTGAGGTACTGGGGGTTAGGGCTTCAACCTATGAATTTGGGGGAGATGGGGGCAATTTAACCCATAGCACCCAGAAAACTGCAACAGTGATGGGATTGAACTGTTCAGTTACCTGAAAATGAGCCATATCCCTTTTAGTTTTTTTTAAAAATTTACATATAGTTGACTAACAATATTATATTCGCTTTAGGTGTACAACATAGCGATTAGATATTTTTACAGATTATACACCTCCATATAAAGTTATTATAAAATGTTATTTATAGTCCCTGTGTTGTACATTATAACTTTGAATCTTATTTATTTTATATCTAGTAGTTTGTGCCTCTTAATCCCCTTCCTCTATCTTGCCCCTCCCCCACCCCTTTCCCCACTGGTAACCACTAGTTTGTTCTCTCTGAGTCTGTTTCTGTTTGGTTACATTTGTTTGTTTGTCTTGTATTTCAGGTTCCACATATAAGTGAGAACGTACAGTATTTGTCTTTCTCTGAGGCTTATGCCTTTGAAGACCCAGCCACTCTGGCTGGATTCCTTCGACGTCATTCTTCCACTCTGTCTTATCTCTCTGTGTCATGGAAAACATGACACATCTCAACACTCTGCTCACACTATTCCCTTTACCATCAGCCATGTCTCTGTCTGGGCAACTTCTACTTATTTTCCTAGATTCAGCTTAGTTGTTGATCCAGGGCTGGGTCTCAGGTCATCCTTCTACACTTAGAATCACATTGTTGCCCTCCATCCTATCACAATGCAGTGTGATAGGGGTTTTCTGATCTAATTTCCCTACAGAATAGGAGTTCTTTAAAGTCACCAGCTGCACCTTTCATTTCTGCATTTCCCTGAGTTACTTGGTAGCCATCCATTCAATAAGAGTTCACTCTGTGGACAACTGAAATTGAAGTTAGTTCCGAATCTGACTTTTGTCTTCAGGCGTATCAGTCAGAGTTCTGCAGAGAAACAATACCACCAGAATATATATGTAGATAGACAGATAGATATAGAATACCATCCACATTACTGAGGGCATTCTGCATCATTCAAAGTCCAGCAATTTATACGTTAAACTCATCCAAAAAACACCTTTAGAGAAACATCCAAAATAACATTTGACCAAATATCTGGGCACTGCAATCCAGCCAAGTTGAAACACAGATTTAACCATCACACTAAGAAAGACATTTTCTTTACCTCATGTTTGTAAATGACCAACTGATGTGGATGACCTTACTGGTGTGAGGTAAGGTACTCCACCACGAAGCTGCCTGGAGAGTCAACTAGGTTTACCCAAACCACAAAGCATCCCCACTGGTGGGAGGTGCAATTTGTAAATAGCTTTGCCTGCTGTTTCCTTTTTTGTGGATAAGCTGAAGGGTTTAGTCTCTGGGTACCCATCTGGCATCCTTTCCAAGAACTAAATTTGCTTACACTTTCAGATAAAGCCTGTGAGACATTTCAGCTTCACTTGCCCTGTCTACCTCTCCCTCTCGCCTAAGTGCACTGTTAAATAATGGATTTGTGAAATGAATATGAGGCTCTGATGGTGGAGGCCAGTCAGGAAATATGTGCGCAGCTGGAAGTGTGAGACAAAGCATCAAGCAGACCTACCTCTGGTTTGGGTTGGTTTGTTTGGGTTATTTCTCCTCCCTCCCCTTGCCCTACTCTGTCCCTTGACTGTGGGGTTGGTTGGGATTGGATTGAAGACACCAGAAAACCCACTTGAGTCGTTTGCCCTTCCCAGTGCCCATGGCCACAGACAGCGCAGAGGAGTGAATGCTGCAGATGTTCTTGGGACCCAAATGCCTTTTCTTGAGAAGTAGGGGAGAGAAAATACAAGTATGTGAATTGATTAAACACCATCCACAAAAAGACACCAATGCACCACTGCAGAGTATTCCAAGCCCTTGTCAGAGCATGTAACCTCATGCTCTTGCCTTCCCAATCCTTTTCAAAATCTTGGTATGAGAAATGATAATGGGAAGACCCTGGGTAGATGTATTTCTTTTCAACATCTAATTTTGTCCTAGAGGGGAGACACAGAGTAGGTGTGGCATTGTCAATCAAAATCCCTTCTCACCTTCCTCCTTAGTGATAAAACCCTGATTTTATTTGGGGTAACCATGGACCCAGATGAACACACTAATAAATAAATAGCAGTCAGCCTTGCCTTTCCTGGTTTCATTTGTGGTGGGAAGGGGTCGTGTTACACAGTTCTGACCAATGGACCACAAGCAGATGCCACTGCATGTGGCTTTTGTGACTATTTCTTAATGTAGATTGACTCAACTAGCACATGCCCCCTTTGTACTTGTATTTCTTCCTTTTTCCCATTGGGAAAGTGACATGCTACCCTCAAACAGTAAGCTGTCTCACGAATGCACATATATGCACATTATAACACACATGCATTTATATGTACAAGCACACGTCCATGAATCACATCAATATACCCTCATTCATGTGTGTGCACACACATGCACACATAAGCCTACACATATGTACACATGCACACAAACATTCCATAGCTACTGATGCATGCAATGCACATGTGTTAAACACATTTGCTTGCCTAAATACATGTATATGTAGTGATATTCCTCTTTATCTGCCTTATTCAAATGTATATTCCTTCATGTGTGAATATGCACATGGAGGTGAACTCACACTTACGCCATCTTTGCACACACACAGGCTGAATGAAAGGAGAAGTGGTTGAGGACCACAGGGAACATGAAGTAGTATCTGAAGAATGATGTGGGCTTCATCCTTGGGGAATTATAGTTCACCGACTCCAGTGCAAAACTGCTAGGTGCTGAGTGGTGTTTGATCAGGATTTGGTTCCCAAGGAATTTACAATTTTCATGGGGAGGGAAAAAACACACACCTACATGATCATTTGGAAAACCAATGTGAAGAATGTCACAAAGCCATCAATAACATTCACCATGCTGGCAAAGGAAGGTTGGGGTTTCCTGTGCCAGCATCCTCTCAGAGGTCAGGGATGAAAACCATGTTCACTGACCAAGGCTTCCATGTACAGTTGTGTAGGTTGTTTACTGTTCAAGGAGCACCAACCAACATCAAGCCTGTTCTCTGTTCTTCAAACCATTCACTTGCCCTGAGACTGCACCCTTCAAGAAGAGAGGGTGTTTTTCTGAGTTTTACCAAGAAGCCCTGTGGGTGGTGGACACACAGGCACTGACCATGTCTGTGACACCACATCCAGGTCCCTGTGTACAAGCAGGTGCTTAGATCTCAGAAGAACACCATTTGGTTCTGAGCAGCTTTCCTAGGTGATTCCTTGGCTGGTGGTCAGCTTGGCCTCTGTACTTGCACTCACAGGCCACGAGGTTTATATGGTGCATTGAATTAAATGAAAAGAATGGGGCGGACAATGCCCACAAAACTACCTTTAAGCAGCACAGAGAAATTGATTAAAATATGCATTCTCGGGGGCTTCCCTGGTGGCACAGTTGTTGGGGGTCCGTCTGCCAATGCAGGGGATGCGGGTTTGTGCCCCGGTCCGGGAAGATCCCACATGCCGCGGAGCGGCTGGGCCCGTGAGCCATGGCCGCTGAGCCTGCGCGTCCGGAGCCTGTGCTCTGCAACGGGAGAGGCCACAACAGTGAGAGGCCCACGTACCGCAAAAAAAAAAAAAAAAAAAGCATTCTCCTAATATAGTGGCTGGTCCCAGTCTGGAAATTAATTAGTGCTAATAGTACACAATCAAAACTGCTTTTGGAAATCTTCTTAGAACATTAACTAAAATGTTCATCTTTTTAATGCATTTGCCTGAACCACTGGGACTAAAACTTCTCTTGTTCCATGCAAATGTGAAGACGAGGAATGAAGCAAGAAAGAGAGATAGAGAGAAGGAAGGAAGGAGGGAAGGAAGGAAGGAAGGAAGAGAGAGAGATAGAAAGAAAGAAAGAGAGAGAGAGAAAGAAAAGAAAGAAAGAAAGAAAAAGAAAGAGAAAGAAAGAAAAAGAAAGAAAAGAAAAAGAAAAGAAGAGAAAGAAAGAAAGAAAGAAAGAAAGGGAAAGAAGCATATTCAGCCCATTTCAAGCTTGGCTGTTTTGCCTTTCTAGCTGATCTGAGCCAGGTTTGAGGGCCAGGGAAGATGGCTCTGTTAGCCCCTGAGATGGATGGGGTGTCCTGGGAATGAACACAGTGATCTCTGCATTTTGAGCCCGGGACTGCAGAAGGCGAGACTAGGGGGGGAAAAAGAGAGCAAACTGAAGGGTTAGCTGAGGATCCTCTGGGTGCCGTCCCGGTGTGAGGGTGCCAGGGAGAGAGTTTCCGGCAGCATGAACTCTTCCATGCAATGAACAAAGTTGTCCGTTTCAGCAGTTTCCAAATAGTAGGGGTTTTGTAGCATCATGCCTCTCAGTAACAAGCTGTCTGCCTGTGTAATGAGTCTTTAACTCACGATTGTCCACCCCCACCACGGCCACCACAGGGTTAAGGAGATTTGGAAGCTCCAGCCCCCAGAGTACAAGTCCTGGTGGTCCTTACCCTCGTCCTATTGCTCAGTCATTGATTTACTGAGCCATTATTTGCCTAATCCCTGCTCACTAGCTACCGGGTGATGCTGCTCCCACAGAGCTCAGAGTTTGATGTGGGAGACAGACACACAGATAGGGAAGGACAGTGAGTCAGTGTCATAGAGCTATGCCCAAGATGGTGCCCAGAAGGGGGACACGGAACCCAGTAGGGGGTGGGGTTTGGAGAGTTTTGTGGGGGAGGGGTTGACTGAATGAAGGATAAGGGCAGGAGCCGGAGTGTGAGTGTGTGTGTGTGTGTGTGTGTGTGTGTGTGTGTGTGTGCATGGAGTGTGATGCTGGGGAACCTGGGTAGAGGCAGGAATGGAGAAGTGGCGTGGGCAGTTGGCAGCATGGCTCAGAGGAGATGGATGGAAACCCAATATTATACAGGAGGAAGGGAAGGTGCGTTACTACCCTGGAAATGTACTGGTCCAATCTAGGAGATTTTATGTTGTTCGGCAAGATTGCCAGGAGTCATCATCAAAATCAAGAGGAAAAATCTACATTGGTGAAGACTGTAAAACCCTCAAAGGATTTACTCAAATCCTCTTTTTTGAAGGTGTTTACCCAAATGTTCTCTTTCCTATGATTGGGAATGGGCTTCTCAGCCTTAACACTGCGTTCAGGGCCAGACAGGTCTTTGTTGTTGGATGACGGTTCAGTGCATTGCAGGATGTTTAGCAGCATCCCTGGCCTCGACCCACTAGATGCCGGTTGTGTTGAACAAACTTTCTTCAGACCTTGTCAAATGTCCCCTGGAAGCAAGGATGAGAGCCACTGGAGAGAGGAGGAAGCCAGATCGATGGTGTCACCAAATCGAAGGGACCACATATGTTGATTAGCCCCGACCTTTGGATCCTAAAAGTTGCAACTAATTTCAGCAGCTGTACTTCTCTGATTGTCTTTTGACAGTTTCACCTTATTTCAGTTTTGGATTTGTGTATGTTTTATCTGCAGAACTGGAATGGAATGTTCAAGTATATTGTGCTCTTTCTACCAGTATAATTTAAAACCACGCTGTCAGTACTTGCTGGTAATACAAGTCCAAGAGAGATTTTCATTAAAATGGGACCATCTATCTTATATTATTTTCTCTGTTCAGGAGAGTTCATTGACAAATTTTAATTTCTTTGCTCTCATTTTAAAATAAACTGTGATAAGAATAACACTAACATTTTAATAAAACAAACAATCAGTTTCTTTTATAGTTTATTATTCTCTGGCATTAAGGGACAGGCGTTATGGGGGCACATGGGGCTGGGTGACATTAGTCTGAATTCAGGCCCCAGATCTTCCAAGCTTGAGCTGTGAGACCACAGACAAGTCTGTGATCTTCGATTTCTTCTTCTGTATAACGGGAACTTTATCTGTTCTCTTGGATTGTTGGAAAATCCAAATAAAATCAGGGCTTCCTGAACCTTTGAAGACTGAAAAAAAAAAGCTAAATATAAAGGATTATTATAATTGTAATTATTATCATCTATTGAAAGAGAAAATGAAATAAAACAGGAATCAGGGAATATTAACCTTAGACGTGCCACTTTGATTGTTTCAGCTCAGGTATGTTACTTAGGGTCTCTAAAATTCTGTTTCTTCATCTGTAAAACTCAAGAGTAGCATTCACAGCATGAGATTTTGAAGATTATAGACAAAAAGTGTGTACAAAATGCTGAGCACGGTGTGAGGGAGAGTACAAACTCAAGAAAGAGTAACTTTATTGTTACCACCACAGCTATTATTTCATCACTCTTGTTAATTTTGCAAACACACTTAGGCCAAATACATATTTAAAAAAGAGATATGGCTGTTTTTTTTGTTTTTTTTTTTACCAAAAGCTGTCTTTTGGCATTTAAGCATGAAAAGGGGTAATATAGAAATGCAATCTCATTTTACTTGCACAATTGCAACAATGTATCTTCTGGGCAATGCCTTTAAAAGATGCTGTTACAAAATCATCAGGCATGTGCCAGGCTGCCCTTGGCCAATCACTTGTAATGGAACCTCATATTTGAACCTCATGAGATCAAATCCACTTTATAGAACTGTAATTTTATTTAATTAATTAATTTATTTAAATTTATTTATTTTTGGCTGCCTTGGGTCTTGGTTGCTGTGCGTGGGCTTTCTCTAGCTGTGAGAGCGGGAGCTAAGCTTCGTTGCAGTGCTTGGGCTTCTCATTGTGGTGGCTTCTCTTTGCTGCGGAGCACAGATTGTAGATGCGTGGGCTTCAGTAGTTGTGGCTCGCAGGCTCTAGAGCACAGGCTCAGTATTTGATGTGCACGGGCTTAGTTGCTCTGCGGCATGTGGGATCTTCCCAGACCAGGGCTCAAACTGGTGTCCCCTGTATTGACAGGTGGATTCTTAACCACTGTGCCACCAGGGAAGTCCCGGAACTGTAATTTTATTAGTGCCATTTTATAGATGAGGAAATGGTGGTCAGGAGCTGCAAGGAGGCAAAGGCTTTATTTTCTCCTATGTCTTATCTTCATCTCTATATCAGCACCCAGCCTGTAGCAGGCACCCAATAAATACCGTGGCCAACTCAGTGGATGGATGAATAAACGGAGAAGTTCAGTGCGTCCCCAAGATGGTCCCAAGTGGAGAAGCAGAGATTCCCAACCAGATGGCCAGTTATGTCTCCAGGTCTATGGGACACGGATGCATCCCCTGTCAGGGACAGCTGCCCTAGAAATACATTCCTGTAGCACCTTATCTGTTCCTTTCTTTTTTTTTTTTTTTTTGGTACGCGGGCCTCTCATTGTTGTGGCCTCTCCCGTTGTGGAGCACAGGCTCCGGATGCGCAGGCTCAGTGGCCACGGATCACAGGCCCAGCTGCTCCATGGCATGTGGGATCTTCCCAGACTGGGGCTCGAACCCACGTTCCCTGCATTGGCAGGCAGACTCTCAACCACTGCGCCACCAGGGAGGCCCTATCTGTTCCTTTCTTAAAGCACGTTTGCACCTTGCCTTGGGTCAGCCTCCTATCTGCCCACCTTTCTCTGTTCTATCAAACTGCAAGTTCCTCTCAGAAAGGTCCATGTGTCTGAGTCACACCTGTGGTCCGGCCCTCACGTTGCCTGATGAATGTTAATAAAATGCCTGATAGCTTTAAGAGACATTGTTTTAACGCATCCTCACCAGATTACTTAACAATTACATAAACACCTCCATTCATGTAGCACCTAACAGATCCCAGGCGTGGTACAGGCATTTTCTTATTTCCTCGTCACTGCGAATCCATGAAGTAGGTATCCTTCTTCTTCTTTTTCCTTCTTATCATCATCATCCTTGTTTCATGGAGAGAAAAAGAAAGATCAAAGAGGTGAAATAAGAGTAAGAGTGAGTCTTCAAAGTAGCTCCCCTGGGCAGTGACCCCATGCACCGCCCCCTCCCTTCTCCATCCTCTCTTCTGGGGTGTCCAGACTCTCCTGGTTTCCTCCCCCAAATCCTGGACCCCCAGAGCTCTGGCTCCCAGTGGAGACAAAAACGAGGCAGGTCTTTCTCGTGGCTGGTGCTGCGGTCACTGCTGCTGCTGGGGGTGCCTCAGGGCTGCTCTAGATATTCTGTGGAGGGAACTCTTGGGTCAGTTTGGCTATTGTGACATTTTTTGAATCATGAGAAGGTTATGAGCTCAAAAAAATAAAAACAAACACCCCTCAAGTGTTTATCAGATGCTACAGAGAGGAGAAGGGTGCTTTTCACTGACGTCCACACACATTTCCTAGTCACTGGTCTTGGATATTGCTGGTGGCCTTGTCTCTCACCACCCCTCCCCGCCAAGGTTGCAATCCAGTAGGTCCTGACTTCCCTGGGTCTGCATGAGTCACACCCAGCTTATCCCCTCCTGTCTCCCTGCAAGGTGCCCCAGCGTGACCTCAGAGGAGGCAGCCATCTCTCTTTTGTCTCCCAGGCCCTCCTTCCTCCCCGCACAAGTCTCACCTTCCTGGGAGTTGGACCCACGACCTCCACTTAGGGGCTTTGCATAGAGGGAGGTGGGTCGGAAGCTTAGCTCCACCCACTCGTCTACAGCTGGACAGAGTGGGTCTTGTTTGTGACCGCTTCTGTCCTTCGTTGGGAAAATGGGAGAGATGGGGCAGAGGAAAGAGATGGGATGCTCCAACCACAGATCCACTGTCTCAAAGGGAGACTGAGTCTTGGCGGGCTGCAGGGGCTGGACCCTTACAGTGTCAGCATCTTACCTTCTATCTCACTGACAACACTCCCCTCTCCCCACCTCCCTCCCTGCCCTCATCGGCTCCTCTCCTCCATGATGTCTCTGACACACATCTGCACTCACACCATCACGCCAGCTCGCAGAAAAACGCCCAAGGAGGCTCCCATGACCCTCCCTGAACTGGCCCAGCCTCATTTCACGCAACAACTCCTGCGATAGAGTCAACTCCAGGCACCCGGAGCTTCCCTGCCCCCAAGCCCACCCCTGCCACACACACAGGACCCTGCAGCTGCCTCCAGCCCAGCACAAGCCAGGGCTCCCGCTTCTCCTTTTTCTCCATTAAACTGGGACCCTCCTGCGGGCAGGGGCTGCTCTCAGCCACCTCCGATTTCTTGGTGCCCCCGCCCAGATGAGGTTTTGACCCAGAGTAGACACTCTATAAAGCTTCTCTCCCCCATGAAAGATTTAGCATAGTGCCTCTGGAAAGAATGATGGGACTTGCAAAAAACTGACAGGATTATTACTGGAATTCATTTATTAAAAAAAAGGAAAACTTCATATATTTTATTACCCCAAACCCTGCATTCCAAGACATTTTTTATGCCAAACCTGACAAATGGATAGCTTTCTCCAGATTTTTTTTTTCCTTTTAATTATTTGCATTCATTTTCTGTTTCAAAGGCATTTTAACACTGGGCACCCAGCTGATGGCTAAAACTGACATTATTAATGGGAATATTGGAAAAATTAAAATCAGAACCTTTAATGTAAATTGAATGAAATGCTCAACCATCCAGACAAATTGAACAGCTGATTATTCGTTCTGTACGCACAGGTGGAGGTGAATGATTTGAGAGTCCGTGGAGGTGGGTAGTAGACAGGAAGTGAAGTAGGAAGCAGGAAACCCAAGTCCCAAACTAAGATGCTGTGTGAACTTGGGCCAATCTCCTGACCTCTCTGAGTCTCTTCATCTAGATGCTAAAGGGGGATGGATGAGATAAGGCGTTCTTAATCTGAATCCATGCGTGCTTTCTAGCCCTTCAGAGAGAGCTGTGAAACCCTGGACTGATGTGCAAAAGTGTTCTGCATATGCATTTTTCTCAATAGAACGTTGACAGCTTTCATCAGATGTTCAGAGATCTGTGGCTCAAAGACATTTAGGAACCCCTAAACTAGGTAATTTCTAAGCTTCATTTATTTATTTATTCATTCATCCAAGGAACAAACAATTATGAGCACCCAGTAGGCATTCTGGAGGCCCCAGAGAGCAGCAGTGAATACGAAAAACTTTCTGCTCTCAGAATGCTTCCCGGTTGGACCGTGAATGTATGCGGGCTGAGAATGCTGTCCTGAGTCCTTCCTGCAATGAGCTTGGAAGGCGAACACCACCTCTCAGCTTTGTAGCTTTGATCAGGTGAGGCAGATCCAGGCAGAGCTGGGCCTCATGGGTCCACTGGAGGAGACCAAAGAGCCATGTGGGAAAGAATGTCCTGGAAGAGAGGAGCCCTCAGACAAGGCAGCTGCCCCGGCCCTGAGGTAGCTTCCAGGGAGAGAGAGGAAGGAGACAGTGGATGCAGTGTAGGAGGAGCCCCAGAAACTTGGGATGCGCTTTGATGGGGACCAAGTTAGCCCAGTCCAGGGGACAGTCAGAGAGATATGCTGGTGGCCTTTGGAACACTGAATGACCTGGTTTTAGCCTCATTTCAGAATACACTGGGCAACTCAGGTCACACATTTACACTTAGTTGGCTCAGAAGCCAACACTGAGTCTGCAGGGTCCACTTAAGTTGCCCTGCCTGCCCCTTATGATGGCAGGATGTGTTATTGAAGTGGGTCCCGCTGCTCGCCACTTACGAAATCAAGGTAATAAATGTTGATCGAAAGGAAACTTGCCTTTAATCAGAATGCCGGCAATCTGGAGTGCCCTTCCTGCTAAAAGCTTTTTCCTGCCTAAAGCAGCTTAGGGATGGGCCTGTCCGGGGGTGGGCCAGGAGGGGGTCACTTTCTCTAAGGGTGGCGGGAGCACATTGTGTCCCAGAGGGGTCCAAGGCAAGGAGCCTCAGGGGTGAGCCAAGCTGAGATGGAATACTCCGTCCTGGAGCGGGAATCCAGGGACGCCCCACATAAAGAGCTGCCAGACAAGACACAGTGCTGCTGGTTAAATGTCAAGTTCAGATTAACAAGTGAATAATTTTTTAGGATAAGTATATCTACAGTACGGCATGGGACATCCTTATCCTAAAACAGAAATTGGTTGTTTATTTGAAATTGAAATTTAACTGGGCATCCTGTATTTTTATTTCCTAAATCTGGCAACACATCAGCTCATCTGGGGGAAGCACAGGAGGAAGGAAATGGGAAGACCAGCAGGGATGCCGGGATGCCCGAGGTTTGTTTCTATTGGCTATTGTTTTGGGGTTGTATAAGTGGACTGGATTGATTTAAAGGCAAATGAAACCATTTAGGTTCCCATGTGGACAAAGAATATCACTGCAAACAAAGAATATTGTGGCCACAGAGCCCTTAGCCACCGCAGCTGCCCCGACTGTGCACCCTGAGGGGACTCAGGATGGAGAGAAGTAGAAAACTGGCCCTAGATAGCCAAGGTGCATATCAAAGGAATGGTTTTAATAAGCCCAGACTCTTGCATCTTCCCATACATAGAAAAGTGGTAAATTCATTAATTTGACATGTCTGGTTTTCTTCAATTAACAATAATCTTTTGGGCTTCCCTGGTGGCGCAGTGGTTGAGAGTCCGCCTGCTGATACAGGGGACACGGGTTCGTGCCCTGATCCGGGAAGATCCCACATGCCGCGGAGTGGCTGGGACCGTGAGCCATGGCCGCTGAGCCTGCGTGTCTGGAGCCTGTGCTCCGCAACGGAAGAGGCCACAACAGTGAGAGGCCCGTGTACCGCAAAAAAACAAACAAAAAACAATAATCTTTTGAATACCTGTTTTTTGTTGCAAAAACTCCTATATATCCTGGTCCCTCCCTTGCCTCTTCAGAGCAGTCCCTCAGAGCCAACTGAGAGGCCTCCTCCTGGGCTTAAGTGCTCCAAAAGTCCGCCGAATAAAACATAACTCTCAGCTTTCAGGTGGTGCAATTTTTTTTTTTCAGTAAACACCAAAATAATAAAATTTAGAAAAAAATGTGATAGTAATAGGTCATATTTTTGAGCTCTACGTGGCTGGTCTGCTCCTAGGTGTTTGACATCTATCGATTCATTTAATTCCCAGGATCTTCTGAGGGAGTGCCTGTTGTGCTCTCTTACAGGTGGAGAAGCAGAGACCCGGAGGAGTTTGGGAACCTGCCCCATTGCAGGGGTGTCAAGGTGCAGAGCTGCACATCATGCCCTCTGACCACCTCCTTTCTACCAGCACTCTACTCTGAGAATTGGTCCTGGTTCATATCTGTCCCAGGAAATTCCTCTTGGTATGAGTGACCATCTTTCCTTAGATCATCTAAGGCAGAGGTCAGCTGATTTTTCTGCTCGGGGCCAGATAGCAAGCCTGGGGTCCCTAAGGGTCTCTGTCAGACTCCTCACATCTCCTGTTACCAGCATTAAATGAGGGAGCATGTCTATACATATTTTTAATTTTACTTTCAAATTAAATCTTTTACATTATAATGAAAAGATATAGTCAGAGTCAGTTGTAAAAAATGGCTGCCAAAAACCCCACAATTCAATCCCCAAATTTATTTTTTATTTAGTTTTTAGAATTAATTTATATTGGAGTATAAGTGTGTTAATTTTTACTGTACAGCAAAGTGAATCAGCTATACACATACATATCTCCAATCATTTTTAGATGTCCACTCTTGCCACTTTTATTCAACATAGTTTTGGAAGTCCTAGCCATGGCAATGAGAGAAGAAAACGAAATACATGGCTTAGCACAGGCAACTGTGCTCAGTATTATGTAACAACCTAAATGGGAAGAGAATATGAGAAAGAATAGATATATGTACATGTATAACGGAATCACTGTGCACCTGAAACTATCACAACATTGTTATTCAACTATACTCCAATATAAAATAAAAAGTTAAAAGAAAAGAAATACCTGGCTATGTTTCTGTAAAACTTTATTTACAAAAAACGGTCTGTTGACCTCGGATCTAAGGGCATTCGGCGCCACCCAAATGAAGCTGATCAGTTAAGAAAGCCAGACAATAACAAGAAAGCAATGCTGAGTCCCGTATTGGCTAGAATGGTTCCCAGCACACAGGAGGCTCCCAGGACTAAGGGTTCCTTATTAATTTGCTGAAAAAGCTTTCACTTAAAACACAAGAAACAATGGCAAGAATTCCCTGCCTCTGCAGGGACGAGCATGTGTAAATTGCTGGATGAGCCACAACTCAGAGGCCCCCAGATCAGAACTTCAGCCTGGACCCCAGCATTCCTTGGTCATGCTTCCTTGAGAATTTATTTAATCTCTCTAAGCTTCAGATTGCTCATGTGCAAATTGAAGCTAGAAATACTTATGTCTTATTTCTTAGAATATGTGCGGGTTGATGGTTTTGCGTTACTGATATTATTGTCACGTGGTTCTCACTTTACCTTGAAGACCCTCCCAGATTCCCTCTCCCCTCCTTTGCTCCTCTCCCAGGTAGCACGCACTCCCCCGGAATACAGAGACTGTGCCTCCTTTAACTGGCTTCCAATTTAAAGGAGCAGAATTCCTCAGTTCCTGCTGCCAGATCTCATTTGCTAAGCAATCATTTTGCTAACTGGGATTCAAACAATGCAGGAAGAAACACTTGAAAACAGATTTAATTGGTGTTGAAAATAAGAAGTCTGTGCGTTGGGGTGGGGAATCAGAGCATTATTAATTTTGCTGCCATAATGACCATTGTAGAATTGGCTGGTTATTTTCCCATTAGGACATAATGACATCCATTGTTGGCGGCTCTGTGTTTGATTATAAGATAATGACAATAATTTATTGTTTGCTGCTCTTTACCTTGAGACAAGGTAACCACAAGTTTAAAAGAAGATGTATAAGAAGCAAATTACATGTTGCTAAATATGAAACAGCACCTCACTTGTCCTGGTTTATGACAATAAAAACAACAATTTTAGATAGAACATATATTTAGTAGGTTTTCTCCCTAAGAGAGACAGAGACACTGATCATTGCATAATTACTACAAAGGAAAATCCTGCTAAATTGTTAGGTTTAGAGACTGTATGAAACTGTATTTTTGAACTGCAGAAAGCAAAGGGACCCTCTTTGAACCTCTTGCTTGCTATCTGAACCAGTACTTCTGATTATAGAACTGGAAGCCGTCCCAAAGATCACCAGGGCAGGGGCTTACAAGCACTCTTTACAAATGTAGCACCTATTTACAAATGCAATCGTTCATGGATGGGCCATAGACAAAACAGATCTAGTTCTCAGAAGAGAACCTTTTTCATTGGGTCTACTTTGCCTCTGGTCAGCTGTCATCTCCTCCAGCCTGGATAGGTTGCTTCTGATTTGTTCTGGTCAGCTGGCTCATGAGCTTGCCTACCTGGGGTCTTTTCTTCACCAAGGGCCAAATGAATCTTTTAACCCTCAATCAAATCCATTGCTTGTCTGGAAGAGAGTTTGGTGGTTTCTTACAAAACTAAATGTACCAAAAAGGATAGCGGTGGATGGGTGGGGAGTGATAAATTAGGAGTTTGAGATTAACATATACACACTAGTATATATAAAATAGGTAAGCAACAGGGACGGGTATAGCACAGGGAACTATACTCAATATCTTGTAATAAGCTATAATGGAAAAGAATCTGAAAAAGAATATATTTATATATATGTATATACATATATGTATAGCTGAATCACTTTGCTGTTCACTTGAAACAAATACAACATTGTAAATTAACTGTACCTCATTTAAAAAAAAAAAAAACAAAATGTCCTCTTACCATACGACCCAGCAATCATGTGCAATACTTACCCAAATGAACTGAAAACTAATAAACCTACACATGAATCTTTATGGCGTCTTTATGCATCATCATGAAAAATTGGAAGCAACTGATATGTTCTTGGTGAATAGATTAAATTAGATGATCAGGTCCATGGGTTCATAAGCTTCATACACCCAGACACTGGAAAACAATTCAGCGAACAAAAGAAATGAACTTCCAGACATGAAAAGACATGGACAAACCTTATGCATCTGGAAGCACTGACATTGCTAAGTGAAAGAAGCCAATCTGAAAAGCCTGGGTACTGTGAGTCTATGTATATGACATTCTGGAAAAGGCAAAACTCTAGAGACACAAAAAAAGTCAGTGGTTGCCAGTGGGAAAGTTGGGGATTGAATAGGTGGTGCAGAGGACATTTTTAAGGCAGCAAACCTATTCTGTATGTTATTGTAATGGTGGCTACCTGACAGGACCCACTCATCAAGACATATGCAACATAAGGAGTGAACCCCAATATAAACCCTGGACTTTATTTAATAATAATGTATCAACATTGGTTCATCAATTGTAACAAATGCACAAAATGTAACAAACACTAAGGCAAGATATTAAAAATAGAGGAAACCATGTGCCAGATAGTGTGTGAGGACTCTCTGTTATCTCAATTTTCTATAAACATAAAACTGCTCTAAAAATAAAGTTTGTTAATTAAGGGAAAAAAAAAACCTCTATAACCCTCCATCCCTCAGCTGGAAACCCCAGTCTTTACCATGGTCCCAAGACCCACCATGATCTGCCTTTGCCGATGTCCCCACGCTCTCTTGTCCCGTTGGCCTCCACTTTGTGTTTGTTCATCCCCTGCCTGGAATGCATGTGCCCTAGACGTGCTTTGTCTTATTCAGATCTCTGCTCTCGAGGGCCACAGGGAACTTTCCACAAGGAGGAAGCACTCCTCCGGTCTTGGTCATTCCTCCACCAGGCTTTCATTTTCTTCCTAAACACTGTTCTGTATTTATCTGGTTATATTCTGTCTCTCCTCGGCAAGCTCGCCGCTGTCTCCTCACCGCGATGTCTGGCACGTTGCAAGCATTCATTCAGTATCTGTGGCATGAATAGAAGAGGAGCTGCCCTTGCCCTTCCCTTTTAAGAGCCTCTGTGCTGCCTGAGATCTGGAGATTTCATTTTCAAACCATGATCTAGTCTGAAACCCTTTATCTTACAGAATGATGTGGGCTAGGACTCGGGGCTCTGCAGGACCTCTGTCACCAGCTGGGGCATTGCATTTGGCACTCTTCAACTTGGGGGGAAACTCAATAGCTACCCCAGGGTTTTTCAAGTGCTCTTAATACAAGCTTAGGAAGAAGTTTTCTCAGGTCTAAATAGACACACACACACACACACACACACACACACACACACCACATCCCACCTGTAGTCAGAGGATGCAGACCTGCAGAGTAGCTGTGACCTGTGCATACATCGGATGGCCAAGGTCCTCCTGGCTCAGGGTGAGGCCCTTTGGTGCCTCCTGTGCTGGCTGGCTGCTTCAAGCATTATATGAGCCGAGTGCCCGAGTGTCCAACTCTTTTCACACCTGGATGACACCCTCTTCCCCGGGCTGCTTCTTACGGATGCTCTGCCTCTGCTTTGGTTGAGCACAGCGCCTAGGGATGTGGTCTCTGGACCTGGACTGTCTGAGTTCAAATCTCAGCTCTGCAACTCATTTGGCATATGGTCTTGGGTAAGTTATATCACCTCCTGCTTCAGTTTCTTCACCTGTAAACTGGAGAAACAGTACACATTAAATGATTTCATACATGGCAAGTGCTTATATCAGGGCCTGGCAAACTGGAGGGACAAAGGACTGCTAGCCCTGCTGACCATCAGTAGTCTCAGTGGCATCTTGAATCTCTCCATCCCTTGTTGCTCCAGTAGTCTCATCTCCTCTCCAGACTCATACTTACACATCTTGGCCACTTCTGTACTGGGTGGAAGTCCAGTGACTCTCCCTTCAATGTTCTGCATTGTAGTTAGACTGGAGAAACTTGCTGGGTCAAGATGATAGAGCAAGTCAGCATCATTAAAGGGATAAGAAGCCACTGAAATCTGTAGGAGATGCTGGCATTTGCTTTCTCCCTGGAGATATCTTGGTGAAACCGTAGTGACACAGCCCAGCTCAAGAGTCATGGCTGTGGTTCTTCACTATTCTCGGTGGTGCAGGGAGTGTCAATGTCAAGGTGGGATGGCTGTGAATATCCACATCTCAGAGCTCTGGGCATAACTGACTGAGAACCTCAGCTGCTGTGCTCTGAAATCTATCAATCAGCTCATCAGTGCCCAAGACATGTGTTCCATGGGCTGCTCCTGGCCAATCACTGACCATAGCAGTGCAGAAACTAGAAACCCAGGACTCTTCTGGTGGGCAGCTTGGCTAGAGGACTCCCTGAGTGCTGTGTTGCACTTCATTACACAGCCCTACAGACGAAGATGTCCCCACCTGGCTTTCCTTTCCTCCCTCCCCGTTCACTCAGGTCAGACCTGCACTACGGCCTGAGGGCTCTCCCAACCCCTGGCTTCCTTTCCATCCTCAGGTGTTTCGTCCAATAAATCTTTTGCGTGTCTAATCCTGTCTGCATACCTGCTTCTCTGAACCAACTGACAGACAAATGACAAGCCCTTGTCCCAGTCAAGTGCACCTGTTCACAGGTAGCCAGATTCCAGGGGCTTTCAAATACCTCAGCTGCCTGCTTCATGGAGCTTCATTTAAGTGCACCTGTACCAGAAGGAATTGTCTGTGCAGAATGGAACAATCAGGTTGCATATTCACATGGCTAACCTGTATTCGATGTCTACTCTCTGCCCAGTGTACTGTGAGTACCAAAAGTGCACAGTCTCTGCCATTGGGAAGACCCTGTGTCATTGGGGAAAACAGGCAGACAAAGAGATTATTCAATTCAAATGATTCTGAAGCCCAGCTGGGCATGGAGCAGAGAGGAAGTGCCCTTTGTTTGAGTTTTGAAGCAGGAGTAGTTTGATAAAAGAGAGGAGAATCCCTCTTTGGATGGGAAACAGCATCTCTTGAGCTCAGGTCTATAAAAGAGTATGGCTTGAAAGGCTCTACAGGCTGATACAGCTTGGCCCAGAAGCTAAGCACACAGGTTGCAGAGCCAAGGCTGTCTGGGTTCTGGATCCTGTTTCCAGTACTTACGAGCTGTATAAACACGCCAAAGTATTGCCTGGGCCAAATGAGGACAGTACTGCCTCATAGAGCTGCTGAGCAGTTTTAGAGAGCTTATAAGTTTACAAAGCTACTTGGAAGAGTAAATGGTACATATTCTTAAACTTTGCCCATCATTTTGACCAGGGTGTAAAAAGCGTTAGGCGAGGAGGTTTACATGGTGATTGGATTACACTGAAAATTGCAGGTGTTCTCTCCATGGACTGTGACAGAAATTTCTGAACTTTATGCATTTACTAAAATTTGGGCACGCACCATCTCTGAATTTCAGACTTAAAGCACAGGAGGAACCAAAATACTGCAAGTCTGTCTTAGGAAAGGACATAAACATAGAAATGCAGGCTCCTAGAGGGATTTCAAACCATCTGGCCCTCCCTCCCACCCAAAGCAGGAAAACCCCTTCACAGCATCCCAGAAAGATGGTCCCCCATCTTTAGCTTACACACTCCCAGAGATGAGGACCTCACTCCTGCACAAGGTGGCTGGTACAGGCACACCCCAACTGTCAGAAAGTTTGTCCTTATGTTGAGATGCAGTCTGTCTCCTGTAACTTCTACCACTGCTCCTAGTTTTTCATTTGGAATTCCAGAGAACAAGTCAGCTCCCTCACCCCTGCAAAACAAAAATGTCTGAAGCATGTTGGCTGCTTTGGAATCTTTTCTCCAGGGTAATTGTTTCCATTCATTCTCACAGCTTTCCCAGGGACCTGGCCTCCAAGCCACACACCATCTTGGTTGCCTGCCCCTTCAGAGCTGGAGCCTTATTTGAAGCTGGGTCTTGTCCTATTTCCGTGTTCTGGAGAAAGCCAGTAGCCCAATTTTAACCTGCCGTTGGAGGGGGGTGGGTACTTCTTCCCCATCCTGGAATTTCCTCCCAAGTTGGCGGGTGGAGGGGATTCTCCTAGCATTCCACAACTAGCCAATCTCTATCTCTCTTCCCTTGGGAAGGAGGGGTGAACTCTGTGGTGGGGAAATTTGGAAGGAATGCCCTGGGATGCTCGGCTCAGATCTTTTTTTCCAGTGGGAGTCATTTGTCCAGAGAATGTGACTTCTACTTCTTCCTTGATGCTGTCAGCTTTATAGAGCCAGGTTCCCCAAGCAAAGGTGCTTGTGGTAACCCCATTCTGGGACTTAAGTACTAGGAAATCCCTTCGTCTGCAGATAGAAGCCTCCATATTCATGAGTTGCTTGATCAGTAATCAAGGCATCCCATGGCTTCAATCTGCTGACTATGGTTGGCTTCTCAATAGGTTTCAAATCACATATCTGAAGAAAACCCGAATTCAAAGAGATACGTGCACCCCGATGTTCATAGCAGCACTATTTAAAATAACCAAGACATGGAAACAACCTAAATGTCCATTGACAGATGAATGGATAAAGAAGGTGTGGTATATATACACAATGGAATATTACTCAGCCATAAAAAAGAATGTAATAATGCCATTTGCAGCAACATGGATGAACCTAGAGATATTCATACTAAGTGAAGTAAGCCAGACAGAGAAAGACAAATATCATATGATATTGCTTATATGTGGAATCTGAAAATAATGATATAAAAGAACTTATTATATTCAAAACAGAAATGGACCCACAGACATAGAAAACATACTTGTGGTTACCAAAGGGGAAAGAGCTGGGGGAGGGATAAATTAGGAGTTTGGGATTAACAGACTACTATATATAAAGTAGATAACCAACAAGGACCTACTGGGAACTGTATTCAGTATCTTGTAATAACCTATAATGTAAGATAATCTAAAAAAGAATATATGTGTGTGTGTGTGTGTGTGTGTGAATCACTTTGCTGTACACCTGAAACTAACACAACATGTAAATCAACTATATTTCAATAAAAATTTAAAAAATAGTCACGTGGGGGGAAGGGATGTTCTTTATTATATCTCTCTTATGCCCCCAAAACCTGTGTGTGACTGTCTTGATATTTCTGCCATTCTATGCTTATTGCTATACATACATTCTCAGACTACATATAATCATGGATATCCAAATCTTAAGAGATACACAGTATTTTTAGATTGCATGAAACTTTCTGAAAGAGCTAAGTAAATGTCTTGGTTTTAGCAGTTTCCTTTTCAGACTTACCAGCAGCAGTTTCGTGAGTGTCTAATCTAGACAAGCCTTGATGAAACGGCCTGAGAAAAATCGTCTTATCCAATTCGGCCATGGTGAGATCGCCACCTTCTTAGACTTATCTCATTGAGACCTGTGATCTTTAAAATAATCACATTTTCCTCTCCATGCATCTTTAAGTTCTTCTCTAATACAGGGGGACATCCTATCTTAGCACTGTGGTGATCCTTCCTTAAAGAGACCCAAAGTCTCTTACTGTCTCTGTGGTCCGCACGGCTGGAGCAATGCTTTTCCCAAGCAGGAAAAAAGCCAACGTTGAAAAATTTGGCAGAAAAATTTCATGTATACCCAAGCTGAATATTCTCACTTTTATTTTTCTTTTGAAAATATAAAGTCTGAGTTGTACTTATTTTAACTACAGTAACTGAAAAATCCTTTACCACTCATTTTGAAATTATAAAAGTTCACATATCCTAAAAGTCCCAAATTTATTATTTCATTTCTTTTTTTTAAAAAATGTATTTATTTTATTTTTTTAAGATCCATACACTTTATTTATTTTTAACATCTTTATTGGAGTATAATTGCTTTACAATGGTGTGTTAGTTTCTGCTTTATAACAAAGTGAATCAACTATACATATATGTATATCCCCATATCTCCTCCCTCTTGCATCTCCCTCCCACCCTCCTTATACCACCCGTCTAGCTGGTAATAAAGCACTGAGCTGATCTCCCTATGTTATGCGTCTGCTTCCCACTAGCTATCTATTTCACATTTGGAAGTGTATGTATGTCCATGCCTCACTCTCACTTTGTTCCAGCTTACACTCCCTCCTCCCCATGTCCTCAAGTCCATTCTCTATGTCTGCGTCTTTATTCCTGTCCTGCCCCTGGTTCTTCAGAACCATTTTTTTTTTCTTTTGATCACATGTATATATTAGCATTTGGTATTTGTTTTTCTCTTTCTGACCTGCTTCACTCTGTATGACAGACTCTAGCTGTCAAGTTTTCCCATGCCCAATTATTGAAGAGGCTGCCTTTTCTCTGTTGTATATTCTTGCCTCCTTTATCAAAAATAAGGTGATCATATGTGTATGAATTTATCTCTGGGCTTTCTATCCTGTTCCATTGATCTATATTTCTGTTTTTGGGCCAGTAACCTACTATCTTAATTACTGCAGCTTTGTAGTATAGTCTGAAGTCCAGGAGCCTGATTCCTCCAGCTCGGTTTTTTTTCCTCAAGATTGCTCTGGCTATTCAGGGTCTTTTGTGTTTCCATACAAATTGTGAATTTTTTCGTTCTAGTTCTGTGAAAAATGCCATTGGTAGTTTGATAGGGATTGCATTGAGTCTGTAGATTGCTTTGAGTAGTATAGTCATTTTCACAATGTTGATTCTTTCAGTCCAACAACATGATATATCTCTCCATCTGTTTGTGTCATCTTTAATTTCTTTCATCAGTGTCTTATAGTTTTCTGCATACAGGTCTTTTGTCTCCTTAGGTAGGTTTATTCCTAGGTGTTTTATTCTTTTTGTTGCAATGGTAAATGGGAGTGTTTCCTTAATTTCCCTTTCAGATTTTCATCATTAGTGTATAGGAATGCAAGAGATTTCTGTGCAATAATTTTGTATCCTGCTACTTTACCAACTTCATTGATTAGCTCTAGTAATTTTCTGGTAGCATCTTTAGGATTCTCTATGTACAGTATCATGTCATCTGCAAACAGTGACAGTTTTACTTCTTTTCTGATTTGGCTTCCTTTTATTTCTTTTTTGTCTCTGATTGCTGTGGTCAAAACTCCCAAAACTATATTGAAAAATAGTGGTGAGAATGGGCAACCTTGTCTTGTTCCTGATCTTAGCGGAAATGGTTTCAATTTTTCACCATTGAGAATGATGTTGGCTGTGGGTTTGTCATATATGTCCTTTATTATGTTGAGGTAAGTTCCCTCTATGCCTACTTTCTGGAGAGTTTTTATCAAAAACGGGTGTTGAATTTTGTTGAAAGTTTTTTCTGCATCTATTGAGATGATCATATGGTTTTTATCCTTCAATTTGTTAATATGGTGTATCACATTGATTGATTTGTGTATATTGAAGAATCCTTGCATTCCTGGGATAAACCGCACTTGATCATGGTGTAGGATCTTTTAAATGTGCTGCTGGATTCTGTTTGCTGGTATTTTGTTGAGTATTTTTGCACCTCTATTCATTAGTGATATTGGCCTGTAGTTTTCTTTTTTTGTAACATCTTTGTCTGGTTTTGGTATCAGGGTGATGGTGGCCTTGTAGAATGAGTTTGGGAGTGTTCCTCCCTCTGCTATATTTTGGAAGAGTTTCAGAAGGATAGGTGTTAGCTCTTCTCTAAAGGTTTGATAGAATTTGCCTGGGAAGCCATCTGGTCCTGGGCTTTTGTTTGTTGGAAGATTTTTAATCACAGTTTCAATTTCAGTGCTTGTGATTTGTCTGTTTATATTTTCTATTTCTTCCTGGTTCAGTCTTGGAAGGTTGTGCTTTTCTAAGAATTTGTCCATTTCTTCCAGGTTGTTCATTTTATTGGCATATAGTTGCTTGTCATAATCTCTCATGATCCTTTGTTTTTCTGCAGTGTCAGTTGTTACTTCTCCTTTTTCATCTCTAATTCTATTGATTTAAGTCTTCTCCCTTTTTTTCTTGATGAGTCTGGCTAATGGGTTCATCAATTGTTTTTTATCCTCTCAAATAACCAGCTTTTAGTTTTATTGATCTTTGTTATCATTTCCTTCACTTATTTTTCATTTATTTCTGACCTGATCTTTATGACTTCTTTCCTTCTGCTAACTTTGGGGGTTTTGTTCTTCTTTCTCTAATTGCTTTAGGTGTAAGGTTTCGTTGTTCATTTGAGATGTTTCCTGTTTCTTGAGGTAGGATTGTATTGCTATAAACTTCCCTCTTAGAACTGCTTTTGCTGCATCCCATAGCTTTTGGGTCATCGTGTTTTCAGTGTCATTTCTTTCTAGGTATTTTTGATTTCTTCCTTGATTTCTTCAGTGATCTCTTGGTTATTTAGTAGTGTATTGTTTAGCCCCCGTGTGTTTGTATTTTTTACAGATTTTTCCTGTAATTGATATCTAGTCTCATAGCATTGTGGTAGGAGAAGATAATTGATACAATTTCAATTTTCTCAAATTTACCAAGGCTTTATTTGTGACCCAAGATGTGATCTATCCTGGAGAATGTTCCATAAGCATTTGAGAAGAAAGTTTATTCTGTTTTTGGATGGAATGTCCTATAAATATCAATTAAGTCCATCTTGTTTAATGTATCATTTAAAGCTTGTGTCTCCTTATTTATTTTCATTTTGGATGATCTGTCCATTGGTGAAAGTTAGGTGTTTAAGTCCACCACTGTGACTGTGTTACTGTTGATTTCCCCTTTTATGGCTGTTAGCATTTGCCTTATGTATTGAGGTGTCCCTATGTTGGATGCATAAATATTTACAATTGTTATATCTTCTTGGATTGATCTCTTTACCATTATGTAGTGTCCTTCTTTGTTTCTTATAATAGTCTCTATTTGAAAGTCTATTTTATCTGATATGAAAATTACTACTCCAGCTTTCTTTTGATTTCCATTTGCATGGAATATCTTTTTCTATCCCCTCATTTTCTGTCTGTATGTGTCCCTAGGTCTGAAATGTGTCTCTTGTAGACACCATATATACAGGTCTTGCTTTTGTTTCCATTCAGCCAGTCTATGTCTTTTGGTTGGAGAATTTAATCCATTTTCATTTAAGGTAATTATGCATGTGTATGTTCCTATTACCATTTTCTTAATTGTTTTGGGTTTGTTATTGTAGGTCTTTTCCTTCTCTTGTGTTTCCTGCCTACAGAAATTCCTTTAGCATTTGTTGTAAAGCTGGTTTGGTGGTGCTGAGTTCTCTTAGCTTTTGCTTGTCTGTAAAGGTTTTAGTTTATCCCTCGAATCTGAATGAGGTCCTTGCTGGTAGAGTAATCTTGGTTGTAGGGTTTTCACTTTCATCACTTTAAATATGTCCTGCCACTCCCTTCTGGCTTGCAGAGTTTCTGCTGAATGGTCAGCTGTTAAGCTTATGGGGATTCCCTTGTATGTTATTTGTTGTTTTTCCCTTGCTGCTCTTAATATTTTTCTTTGTATTTAATTTTTGATAGTTTGATTAATATATGTCTTGGCGTGTTTTTCCTTGGATTTATCCTGTATGGGACTCTCTGCACTTCCTGGACTTGATTATCTATTTCCTTTCCCATATTAGGGAAGTTTTCAACTATAATCCCTTCAAATATTTTCTAAGTTCCTTTCTTTTTCTCTTCTTCCCCTGGGACCCCTATAATTTGAATGTTGGTGCATTTAATGTTCCAGAAGTCTCTAAGACTGTCCTCAATTCTTTTAATCCTTTTTTCTTTATTCTGCTCTGCAGTAGTTATTTCCACTATTTTACCTTCCAGGTCACTTATCCATTCTTCTGCCTCAGTTATTCTGCTATTGATTCCTTCTAGAGAACTTTTAATTTCATTTATTGTGTTGTTCATCATTGTTGGCTCTTTAGTTCTTCTAGGTGCTTGTTAAACGTTTCTTGCATTTTCTCCATTCTATTTCCAAGATTTTGGATATCTTTACTACCATTACTCTGAATTCTTTTTCAGGTACACTGCCTATTTCCTTTTCATTTGTTTGGTCTGGTGTGTGTTTCTCTGTTTTCTCATTTTGCTTAACTTACTGTGTTTGGGGTCTCCTTTTTGCAGCCTGCAGGTTCGTAGTTCCCTTTGTTTTTGGTGTCTGTCCCCAGTGGCTAAGGTTGGTTCAGTGGGTTGTGTAGGCTTCCTGGTGGAGGGGAGTAGTGCCTGTGTTCTGGTGGATGAGGCTGGATCTTGTCTTTCTGGTGGGCAGGACCGCATCTGGTGTTGTGTTCTGGGGTGCCTGTGACCTTATTATGATTTTAGGCAGCCTCTCTGCTTATGGGTGGGTTTGTGTTCCTGTCTTGCTAGTTGTTTGGCATAGGGTGTCCAGCACTGTAGTTTGCCGGTCGTTGAGTGGAGGTGGGTCTTAGCGTTGAGATGGAGATCTCTGGGAGAGCTTCTGTTGTTTGATGTTACTTGAAGTTGGGAGGTCTCTGGTGGACCGATGTCCTCAACTCGGCTCTCCTAAGTCAGAGGCACAGACCTGACACCTGGCCAGAGCACCAATACTGTGTCAGCCACATGGCTCAGAAGAAAAGGGAGAAAAAAAGAAAGAAGGAAAGAAAAAAAGAAAATCATGTTATTAAAATAAAAAATAAAAATTAAAAAAATTAATAAGTAATACAAAAAGAAAGAAGGAAGGAAAGAAGAGAGCAACCAAACCAAAAAACGAATCCACCAATGAAAACAAGTGCTAAAAACTTTACTAAAAAAAAAAAGAAAAGAAAAAAATGGACCGACAGAACCCTAGGACAAATTGTAAAAGAAAAGCTATACAGACAAAATCACACAAAGAAGCATACAAATATGCACTCATAAAAAGGGAAAAAGGAAAAAATATATATATCTATATAGAAAAAAAAAGGAGGAAGAGAGAAACCAAATCAATAAACAAATGTATCAATGATAATAAACTCTAAATACTAAACTAAGATAAACATAAAGCTAGAAACAAATTAGATGAAGAAAGCAAACCCCAAGTCTACAGTTGCTCCCAAATTCCAGTGCCTCAATTTGGGATGATTCGTTGTCTCTTCAGGTATTCCACAGATGCAGGCTACAGCAAGTTGATTGTGGAGATTTAATCCACTGCTCCTGAGGCTGCTGGGAGAGATTTCCCTTTCTCTTCTTTGTTCACACAGCTCCCAGGGCTCAGCTTTGGATTTGGCCCCACCTCTGCATGTAGGTCGCCTGAGGACATATGTTCCCGCCCAGATAGGACGGCATTAAAGGGGCAGCTGATTGGGGGCTCTGGCTCACTCAGGCGGGGGGGGGGGGGGGGGGGGGGGGGGGGGGGGG